>NC_086153.1:216481200-216784231 GCF_035149785.1 Candoia aspera
TACAGATGAGGTTCAAGCTCAGTAAGAAGTGTGGCTTTGTAGCACTGATTAATGGCAAGGAAATGAAATTACATTTATTAATCAACCCTCCCTTGAGTTACAGTCTGGAGTTGGGGAAGGATTTTGTTTTGTTTTTTTCCTAAATAATAATACTTTGAACTAAAAAATGTTGCCACTTTCCCTGTGTTCAGCCCAAGCTTGCTTGGATTTTTGGGGTGAAGGAATACACTTTATAACGCTGACTGACATATATTTAGCATCTAGGTTTGATTAAGTTTTTGTGTTCTTAAGTCCAGAGTCTCAAGGCAACAAAGATGATGGCGGGAATTGTCACTCAAAGTATGTTCCCATGCAGCCACCCATGGTACCCAGCCTGCTACATTGTGCCACCATAGGTTGCCACTGCTTCTGACAAACAGTGTCTGGGTTGGGCTTCCATAACTGAGTTTATTGAGATAGGAAGATTTCCCACTTTCTTTGGCTTTATGAAAAAGCAATAATGATGCTGATGGAGTTATAGAATAACATACCCACACTGATGACAACATGCATTGATTCAAGATTGCTCATGCAGGGATATTCCTACAGGCAGAGCTGAGAAAGGAGACTTCAACCCCTGGTCCATCACTCTTTGCCCCATCCCTGCCCGATAAGACCTTATGGAAAACTCAGTGTTTGTGCGCTCCTTTTTGTCATTGTGTTGTTCATAATAAAGGTTTTAGCCAATGATGGAGATTTTTTTTAACAATTATTGTTTTTTTATATCTCTTTCTAGTGAAGGAAATGCAGAAGTTAAAGTTGCTTCTTTTACATCTCTACATAGATCTGTGCCTGTTTCCAGGTAACAGAATTATTTGAATTGTAAAGGCCAATGGATTGCTTTACTATTAGCTAATAGAAATCATATTGATTGTATTGTTAGATGTGCAAAAGTTACTTATGGCCATATTCAACGGATGCAAAGGGGCAAAGTCCTACTGCTGGCTGCCCTCAAGAAAATTAGTAAGAAAACTAAGGGCAGGCTGGCTTGTAGTAAAGTTCAGCAAAAGAATTGCAAATATCCACAAAGCAGTGTTTTCATTTTCATATGGGATATGGACAGTGGTGCTTACTTCTAAAAAGGCTTAATAATACTCAGTGATTTCTTGATGCCTCATTTTTTAAGGTTTATTCTGGGTTGGGCTTCCATAATTGACTTTATTGAGTTTGAAAGATTTCCCACTTTATTTGGCTTTATGAAAAAGGAATAATGATGCTAGTGGAGTAACAGAACAAAAAATAACTTTCAAAGATCTGTTTTTCAGCCTGTTGCCGTTTTGAATGCCATTACAGAATGGCTGTTTTCACAGAAAGGCAAAATGATGGTGCTAAAAAAAAGCCCATTGCTTTGCCCTAGGGCATTGTTTTTTGAGCCTGGCAACTTTAAGATGAGTAGAATTCTGAGAGTTGGAGCCCATACATCTTAAAGTTATCAAGTTCGAAAAACACTGCTCTAGGGCTTTAATACAAAATGAAGGTGGGATCTGAACATAAGCTTTTCTTTTTTTAATTCACAGTTCTATCTCATTTTTAGGATAAATCCTCCAAAACACACTTTCCTTTTCTTTCTCTTCTTCTCCCATCCCACCCCATCATATATCTCCCACCCTCTTTTCCCTCTCCCCAGTGCTGTTTCTTTCATGGTCAGATCTCCCCAAGCAGGGAGAATATTTTTCTTCCCTCACTCATTCCCCTAACACTTAGAACATATGGAAACCACTTAATTAATTGACTGTTTGTCCCTGAGGCAGAGGGAGAAAACTGGTTTAGCTTTCTTATAAAACTTGCTCCCCAAGGGGAAGTTAATTTGGTCAAGATGCTAACTTATGCTGCAGCACACAAGGGAGAGACCATGTTTAGCCATTTAAACTCACTCCATCTTTGCCTGCAAAGGGGAAACATTGTGACCAATGGGTAAACCCATTCTCCCCCTTGAGGGTCTGTACAACCATTTTTCCCAGGATCATTTTTTTTATATGTTGGCCAGTATGTCCAGCCTGGAGGGCAAAACTAGGACAACCTAGTCAAAGCAGAATCTTTGGTAAAAACAGAATATGTTTTGTTAGTCTGATTGTACTGACTGTACTTGGATTTTAAGAACAGTTTTAAACAATAGCAGAACATGGATGATGATGTAATACTATATTTTAAGACTTCCAGGTATGATCTAGATATAGAACTTTGCACAGCAAATCTTTTCTTTTCTAAGTCATCTAGACATGTGCCTGGCTTTGTTTATTTAAAACAGTATTGCCTTTTGCTGATCTAAAAACAACCTAGTTCACATGTTCTCGCTCTGAACTTTTTCTGTATTCTTATTTCTAGTGATGTGAGGGACGTTGTGGATTTGTATGTTCTAAATCAGAAAAATATATATGGACGAAGGCTTACAGAGACTATGGAGAAACTGAAAGAGAAAGCGGTTGACAAGAGTATGATCCTAAATTAAATTGTCTCCATGGGATAGGCTTGAATGTTTTTAAGTGTCAGTCACATTTTCTACACTTCTTATAATGTGAGTCACACATTAGGGATATACAGCATTCTGTGATTCAGGAACAGAACATTCCAGAGAGCTCCAGAACATTCTGTTCCCCTTCTAGACAAGGTACCATAACTTTGCAAATTAAATTACATTTGTACAGGAGCTTCTATTTCACAAAATGAAACATAGATTTCCCAACTGCTAAGGCCAACTTTGTACGTTAGCACAGGAAAGAGTGTCAAATAGTCTTAAGTGGGTGATATTCCTCATTGGGTAGTTGCCGTTTTGGCCTTCTGTGTTTCTTATTTCTTACTCTCAACCCTGTGAAACCTCCTATGTGGCCTCTTTGATTACTGTTGTTAATATGTATATATTTGTCCATCCAGTTTAAATTCCTAGACTGTCCAGTGTATACACAAACCCACACAAATTATTTTTATATACATGCATGTACTGTATAGTGTTGTGTGTCTCCTGTGAAAAAGCATTTACTGCTTCCAATAAAATGTAGAGAAAATAATACATTCTGTATTCATGCTGAGTGGATGTAATATAAATAGTATGTAATATAAGCTGGACCATCATCTGGTATTCAATGCTGTTGGATTACTGAGTCAAACACAGTGGCGTACTCTGGTGTCTTTCAGCCTATGAGTCAAATAGATTAGGTCAGGAGCAGGCAACTTGGTGTTCTTCAGATGTTTTGGACATCAGTTCTTGTCAATTGTCGCCAGCACAGCCAGGGGCAAGGGACCATGGGCAGAGGGTTACAGTTTAAAAGAGCTGCACTAGTTTGCCTACCCAGAGGAAGGTATATTAAGACAGAAAACAGAGTCAAGATAATCAGGAATGAGTGAATACATGGTCCTGGTCTCAACATCGGACAGGGCAGAACCAGTTTAAGATGGTACATAAAAGCTGTCTCAGTGGCAGCCAAAACAGATAGGAAGTCTGATCTGAAATCACAGCAAAGCTGGGGAAAATACCATGCAATCAAATGTTGGCAAATAAGTTTGCTAGTGTTGAATACAGTAAATAAATCTGCTTCACTTTCCCCATCTTTGTAATGAGATTAATTTGTTAAGCAGTTTCCCCTGTCTTGTTACCTGATTACATCTGCTTCACTTGGCAAAGGATAATGTATACATATTAACATACTGAATCATGGCTTTCACTGACATCTGAAATTGTGTTACAAGGGACTGATTTGTGGTGTTTATTAATGTCCTAAAAATCTGGAAAACGATGATTTTTATATGTTTGACATTCGTAGAAAAGCATTGTATTCTCTAATGTCAGAATTACATCATAATTAGGGTGAAATGTGTTGCTAACTTCTTAAATTTCAGGATTATAGGGAAAGAAGAAAAGCAAAAAAACTGACTTGAGTAAGAAAAATAGATTTAAAGCCTATTTTAAATGAATGCAAATGAATATACTCTAAAGCTGTAAATGTAAGATTCAGACCTGCATTCGTATCTGTGCACATTGCTTAATTTTTACTTTCTCTGAAGAGCACTTCAGTGGGTGCAGAATACATAAACATTTATGAAAGTATTCTTTTAAATCTGCTCATGGTGATATAGTTGCAGTTTTCCACTGACAGGTGTTAGCTATTTTCTGAAGTTGCCATCTTGCCAAAGTCTTACGTCAAACAAGTAGGAAGTGTTTGGAAACAAATGGCAATCAATTCAAACATTTAATATAATTTATGTAATACATTGTTTATGCGGCCTGACTTTTGGTTCACCCTGTGTATGTGTGCGTGTATATAAACTATACATACGCATACCTACACAAATACACACACACACACTATATATATATATATACACGGTATACACACACACAATGTGTGTGTGTGTGTGTTTGTGTGTATGAATAAAAAATAATCCTTCCATTTACTGGAAACAATGTTCTCCTAGCAGCTGAAGCTAGCGCATAAGAATAGCCTTGCTGGATCAGGCCAAGCCCATCTTGTTTCTCATTGTGGCCATGCACGTGGCCATGCTTTGGGTTGCTGTCAAGGAGGAAATGAGTCTTTCTGTTCTCCTGCCTTTGTTCCCTTTGTTATTTGGAAGACACTGAGTCCTCAAGATAGAAAGAAGCCCTGTCCTCCAGAGGCACAGATAGCACAGGCTAGAGAGCAGGTCATCTCAGTAGTGGCAAACGTGCTATGGAACACCCTCCCAACCAGAAATACGTGGAGCCGCATCCCATCTTCCTTTTCACAATGCTGCAAAGACCTTCCTGTTCTAGAGCCAAATAGCAGGTAGTCACACAGTACCAGGAAGAGCCAAGAGACCCAAATGAGAGAGCACATTAAGAGCTCTCTTGTTATCCAGGTAGACTTCCAGTCTGAAAAAGCTTCTACAAGACTCAGCCTGAATAGCCAAAGCCATTCCACAATCTGAGACTATGTATTCCCAGTAAGATGCTCCAGCCTGTAGCGTCGTTGTGCCTGTTTCACCCATAGCTGCAACAGAACCGCCCGCCAGCCAGCCACTTAGGATAATTGACTGATAGTGTGTTATTAATGGGGAATGGTTTAGATTCATACTAACTGTAATTGGCATTTTACAGTTACTGGTTTAACTTGTCTTAAGGGTTTGACTCCCTTTTACTGTGGCTTTGTAGCTTTGCCATCTCTGACTGCTAAGCAGCATTCCCTCTTTCAAAAGAAATAACCAGGCTCTGTTCACTGTTCTAGAATTGAAGCAAACTGTTTGCCTGGCACTCTGGCTAGAAGGTTTTGGGTTTCTCCAACTGAAATATTACAGATTTATTAGGGCAGTGATCAGCTGTTCAAAGTGTACAAATTATTTTGAAGCTTCTGAAGCCGTTGCTACAAATTCCATCAAACGTTGGCCCTAAAGGCATATTTTCACTGGCCATCACTTAGTCCTCTCATCATCCTGATGTGTCCCTAATGTATTGGAACCTCAGCTGCCCAAAGTCACAGCTAGTTTATCCATTCTGGGGGTTGCCTTTTAAGTGCATCTGGAGGGTATTGGATCGGGAACTGTAATTGACTGTTGGCTGCGTATGCTACTTGACTGAATTTTTTTTCAGTCTGCAAAATGAAGATACAGGCTGTAGTTTCCATTTAAATAAAAAAAAACCTGGATGTAATTGAATGCACATGAGTGTGCACAACAGACTTCCCTACTTCTGCCTCCCACTGCGGACTCTAGATCATCTAAAGATGCTAAGCAGGAACTGGATTTTTTTCAACATACTAAGCTACCATATTGTACATTGTGGATTTGGTAGAGCATTGTCAGCCTTGCAAGGTAGTCCAGACAAGAAGCACACCCAGAAGAACTAGCCCTACTTTATTGTAAGGTTATATTAACAGAATCTTACAAGTCTGAAAGCACATTTCTCCCCCATCACCTTTACAGCCCAAGAAACTAGGGAGGGTCCCTTCTGAGATGTTTGGCACACCCTAATTCCTACTGAGGGCTCAGCTGCCTCTTATTCAACTGTTGCCCTGGCTGCAGCTCTTCCCCCTGTCTCCCAATGTCATTCCCACATATCATTATAAGCATGCTCTGTAAGTTTGGCCTTATGATTTGTAACCATGGTTTATGGGAATCCATTTACCTGTAGTTTATTCAATAAAGTATGATTATATAAAGCATGGCTAGTATGTGCAAACCAAGAGAAGAGAGGGAGATCATCAAAATCAAGCAGCAGCATTTTCTGTGAAATGATTGCTACTCACAGAAATTGCCACCAATGTATAAACGTGACTGATCTTTAAAAAGTTGGGGCAGATTTGGTTAGTACTTTGATAAAACACCTCCAGGAAATCCAAAGGCTGTAGGTTAGACTAGGCATCCAAACATCCCAGAAGGTAAAGACAAACCAGTTTACACAAGAGGTGTCTGGAAAGGGTGGGGACAAAGGACAAAAGTTTTGCACCCTCAGGATGCAAACTGTACCCTTCTATATGTGCATTGTGACATCACATGCATGGATGAAAGGGGTGGAGCTTGTGTCACAATGGTGCAACACCACTTTAATTGTTTTGACAAACATACCACCTTCCATGTAGCTCTGTAGCCCTTGTCAGCTGAAATAACTTTTTAAAGGAAGTGAGGCCCCAAGCTGAAAAAATTTGTTTGCCCCTGCTCTACCACAAGACACTCAAACTTCATCATATGCTCTTTGGTTAGATGCTGGCAAGCTGCTTTGATTTAAGCCTTTTAAAAGATAACAAAGAAGTAACTGAAGGCGCTTTGTCATCTTGCAGGCTGAAGATCAGCCACACCTGTGGAAGATAAACGCTGAGCGGGTTAATGTACTAAGTTGCCACTGAACACCAACAGTGTCTTGAGTACAGAATCTCACAGCTGCTCCACCAGTAAAGGCTGGGAAGGGAAATAAGCTCTATTATCCATCCTGAGCAGTCAGCCAGCTCTATCAGGCCTTGCCTCTCCCCCACGCATCACCCAACGGCTGCTTTCTTGTTTTCCACTCTGCTTTTTTCCTTTTGTGTTATCCCTTTCTAGGATGCCTATAAGCTGCCATGCTGGGAATCTTTCTTTCTGAAGTTGGAGTATAAATTATTTAAATGTTAACTAAACCAATCATCCAGTGAGCAACCAAAAGGCTGGTGGGGTAGGCTAAAGTATGAGGAAGTGAAAACAAGTCCACAGAAAATGAGGCTTAAGGCCAAAAACTCTTCAGAGAACTTGTGATTTATGGCTCAGTGTGACTTTAGTGGGGCTGCTTTGGAAAACAAGTACAAATCGTCAGCTGGTGCACAAAAGGCGAATAAATGATTAACTGTGACTGTGACACCACCTTTAAGACACCAGCCTTAACTACAAAAGTGGGTAATCCTTTTTTGGAGCAAAATTCAGAGTGTTAGTTTGTACCTTTGAAATCATGTATGGCCTATGCTCCTGTACAAATCTGCTGGATGTTAAGATCTGTTAAGAAATACTGTAAGGAGGGTAACAGCCCCAGAGTGAGTTTTTTTGAGTGGTGGGGTATGTCATTTTTAAAATCCCTTCTCTCAGGGATGCTTACCAAGCACTGATTTGCTATTTTTCTTCCTGCATTTAAAAAAATGTTTTTAATTTGGGATTTGTAGACTCCATTTGAGCAAAGGTTTTAAATCTACTTTGGTTTGATATTTAGTTTTATCGTACCACCATCTCTTATTGTTCTACACAGTTGTTACAATATAAATATAATAAAAAGCACACTCTGTTCTTTAACTGAACCTGTTGAACATTCAAGCTTTATTTGTTCCTGCATCATTCTTCAGAAACTAGACAACTGACTTTCATATCTTCAAGTTGACTCATATTAAAATAGTTGTTATGTCAGGTGGCACATCCTATTTGTGCACCTGGTTTTTTTCTAAAAATGTGTATCTAAGAACTGAATTAAGATGTATATAAGATTGAGAAAGCTTAAATTGTATAAATAATAGCTGGTGCAATCATAATTCTAAGATTAAACATTTATGTTAGTTAACTAGATTGGAAATAAATCAGAACAGGCAGAAAGAAATACTTGTTCACAAGTGGATAATTGCAGTATGGAATTTGTGTTACCAGAGGCAGCAATGTATTGGTGATTTTAAAACATAATCACACACATTTATTTATTTATGAAGTGTTTATGAAGTGTTTATACTGCCATAATCTGCAAGGATTCCTGCTGGTTAAATCAGATGGCATGCATAAAAATTAAAATGTCCATAGCAAAAATGTATTTAATTTAAAACATTAAAAAAAAATATAGCAGCAATAACGTTCTAACAACACACAGACAGCATGATGTTTACTCTCCAAATGCTCTCCAGAAGAGCTCTGTTTTGTTTTCAACAACTTGCAGTTAGCAAAGATGGGGCTAACCTGATTTTTAAGGGAAAGTCCTCCCATAATCCAGGTCCCACTATTAAAAAAAAAGATTCTCCAGACCTTGGCCCCGTTCACCTCATAAAAGTGGGGAATCTCTTGCACTTTCTCCTGGAAATCACAAGTCAGACAAGTTGATTGGCCTTCACCTCTCCATCCAGCAGCACAATCCAGTCCAGAACCATCCCCAAATCATAGACCTGATCCTTCAGATGTTGTACCTTTCCTGCAAAAGACCACACTTGGGCTGATGGAGAACCTCGGTGAATCAACAAGAACACTCCATCTTGCCTGAGTTCAGCTTTAGTCTGTTTCATCCCCCCCCCCCCCCCAGGCCCGAAGAGCCTCCGGACACAGGGTAAAGACTTGGACAGCATCTTCAGCCTTGCCTAAGGTGGCAGTGCCCACCCCGAACCAATTAACGAGTAGGTGGAAGCATCAAACCTTGCAGTACTCCACAAGGAAGAAGAGGCCTTTGAGCAAACCCCTCCAACAAACTATTGGGGAGTTGGGGGTGAAACTCTTCGACCTCAGTGCCTGGAAATACAGGGAAGCAGTGCACCACTGATATTTAAAAACTTTTATTTAAAAAGCTCAGAGGAAAGAAGGAAGCTCAGGAAAAGAATAGGAGTGGGAAAAAAATTCTACAGGGTTTCAAGCCAGCCGTCTACTTTTAAGGCTAGAGTGTAGCCATTGTGCTGTTACAACATTAATGATAGTGGGAAATATTAGAATGCAACAGAAAGGATGTTGTTAAGCTGCTTCTTGTATCTCGGGGTATGTGCATTTTGATGCTTTTAACTTGGTATATATAAATTCAACTTAATTTTGTGTGTGTGTATGTGTATCTCATTCTCCCTCTAGGAAACCCTAGAAAGGAAACTCTAGGGAGAAAAGTGATTGCCACTTGTTTTTCTGGACCAGACAGTTGAGACGGCAGAAGAGCAGTTGTTCAATGGGAGGACATGGTCAGTCTAGAAAAACCTTACAAACTGCTGCCAAAGTGACGCAGTCCAACAGGATTCACTTGAGCCTCTTAGAAACAAGCTGGCATAAGCCCAAGGCAAGAGCAGTTTAAATGGTAAAGGTGGATATGCCCATCATGGGGTTATAATCAATGGTGCCTCTCTGTGGATGCTATCGCCATCACCCAATCTCAACAAGAGGATCCAGAAACTCACCAGAGCAGATATAAGGCAGATACTGCTGAAAGGAGGGCAAAGAAGACAAAACTACAATAGCAATAGCAAAAAAAAGACTAAAGCCACCACAACCAATGAACAAGTACAACCCAAGCAGTGTTAAATGTTAACATGTGGATGTGGTTTGCCTATGGAATGGCTATGCAATTTATTTAACGTGGGAAGACAACATGCATACCTGGTGATTGGAGAATGCCATTATTGTTCCCCTGTACAAAGGAAAAGGAAGCAAAGGTGAATGCAAAAGTTACAGGGGATAAATTGGTTAAATACTCCTTAGAGGTAGTTTGGCAGATATCAGACTGAAAGGCTACCATGAGTGACAAGAAGAAAATGTGGGAATTGCCCTGTGGCTTTATTTCAGGCAGGGGATGTACAGATCAGATTTTTGCTTTTTAGCAGGTCACTGAGAAATGTCTGAGTGTGAGAGAGCTTTTGTACGTTAATTGGTTTTAAAAAATGAATGATTAATCAAAATGAGCTTTCATTATGAAATTTGTGTGCAAATATGAAGCTGAATTCTAGTTATTGAATGAGATAAAAGTTGCGTATGATGGAAGTGAAATGTGCGGGAGAATAATACAAAGCTTAGCTAATAGTTCAATGTTGAACAGGGGGTAAGAAAAAAGTGTGTGATGTGTCCTTGATAGTTTAATCCATTGGTTATTTATAAATAAATGTATAAGAACTGCATGTGGGGATGTTACAGGTGTGTTTGCTAAGGACTTCAGTGCATGTTTACTTTTGTAGGAAGACAACACTTGGTTGGTTGGCTGGGAACTCAAAGATTTGCAGTGAATATTAGCTAGCTTGTATGATACCACCACCATGAGAAGTATGAGTTTGAAAATTAATGTATCAAATACCAAGGTAGCTGTGTTTGACAGGGAAAATGGAATGACTGACTGCAAGTTACACAAAAATGGCAAAAAGAAAGCAAGAAGATGAAGTTGTGTACCATGGTAGAATATTTAATAAAGATGTGGAAATAGATGGAAACAAGTGAAGATACGTAGAGGCCAGTAGAAAGCTAATAGGTCATACATTGTCTGTTGCAAGGAAATAATGTCTCTCAAAAGCTGCAGACATGACTGGGAATAAGAGCATGCTTCTGCCCACTTTGCTACATGGAATTGAACATTAGGTAAGCCAGGGGAAATGTAATTGAATGCACTGAGAATTGGCTGCTTAAGAAGTATGTGTGCTAAAACAAGAGATAAAGTCAGGAATGAACAGGTGCTGAATGAATGGATGGAATACAAACATGCATGACCAGTGCAAGAGGTTGAGGTGGTTTGGTCATATAGAGAGGATTGTGTTGTGAAACAAAGGTACGAAGAAGAGTGAATGGGTTGAAAGAAGCAGCATCCACTGGGGGGGGGGGCAGAGAGGGGTCAAAGTGGGCAAGATGGAGGTTTCATGTTGCGACTAAAGTCTTGCCCCTTTTGTACATGGTCCAATATTGCACACACATGCACACACATACAAAAGAGATGGATCTTTGATCATGATGCTGTGACTGCCATCTTGCTTTATTTGACTCTCTCTGCAAATGGTTCTGGTTGAGAAGAAGGGAAAGACCAAGAAAATCAAGGGTAGATAGAGTTGGTGAGATCCTTAAAAGGATGAAAAGCAAGAAGGTTAAAGAATAAAAGGCAATATATGGAGTGGTAGAAGAATGTGGTAGAAGCAAGAAAAAGTAGGAATGGTATTGTGAACAGTGTTGCTGTAAAACACTTTTAGGTATGTTTCCTATTTTATTCCTTATCTCATGCCTTTCATTTATTTGGCTTACAGTTTTTTAATTAGTTTCTTACTTTTTTTCTGCACTCTGAATAACTTTGTCTACCCCAGAAGGGAATAGCATAAGGGATATGTATATATGTATGCTGGCTCTCTTTAGAAAGGTATAAACACAAGTCAATCCAAAAGCCATTTGCCCTATAGCATCATTAAAAGTATGTAAACTGTCCTCATTATGGTATGCATGGAACAATCTAACATGATAAAATGCAGGTATTCCAGTTTCACCAGTTTGTTCACCTGGCTGTGTAAATTAAGTGTACCTTTTCTTTTATTGTATCTAATACACATTGCTGCAGAAATAGTAAATATGTAGTAGCATATTTAAAAGATAGATAGATAGATAGATAGATAGATAAGATAGAATTAAGTTAATGCACCCTACATCTCCCTTATAGTCTACAATTATGAGATGGCTACATAAAGCAAATAGTGACTGTTAATCTATCTTCCCTTGCACTTTTACACCTAAGCACCAGATAGCATTGGGAGCAAACTAATAAAATACACAAGATTTAGCATGTTGTTCCAAAATAAAATCCTCCCATCCCTCTCTGCACAAGGGAACCAACAGTTACATATTTTGCTGTCAAATCCTATAGAACAACATTGTAGTATATGAAAGCTAGTTTTCTTGCAATGTAGATATGGTCTGTACTCTGGCTTTACCCAACACTGAAGTTTCCACACTTTTTCAGAAGTATGTACAGACAAATGACTGGAACATGGGCAAGATTCCTATGTTGAGTTTATTTATTACATGTGTGAAGACAGATGTTCAGGGAAATAGCATTCAATCTGCAGTTTTATGTCGAAGCAAACTTGAATGAAATTAGTTTTCTAAATCCATATCTTCCCAAGTTTAGGTCTGAGTTTGTAATAGAAATTATTTATCACTACTCAGCTCACCTTGGCTAATCTCCAAAAAACTAAACAAGGTCAAATCTAGTTAGTACTTGGATTGGAGACCATCATAAAATCCTGGGCAGAAGATTACATTGGAAACCCAAACAAACAAACAAACAAACAAAAAACAGAATAAGGCAATGACAAACCACATTCATACTGTGGTTTTCTGTTGCCAAGAAAATTGCATACATGTGTCCATGTAGTCACAATGGTAGAGTTGAGCCTTATGTTAAGGGAATCTTTACCTGATCATCAAACTTCTAAGAACAATTGAAGAAATATAACCCTCTTTGTTCTTTGGGGACGCGGTGGCGCTGCGGGTTAAACCGCTGAGCTGCCGATCGGAAGGTCAGCGGTTCGAAACCGCGCGGCGGGGTGAGCTCCCGTTGCTCGTCCCAGCTCCTGCACACCAAGCAGTTCGAAAACATGCAAATGTGAGTAGATTAATTGGTACCGCTTCGGCGGGAAGGTAACGGCGTTCCGTGAGTCATGCCGGCCACATGACCACGGACGGGTCCTTAGGGACAACGCCGGCTCCAAGGCTTAGAAACGGAGATGAGCACCGCCCCCTAGAGTTGGACACGACTGGACTTTACGTCAAGGGAAACCTTTACCTTTACCTTTACCTTGTTCTTTTGGATCCCTCGGTAGTTCATAATACTACAGCTGTATTTGCATGATACACTGAACCACAACCAGCCAACCACATTTTAGCCTAATAAATTATACAAGCCTAATTTGTATGACTGAGCCTCATGTGGCACAGAGTGGTAGGTGGCAGTATTGCAACCAAAACTCCCCAAGACCCAAGTTCGATCCCAGCAGAAGCTGGATTCTCGGGTAGCTGGCTCAGGTCGACTCAAACCACCCCACTCTATACTCTGCCGAGAAAACATTGCGAAAGTGGCGTCCCTCCAAAGGGTCAGACATGACTCGGTGCTTGCACAGGGGACCTTTCACCACAATTTGTATGACTATAGTATGATACAGTGTGTCATGGAAATCAGGAAAATTTGGGTGAAGAAATTTACGTTAAATTAACCTTTGTTAAGATTATAATCCAGAAACATAGATCCTCAGATTCTTCTAGGAAGGTAAATGGGGTTGGGCCCCATTAGTACTTGTAGTATCAGGAAGTTCCCAGGCTTTAGGCCAGACTGATGGCCATAAAACATCCCAGAAGATAGGAATGGCCTGTCACTTCTACAATCCCACCAATTCCATAGACAGGTTCATGAGGTCACCAAGAATTAAACTCAGTTTGAAGGAAATTTTACCTTTACTGGATTTAACTAGGAACTAACTGTGTGAAGATTCTGCTCTACAAAAAAGAACAAATGACTCAAGGTCACTAAGTGAGCTTCATCATGTATTTAAATTCTGTGCCTGAGTTTCAGACAGCATGCTAGGCTGCAACTAAACCAATCTTGTTTCAGCTTAGCACTTTGTGTAAATATGTAACACATGCTGTTGTAGGAGTTTATAATGCCTGCATGTAGTCAATAATAAAATGCTCTTACAATGTTGTGGCTGCAGGTTTCCAACTGACTCAGGAACAGAACCTGCCCAGAAAGATCTGGAAGGCTCAATAGCAGGGAAAGGTCCTTTGGAATAACCAGAGGCAGAAGCTATGCTGTCAAGACAGCCTGAACTGACATTCATCCAGAAAATGTGGCTTGGGGGTGATCTTGTGTCCCATCTCAACTTGCTGGCCCAGGACAAGTCTTGCTGGAAAGACAACTTTGGAAGCTCATGGATACCTTGGTTGTTTGCTTGCGCATTTTGTGTTACCCAGCTAGGCAACTTCATCCGTGCAGGGAGAGCAAGCTCAGAGAGCACCAAGAACTCCAATAAACTGCTGTACCGGCCCCAAAGCGTCTTTGGTAGCAACATCCACTCTCGTGATACAGAGAGCCATCTAGCCATCGCTGCCCCAAGATATCACGGACAGGCTTTACGGGGAAGCCATAGGAAGCCATCAGGAAGCACTGAGCGTAGTGTGGCAGCGGCCGGGTCCGCCTTTGCGCTTCCGCGAGACACTCTGGAGGGCAGCAGAGAGCAGCGGCATGGCATTCTCTCCCACCTGCCTGGCCCGGCCGCCGGGAGAACGGGAAAAAGGCAGGGCCGAGAAATCAGCGGCGCACCTGAGCGGAACCTCCCTTTGCCTTGCCGGGGCGGCCCCGAGGGGGGATGAGGAGGAGAGTCAATGGGCGGCGACGGCAGCCGCCGCCGCAGCAACAGCAGTAGCGCCACGGATGCTCTCTGTGGAGCGCTTGGAGCGCCCCGGGCTGACCGAAGGAGCCGCGTTGAGGTACTGAGCGCCCGCCCGCCCGCCCGCCGGAGAGGAGCGGCGTCGTACTTCGTGGATTCGCCTGGCTGTACCTGTCATGCAGTCGGCGGCGGCAGCGCCGCCGCGGCAGGCGGACTGTGCTGACTCGAGTGCCGCTAAAACGGAGCCGAGTGAAGAACAACTTTCGCGGTCCGAAGCGAAACCCCTTCCTCCGGTGCTCCGTGAGCTCAGTTCCTTCGCGGTCCGGGCGTTGCTGTGCCTTGCTCCGGTCTACGTGGCCGGCTACCTGGGGCTCAGTACCATCTGGGTGCTGATCGGCTTGCTCTTGTGGATGTGGTGGCGAAGGAACCGGCGAGAGAAGCGTTCCCGGCTGCTGGCAGCCTTCGGGCTGGTGGAGGATGAGAAGCAAGCCATCAGCCAAGGAATCGCCCTGCAGCAGCTCCCTGCCTGGGTGAGTAGCGCGGAGGAGCCCTCTGCCCTCTGCCTCTGCCCTGAGGGACAGCCCCGGGAGTCAGGAGCTCGCTCGTCGGGCGCCATTCTGCGAACGAGCCCGTGGGCCTGTATCTCGAGAGGCTTTGGCTGGCTCCCTCCCGGTCCCTTGCTCGGTACCCGATGTTAAATAGCGTCGAGCAGAGAAAGCCTCCCTGGCCCCAGGTAGCCCATGGGCCACCCCAGAGGGGAGACTGGCAAGGCAATGGCTCTTGTCACCCAGTCTTTTTTTTAGGGAGGGAACTTGCTGTTCTTAGCTGCTGGTTTAAAATGCAGGGGGACAACTGACAAAAAATCAAACACAGGGAAGCCCAATTTATTTTCAGTAAGGCTACTTGCATACTGTACCCTCTTATCAAAAGTAAGTTGCCCACCTTTAATAGGATTTAGAGTAAACCTGGGCAGTATGGTGCAGGACATTGATTGGAACCCAGTGTAGAATCCTGACTATTCAAGAGCATCCACTGAAGGCTGTCTCCTAGGGGCCAGCTCAGCAGGAGTTTGTTTGGGGCAGAGGATCTGAAGTTGTAGTGGCACAGTTTTACAAGTCTTTCCCCTTTGAACTCTACAAAACCAAAGAGGCATTCAGCGTTTATTGTTGCAAGGCTTTACCGGTGATCTGTGACTTTTAAACATCTGCAGATTATGTTTTATGGTTTAAAATGGATGATGCAAGTTTTACATTCATTCCTGAAATTTTGTAGGACCTCTTTTCAAAACACTTTTGTATTGAAAATCTAATATATAGATGGGGAGCCGTTTCTGGTCTAGGAGTTGCAGTGCACTTGAGGATCTCTTCCAGGGTCTATGCAAACTCAACCCTTCCCTAAAATCCTGGCTGCCCTGGGAAAAATCCTGGGAAAGACAAGGATTTGCAGTGGCATTCCTAGGATTATGGGGAAGTTGGGCAGAAAGTCCTCTGAGGTCATGTTGCTTTTTCTCTTGCTGCTTTCTCTCTGCCCCATCCCCCCACAGATACTGGCATCTTTGTCTCTTTCCTCTAATATTTACAAGTGTTGGGCTGTGCTGCAGACAGGACTTCTGCGTTGTGTGGGTGAGTGAGAGAATAAAATATGTGATGCTGAATAACTGCAGTTATTGTCTGGTCTAGAAAAACGGCAATAAAGTATTCTTTAACTTAGTCCCAACTCCTGGTGACTCCTTGGAAGCATCCATACAGTTCAGTTAACAACAGTATGGAAATGGTGTGCCATTGCCTTCTTCCAATGTGTTTTTCTACTTCCCAGTCTAGCTTACAACTCAGCATTTGCTAGAGGTCTCTCATCCAAGTCTGAAGCAGGCTCACCCTGCTTAATTTCCAGGCTCAGATAAAGCCAGTCGGTTGATGCCACCTGATGAAACCATAATACAATCAATAAAAAGCTTAGGTCTCCTAAACTGCATCCAATGGTCCAGCTATAATGGCACCCTGGGAGAGGCAGAACTCTTTCGTCCTAGGGCATTCCCAGCAGCTTGGCTCTCAGCTCTCCAGTGGGTCACTGTGGAACTCATCCCATTTGGGCTTCAGGTGAGCAGACCCCAGGGAGTGCTGCCATCTGGTGAGATAGAGACATGAGGTGGAGACTTCTAGAAGGTGCCCCGTGGGGCCTTCGTTTGCCAGGCAGGGAAGCTTGTTGGGCTGAAGTTTCCCCATAGTTGGTTGCAATTAAAAAACCAAAAAACTATATATAGAGTAAATTAGAGGAACAGAAAATCTGTTGATACATATATTTTGAGGAAACAGGAGCTGTGATACATAGATGCAAAATTAATTGCTGGAGAATGCATTGTGGATGGTTAAAGGACTACATTGATAAGAAACTCAACCATATTTGGTGACAAAATAGTTTGCTTTTAATTTTGAACTTTATTAGATGAATATTTAGTCTTTTTTAAAATGAAGGTAACTGGTTGGTTACTTGTATGGCCACCCTCTGCCAGCAGTTCCTATTTCACTGATGCATGGTCACAACTGGATAAAAACTTGTATCCTAATCTTACTAATATATCAATTGGAGCACCAGAGAGATAATCTAACTTTAGCTTATCTATTTAAAGTATCAATTGTCCTGATTAATATTTCAGATCCTCTTTTTTCTATTTAAAAAAATATATATATAAATTTTAAAATATTTTATCTTAAAAAATGTTCAGCCAGACTGAAGCTTCATCTTAACTACATGCTTTATACAGGTTAGAATAATATTGATGAAATGTTTTTTGCATGGCCATGCTATCCAAGCAGTTCGAAAACATGCAAATGTGAGTAGATTAATTGGTACCGCTTCGGCGGGAAGGTAACGGCGTTCCGTGAGTCATGCTGGCCACATGACCCGGAAGTGTCCTATGGACAACGCCGGCTCCAAGGCTTTGAAACGGAGATGAGCACCGCCCCCTAGAGTCGGACTCGACTGGACTTTACGTCAAGGGAAACCTTTACCTTTACCTATGCTATCCATTAATATAGTATCTCCCTCTTGTAGCTTCAGTATCATTTTCTGCTTCTTTTTGTAATTTATATGCCAACCATTTCCCTGGTTTGTTTGCAAACTCAACGTTTTTTTGCTTTACATAGTTAATTTTTATTTCCATTGCTCTTATATTAAGAGCCAGTTTGGTCCAGTGGTTAGGGCTCCGGGCTAGAAACCAGGAGACTGAGAGTTCTAGTCCCGCCTTAGGCATGAAACCCGGCTGGGTGACCTTGGGCCAGTCCCTCTCTCTCAGCCCAACTCACCTCACAGGGTGGTTGTTGTGGGAAAAATAGGAGGAGGAGGAAGGAGTATTAGGTATGTTCACCACCTTGAGTTATTTATAAAAATAATAAAGGCAGGATAGAAAATAATAAATAAATAAGATTAACATAGATAACTGTCATTGTAAAAGCTTAATTTGTTGAGAAATATGTATCTTCTCTGGAAATTTCTTTAATTCTGCTCCTTATCTCTTTATCTCATCCAAAATAGCTTGGGTCTTCTCTTGCCTCTTCTTTTTGAGTTCACTATTATGTTGTATGAAATAACTTCTGATAAAAGCTTTACTTGCAAACCATTCTTAAATCAGTACCTTTGTCTAAATTATTTTCAAAGAATTCTTTTGATTTCTTTTTACAATCCTCCACTATTGGTTCTTTCTGTAACAATGTTTCATTCAGTCTCCATCTAAAAGAACTGGGTTTCCTTTTATAATCCAAACTCACAGGATTATTAGGTGTAGTCTCTTGAATTGCTGTTTTTCTGTCTCCATATGTCCACAAGCCCTAAATTGTCCATCAGATCAAAGAAAAATTTTGGTAATTTGCCTTGAGTAATTTTAATATTTTTCTCAGAAGTTCTGTCCAGTTGTGAGGAGATCACTCCATTCCAGTCCCCCATCAGACACCAATATCCATAAGAGAAGCCTATACAGGACTCCGTAAGTCCTTTATAGAACAGTACTTTATCCTCATTTGGGGCATAGATTCCCAATGTCAGTCTTAGTCCCATGCAAATTAACTTTCACCCCAACAAATCTACCAGCCAAACTGTAAGTGCAACAAACCTGTAGAGAACCAGGCTGGGGAAGGCTTTTGTAGTTTTGTTCTTAATACAATCATGAGTTTTGACAAGGACTACAAACCTAGGATACCCATCAGAGCCATATGCTGTAGCAGTTAAGGTCCCAAACTAGGACTGGGGAGACTCAAGTTCAAATCCACTTTC
The DNA here is from genome assembly GCF_035149785.1 of Candoia aspera. Classification (NCBI taxonomy): domain Eukaryota; kingdom Metazoa; phylum Chordata; class Lepidosauria; order Squamata; family Candoiidae; genus Candoia; species Candoia aspera. The sequence continues at coordinate 216,499,995 of NC_086153.1, forward strand.
AGCTGAGGAGACTCATTGGGTGGCTGTGGACCAATCCTTATCCCTCAGCCCAGCCTACTTCACAAGGTTAATGAGGATAATATCAGAGAGGGTTTTGGAGTAGATACTGCTTTGAGCTTGCAGCAGAAAGGCTCTATCTATATTAGAGAGAGAGAAGAGAGAGAGAGAGAGAGAGAGAGAGAGAGACAGAGAGAGAGAGAGAGATTCTAGAGGACAGCTCATCAAATGGACTGTAGAAAAGTATTTTGCATTCCTTAATGTCAGCAGCAATGTTACAGATTTTTGGGAGTATATTGCTCTACTTCATAATAAAGGGGTGGAAGTAGAATTGGGTAAAATAAGAACATATTTAGAAAATTGTCTCTGGTTTGTTTTTATCATGGTTTGTTGAGTAAACCAAGTTTGACTACATTCATTCAATACATTAAGCAAAGCCAACAAGATCACATTATGGCTTAGTGCAGTGTGTAAACCCAGGCTGCCCTGGCACTGGTAACTTTTGACTGCCTGCTCGACTAAATTTAAAATGCAATGAAATAGCTGCATAGTTGTTTCTATTGGGTTAATGTCTTGTTTACAAATACCACATTATTACAGGATTTGCTAAAGTAGTCAGCTTGGATGTGCAAATTGAATGAAGCCTTTGAGGTTCCCTTAAGACCTATCAGGTCCTATGGCTTTGAAAAGTTTTGAGTGTCAGATTTAATTCAGGACCATGTGCAGAGTGCATTCTCTTAACTCTTCAAATCAGGAGCTGTTTCATGAAGGAATAAAGCTTCCAAAGGATTTCTATGCAGAGGCATTACAGAGTAGGGTATGAAGGAACCTGGTGTAGAAACCTCACAAATGCTAAATGGGTGTAGGTTTGGTAAGTTTTGGATGGGAGGCTGATTGGGAATCTTTTTCTACAAGCAGTCTTAATTTCCTTCAAGAATAGAAATAGGATAAGGGTAATAATAAGCAAATACCAGTCGTATCCTAGGTTTACCTAAACATTAAGCACTGGGCACATGGTAAATTTTGACTTTGTAATGCTAACTGATCCAAATACTTCACCATTTTAGAAAGCTGCATATCCAGTTACTAATGTTTTTCAAACTTCTTTTTTTCTGGCAACGTAATGTAAAAGGTTAAGTACAGCTTTCCTCCTCCTTCTGTATAAAAGCTTTTATGTGGGAAAGGGAAAAATATTACCAATTATGAACTGTTGAGTTTGTTATGACAGGAATGTTATACTTTCAGAACAGAATGCCTCAGCTTGACCTATTTCAATTACACAGAGACAATACAGTAACTGCTACGCCATTAATGAGAATGTTAGTGTAGGGTGGGTAAAGAACAATGGTTTCAGTCAGGTCCATTTAAAGCTGGACTGTCAACAACTAATGAACCTTCTGCATATGTATTTGGAAGAGTTTGGATGTTTACCTGCAATAGGAGGGACCCTCTTCCTTGGAATAAAAAGCAAAGAAACTTGACAAGTCAGGTTAGTTCACTGAAATCATCACAAAACACCTGTATTTTATGTATTTCATTCCTTTTTACCAGCCTTTCACAACCTTTTGACCCTGGAGGAACCGTTGAAATATTTTTCAGGCCTCAGGGAACCCCTGCACGTTCAGGCTCAAATGTACACCACAAGTTACAAAATTATCATATTCGTTTCATGTGTAGGCCTGTATATGTGCATTAACAGTGTTCTTAAACTAAAAATAAACAACGAAACTTACCTCTTTAATGTGAAGTTGCCCGAATTTGAAATATTTTTTTTAAGAAATTGTGATCTCCCAGGGAACCCCAAGGGTTCCATGGAACCATGGTTGAGAAACCCTGGTCTATACGATACCAGCGGCAGTAAATATTTGCTTCTGTTATAGAATAGCTAAGGTCATGATGAGTGGCATGGTCTAATTCTGCCTGGGCAGGCTTCAGCCTTACAGTCCATCTGGAGAGAGATACAAAGTAATGGGTGAGATCAAGAGCAAAATAACGCTTGCACCCTGTGTGACTGGATAAACCATACAGAAGTACAGATCAAGCCGTATTTGTGTCAGTTCTTATCATGTGTCCTAACAAACACTCTCTAAAACTGCCTTTGGCCAAATCTTTCTGCTGCCCTGCTCCCATGTTACGCGTGAGGAACACTGAGGCTGAGTGAGAAGTACCTGGAGGAAACCAGGCATGGCTCATCATTTCGTTTACTTTGCATTTTTGTTTTGCATTACAAAGCAGTCGCCTGTGAATCACCCAGAACTTCACCATGAGGGACTAGTTCATTTTCTATTTGCCGTAATCTGGTTCACCTGATGGGATAGAAGTATACCGAATAGTACGGCAATACACGTGTTTACTCATAAGTGACTTTTGCTTGGTTGGCAGTACCTTCTCCCATGCAAGCAGACTGCAGCTTGTCTCTCTCTCCAGAGTTACTGCTGGGGGTGGAAATGGGATCATAGTCTTGAACAGTAGCATTTGACTGCTTCTTGCAACTGTTCCAGCCCATTAATGACCCTTGCTGAGTAACAGGAAACTGTGACAGTGAAGACCTTTTTATTTCCTGGAGAGCAAAGTTGCTTTTTCTGCTTACGCCTGTACTTTTCTCATGCTTCTATAACAGTTCATGGGCAAGAAAGTACCTCCATTGACTAGACGCTACTGTCCTTGAGGTGTTCCTATAAAGCAGAGTGATAATGAGGAACGTGATAAGGCCACCATTTCTTTTTGGTAGACGTGGCTCTCCAAAACATGGAACTGAATTTAATTCCACTTCCTGCTGGGCTATCCTTTGTCTCCCATTGTATGTTACCCACATAGCATTTAACACCAGCTTTTGCTCAAATTGAGATTTTTTTCCCCTATCCCATTTGAATTATGTTGTGTATGGTGTTAATGTATTTATACATAGAATACAAGCTTATGAATGTTACAATCATCTTTGATAACTGCAGTGAAAAAAAGGGATTTTTAAAATTTATTTTCTATCCTGCCTTCATTATTTTTATAAATAACTCAAGGTGGCAAACATAGCTAACACTCCTTCCTCCTCCTCTTTTCCCCACAGCAGCAACCCTGTGAGGTGGGTTGGGCTGAGAGAGAGTGACTGGCCCAGGGTCACCCAGCCGGCTTTCATGCCTAAGGCGGGACTAGAACTCCCAGTCTCCTGGTTTCTCGCCCAGCACCTTAACCACCAGACCAAACTGGCTCTATACATCTGTTGTGTCAGAGTATTCATGTGTGCACACACGCACATACACAGAGAGAGAGAGAGAGAGAGAGAGAGAGAGAGAGATTTTGCATCTACCATAACTTCTCCCCCAAAATGTTGTGCAATTTATGTTGCAATATTTGCTAGTACGTGCTTAGATTCTGGAGTGTGGAACAAACATCATTTTCTTTTGCACTATACTGAGAACTGATCTCAACATGACTCCTGCCATATGTTTTATTTTTCCCCTAAGCCTCTATCCATATACTGTAATCATAAAATTTTTTGGTTTTATTACCATATAATTAGAATAAGAGTGCACTGAATGTTTGTGTGTATATACACACACTGACACTGACCTACAGGCAGACTCATACAGTACGTACTCATCATACTTTCAGATAAGCAAGTGTATGCAAAGTGCAGAAAAAGTGGCAAAGTTACTGAATGGTCCGATAAATATTGACCTCTGCATCATTGTGGCTTTGACCAATCAAGACTTGTCCATTAGGCTTTTTAGTAAGACAGAAAGAGGAAACTAAGTAACCAGCCTTAGTTGTACCTGTGGCACATGCAGCATTCCCTGTTAATGGTAAGGATGCAAAGCAGGAAAATTTGGGCACTTTTGGGCCAGTATGCTCCAAGCACAATCAAAGCCCCGTTGATCCTGAGCACGCTCACACTATTCTATGTTAACTAGGATCTCTAATCTAGAGAGTGCCCTGCAAGCCAAGATACTGTTACCATCGTCCCCTCAACTAAGAGGTACATGTAGTGTAGGAAGGATACATAATTTTATAACTTTTAGTAATAATACTTTTGTTTATGAATTAAATTTATGATTGTGCTTTCATCACATTTTTAATGGCACTTTCCTTTTCTATATCCAGGGACTTAGTGTGACATTTTATTCACACTAATAGCTGGCTTTTTCATTTATAGCACAGGGGTTAATGACACTGATTGGGAAGTACCTCTAATACATGAACGTTCTTTAGAAAAGTAATTATTCTACCTTTTTGTTTTTAAACCTACGTAAGTCTGTTTAATAAAGAGGTGTGTGATCTGTGGCCCCCAGAAATCTTTAAAAACAGTTATCTAATTGTAATATTTAATGCAATTAAAAGGAAAATTATTATCCTCTAATCTTAATTTAGATCAGACTTCCAGTTGATTTCACAGTGGTTCTTCTCTTAAGAATATGTGGCCTTTTAATTAAGATACGCGATCACAGCCTTTAGGGAAAAACTATTCTAGCATTATCATAAAATGTAAGTATAAGGTACAATACAGGCCTTTGGTATAGCTGACTTTAATAAGTTTAATAAGGAGATGAGCAAATTTTATCTGTATAATAAATCTGGTTTTACTATGAAGAGGTTTTGTCTTGTGATATAAGGCTGACAATTAAGGTGAAATAAATCACTTTATTTCATATTAGTGTGGGTGACAAAAATTAAAGCTAAATGAAATCTCAGTGTTTCAGTGATCTCTACCCTGAAATCTTCTGTGAGAACTTGGACTGCATGTTAGGTATAATTGTGGACTTCCATAGATGCCATCATTGTGTTGCTGATTCCTGAACGGTTGGTTGACTTGCTCCAGTATTGTCTATTCTCAGAAGAAGAAGCTGTCAGACACAAGCTTTTTCAGAAATATTGCTTAATTGTCTTTTAACTGGAAGTTCCAGGAACTAGAATTTTTGCACTTTATTTGCTTTCTTTATTTGTATGTTGCCCATTCATTCCTGGAGGCTCTGGGCAGCTAATAATCAAGTTCCACATGAGATAAAAAGCAGCCCCCTCAGCATCAGAATGATAAACAGAAAATATACAAATTCATGTGCCTGTATATAAAATAAGTTCTATACTACAAAGCTAGAGCTATTTCTCTGAGTTGAATTAATCTTCCATTTTCAGTAAGGAGCTCCTTCTATTTGTTTCTGTGTAATTGCCTCTTAATGTGTATAAACCTGTAGAGGAAGTATAGGACAGACCCATTACTGAGGTGCACTTTTGATATTGCTACAGAATCATGCTGTGCATCAGACTTTATAGTGGTCTCTTGTTAGTCCTGTCATTTTACTTGCATCCTGCTTATTTATCCCCATCATGAAATTGGTTTTCATCTGTTTCTTTGCCCCTGCTTTCCAGGTGCACTTCCCTGATGTGGAACGGGTAGAGTGGCTGAACAAGGTAAGTCACTGGATACAGAAGGAGCTTTATCTAATAAGCATAATGCTGAAATGTTTCTTCTTCAAAGTTTGCTTTGTAACCTGGCTGTTGAATCACCCATGAATAAACTTATTTGCTCTAGTTAAGTGGCTAGGGTAAGTTGGGTATAATTTGTATGATGTTCAAGGATTGCCCTGAAGTTTGTTTGATCAAAGTTCTTCTCAGCTGAAGAAAAGATATGGCCATCTGCCTTTGCCAGGGTTCCTCCAAAACAAATTCTGCAGCAGTGTGTTTTTTTCTTTGTTACCCAAGGTAACAAACCATAGCATTTATATAATGCTTGCTCAGCACTGAAACCTCTTAGGCAGATCTTCATAAAACTCACAAGTATCCCATAATAGCCTGACTTTTCCTTGCCAGCCGAAATCTACAATTTCTTCAGTGTTAGTCAGTTGAACTGCAGTAAACTGACTGGAAGAGTTGTCATTGGCACAAGACTGGTCCTGTATGACTTACGGAGTGAAATGTCCCCCTTTCCCAGTAGCAAGATTTGCATATTAGATCCTGAGGAAAAGTGAATATTGAACTACTGTGTCTAAAGTTATCTCAGAAGTTCATAGCAGTAGCAAGAATGGAACAAGAGGCCATGCCTGAGATGAAAAACATTCAGTACTTTGGGAAATTTTATGCATCTCAGGGGAATCATGAGGGAATCTCATTCACAGCTTAAATTAAAGCAATATTGTCAAATGTGTGTTCAAGCTTGAAAATAATTCTTCTGAATCTTCTAATCTTGTCCTGTAGTTTGGAAGGGGCAGTGGTGGTGATGATGATGATTTTCTTTGGCTAGACTTGCAAATACCTGAGTGTTCGTTTTTGCTGCTGGAGATGATCAGCTATTTGAATAAGCAACTGTACATATCTTTTACTTCGCATTTATTTTTACTGTTATCCTTTGCAATGAGTGTATCATCTGCCACTTTAGAAAGTTAAAGACATTTCCATGAGCAAAGTTGGCATTCTGTCTTTAAAATAAAGACGGCAAACTGCAGTGATAAACATGTGGTGACTTTAGACTTTTGTTTTATGAATAGGTTGTTGAACAGATCTGGCCATATTTCGGAGCAATTATGGAAAAGACATTTAAGGAAGTTCTTGAACCAAAAATCAGAGCAAAGAATGTACATCTAAAAACATGCACATTTACCAGAATCCATCTTGGAGATAAGGTAAGGTGATGTCTTTGAAAATGACTGCCACCAGCCAGACTAGTTGTTTATGAATGTATTTTTTGTGTGCAGGTAGGCTTAAGATAGATCTAGATCCATTGCTTGATTTCTGATGATTTGCAATATAAGGATTTCTGACATTCACTTTATTAAAATAGCTGTAGTAAAATGAACCTGTTCAAACCCATGCATTAAATCACTCGACTGAAAGGCAGAAGGGTTAGGGTTTGTGCAGAAGGATTGTGAACTCTTTTCTATTCTATTCAAAATAGATTTTTGATCTCAGAATTTCCAGGCAGTACTTGGTGGTCCTCAAAGTGCGAGTAACAAAAAAATGCTGCAACTGTAAAATCTATCTCCTGATAGAAGACAGTCCTCTGAACTATTCTTAAGGTGTTTGCTCCCACCCTGTTCTAAGTATCCTAGTTGTTGTCGAGGGGCTATCAATGGCATAAAAAAAAAACCCCAAAATCTTCTTTTCATTCATTAATCACTTAGTTCCTGATTTTATTGATATAAAAATTGTAAAGAACCTATCCTTTACTTTGTTAGGCCCTTTTAGAAAGCACACTATTGAAAGAAAATGCCTTGCATTGTCTTTAATTCAATCAATCAATCAATCAATCAAGGGCTTTATTTTGTTCAGTAATCCTAAATAGGAATCTGATTATTTTTTTCTTAGTGAGTTTTTAAATTTTGCATGCCTTTTTTCTATTTGATTCAACAGCTAACACTTTTAGGGGGCTGAATTTTAAAATGCGAAATCAATGGCAGTAGTACAGCTTTCCCGCAAACAATGCTTCCCAGATGTGTTGGAGCAAAACTTGCAAGTCCCCGGGGACTGGAAATGATAGCAGGTTTAGTAGCAATACTTCTGAAGGGCAGCAGATTAGAAAATACTCTGTAATCTTTCTCTCCTGCTGATTATTTTGTTTTCTTTCTGCAGGAAATATTTCTTTTGGAATCATGATGGCTCCAGCCTGATGTTTGGATGTTATTATATTTTTGCTAAGATAGATGGGGCTCTCTTACAGATATGTTTCTCATCACTGTACCAATAACACTGCTGTGTGCTTTGTTTTCAGTGCCCTAAAATTAAAGGAGTGAAAACCTATACTAAAGAAGTTGACCGAAGACAAGTGATCCTGGACTTGCAAATATGGTAGTGTAGAACTCCTGTGGTTTATCATTGGAAAGGACCTGATCACTGTCACTAATAAGCCGTGAACAGTGAATTCTTTCTGTGAATCTTGGTGCTAATAGTGATTGCTTTGTTTTTGCCAAAATAGTGCTATCAAATGTAATAGAGGCTAGTTATGGTACCACATGTCCTCCTGCATAAGTATATGAACCTGCAGAGGTACATTTACCGTGGTGAACATGAGTTGATAGAGGTGTGTCTCTGAGAGTACAACATGCAAGCAGATGAATGGAGATGAACATTTGCTTCAAATGGGGAAAGTTAGATTGAGACCATCCTTGAAGAATAATGATTACAGGCTATATTTCTGGAAAAATGTGCTGAGATAACCCTGATTGGAAGGCTGCAGTTTGTTCAACACGGTCCATATTTAGCTGAGAATATTTGTGTGAGTAAAACCAGGCTGTTATGAATATCTAGAAACAAGAACAGAGTCATTTAAAAAACCTAAGTACAGTACTTACTATGGATATAGCTAAAGTGCGATACTTTTGATGTGGAAAGTTGATTGTAGTTCTGTCTATAAGTAGCTTAATGATTGGTCATGGAATTACTAGTCTGGAAGCAGTCCTAAAGGAATACAAATGAATAATATAGTAATGGCCAACCCCATTTGCCTTGAACTTTGCTCATGTAAGAACCTGTGATATTGTGGGTTTATGTCCTTGGGTGCTCTGCATATATAAAAGCATAGAACTCAATGAAGCCATGTTTGGCTAAGTGTTGCCTGAATACTTTCAGATCTGCTCTTTATAAGATGCATTGTTGAAATACTTCCGTAGAGGAATGTATTTGGCTATAGAGAAAACTGGATTAGCACTGGGCAACTATTTTTCTTTTTACTAGTTTTATGAAAAAGTGGTGTGGGTGTTTTCCCACATGAACTCTATGTGAGGAATGAGGAGGTAGTTTTCCATTGCAAATAGACCTGTCTTTCTTGGCTGGCATCCACAATCCTGAGTGATTCACAGAGGATGCTGTTGTGAGGTCACCTTCTGCAGAAATAAGGAATAGTCCTAGTCAAGGGAAGAGAATTCAAAAACCAGCTCATCCAGTTAGACAGCCCAGAGGACACCGCCTTGCATGTAGATTGGGAGTAGGTGCTGAGTCCTTCCTCCAGTTCAGAGAAAAAAGGTGGAGCTATGGAAATCTTCAAGCCACGTTCTTTTGCATTGTCCACATTCCTTCCCTGACTCATTGCTGCTTTAGCAACTTTTAGACTGTCAAGGGAGATAACAAGGGTGTATTTTGCTGACATGGAAATATCAACATCATCTTAGAATAGCATTATAGGTATTTCTGTTTCTCCATTTTTTAGTTTGTTTATGTTAAGTAGTTTAGACTACTATATAGGCAAGGGCAATATTTATAGCTACCTGTATATAAAACTGAATGTGTTGCTACTTATAATTGACTTTCTGGTTTGCTTAATCCTTCAATATTGTCTTACTGAAATATTTGTGAAAAGTGCCTACATATTTGTGGCACTCTTAATTCACCGAGTCACATTACATTTGGTGATCCACAAGCTATTATATGACCACTTGATTTAGTTCCTTGTTCTCTGTGTCAGTAATGTGATCTGATTATCACTGCTTGAAGACGGAGGATCAACTTCAATAACACCCAGCACATTGCTGTCTGTTCAGTGTAGTTTATTCTTCATGCAGTCTTATGAAATATGCATATTTGTTTTGTTTTGTAGAACCAGGACACTTTGCTAGAAGAGATAGTACAGGGAAAATGATTTGTCATACTGGGGTACACTTCTCCAAGCTTTTGGGTGTAGTTTGCATAGGCCTGACAGAACCTGTCATCAAACTGTGATTTTTAATCGGATAGAAGGGAAAATTATTAAATACATGGAGAGTATAATATTAACAATAGTGAAAGTTAGTTCTCATACTAATAAAAGGAAGAGTAATTATCAAAGCAACAAAGAGATGCAGATATTTCGTCTTCACAAAAGCACCAAAGAAGTGGAAGGTTTTGCTGCCATGGTTTGCCTATAGTAAATTAGATGTCTCATTTGAAAGTAGAATACTTATCAAAGCAAAAATTTGTAGCTCAGGGTTGAACTGTGGAGTCCTTGGTGCTCTCTGAGCCTTGTTGTTTTCTTGCAGACGTTTCATTGCCAGGCTAGGCAACATCTTCCCTGTGAACAGGGAGTGGGCCTTGCTCTCTGGTTATATACTGTCCAGCTTGCGTTGGTGGAGGTGTTGTTCTCTCCTTGGGAGTTCCTTAATTGGGCTGTTGTTTGCTGCTTGGTTGACTGAGTTAATAGTTCCTTGATTAGGGTATATTGTGCTGTTTGATTGTTCATCTGGTGTTAATTCTAGTGGTAATCTTTGCATATCTGGGTGTTGCTTGCTGGTGAGGAGGTGTTCTGGTCTTTTGGCTTTTCTATTGTCTCTTTTGAATGGTATGTAAATGTTGTTTACCTCTGTGTCTGTTGATGGCTGCTTTGTCTGAGTGCCAGGCTTTCAGGAATTCTCTGGCGTTTTTAGATTTGGCTTGGTTTAGGATGCTCACAGTTTCCCAGTTGAAACTATGGTTGAGTCTGTCCACGTGTTGTGAGTTGTCATCGTGTCTTCTGACTGCCAGTTGGTGTTCGTGGATGCGCTCTAGAGCAGGCCCACTCCCTGTTCGCACTGAAGATGTTGCCTTGCCTGGCAAAGAAACGTCTGCAAGAAAACAACAAGGCTCAGAGAGCACCAAGGACTCCAAAGTAGAATACTTGCTAGAATTCCTGTATTGTAACATTTGTCCACCTTCTTATAGTTACTGTTACTCAGAGTTCTTGAATTCTCATTTCTTGGATTAACTGTTTCCAGATTTCAAGCAGGAAAGACTGACATTAAACTTAACTTTAATTAAATATAATTTAATATCACTTTTTTCTCAGCCCACTCACTTTTTGACTACTGGCTACTTCTAGCCAGCCGGCCAAAGGCTGAGGGCAATTCTTAGCCTGCAAAAGATTTTATAACCTTAGTCTATTCCATACAGTATATCTTGCAAATGAGGTGGGAACCAAAGTGCTTCTGAATTCATTTCACCCAGGCATCAGTGCCACTTATATGCCACTGAAGTGTCTCATGCATGTGCCTAGCAGTCTGCAGTGTATTACTGAGCCATGATGGTCATGATGATTTCAACAGTATGTCTCTTGTGCTGTAACATAGGAAGTTATTTAAGAAGTAGAAATCAAATTAAATATAACTATAGGCATTGGTTTATGACCAATGTAACTAGCATGTTATGTGAAACCATTCTCTCCTTAGGGGGGATTGCACCATGCTGTCTCTTCATCCTACTTCATTGGGTAGCTTTGTTTGGCTCAGCTTCTCCTTTTCCTGCCACCACTGATTAATCTATTCTGCCCCATGAAGCCATTAAAGCAGGACTGAAAGGCAAAGGTCCAGAGGTCATTGAAGAGAATAAGACGAAAAGTCCTCCCTGCATATATCCATGGCTGACTTACTACATTTTGAAGTGAAATGAGACCTTCTCACAGCCTTCCCCATCCTGGATGCCCTCCAAATGTATGGACTTCAGTTTTCAGATTGTCAGACAGCATGGCTGTTCCTGAGAATTGGTTCTGGGAGTTGAGGTCCGTATATGTGGAAGCACCCAGGCTGCTTTACTATCTGAAAAACGCCTTCCCCCAGTGCATGTCTAAAAGGATCTCACTGGACCGAAAGTTTTGCCAGTGCTCAGCTGAAATGGCCCAGATTGTGACGCAGTTTATCCATCATACCAGGTGAAGTTTCTTTAACCATGGTTTATAGAAAAGTTTAAATTGGCTGGGTTTATACAACATGCTTAGCTAAACTATGCAAACTGCATTTATGTGAGATGTGAACCCAGCGTGGGAACTGAAAAGGCATTTCAGGCATATGGGCAGAATGGCAATTTCCATCACCTTAGCAAGGGTAGAAGAGTTTTAGGACTGCACGTTGCAGAACACCTGATTGCCACTAAACACTTCAACCCCAAGTTGTATCCTCTTATCATCTCCAATAATCTTAGTCAAACAAATCATGTAACGATTTCAAGTTCAAGTGTGCTTGTTCTTCAGCTAGGAAAACACTTACAGCAGTGTTAGTGTCACATGGTTTGTTTTGTTACTAGATATTCCTGGGCAAAATACAAAGCTGCTGCTTTGTAGGGCAACTGGGGGTATTTTCCAGAACAACAAAAGGTGTTTTTGCCTTGTCTGAAAGGAACTAGCTCCTTGATTCCTTCTATTTCTGGAATAAACATTAGCTTCCAATATTGTGCTTTATTTCTTGCAAAAAACAGTGTGGGAAACATACTTTCCCCATATTCCCTTCCATTTTTGATCAGATTCTGCAACTGCAGGAACAGAATTTAGTTTTCACTTCCTCCAATAAATGTATGCAAGTGGATCTTTCAGGTTCTGGAGCCATCAGTGTGACCCTTTTTCCACCATGGTTAGAAACCAGTGATGTTAGAAACCCAGTCTCCTGTGGACAGACTTGATGATGCCAGGAGAAATGCCTGACAAGCTCCATCCTCCCTGCATCCCCCTGCTTAGGGCCTTTTGACTTAGCACACTTTGGTGGTAAAGCATGGGATGCTGGCTTCCTGCCTCATTCTGCACAAAAGTAGATTCAGGTTGTGTTTCAAAGGGCTCCTGCAAGTATAGCTCTTGCCTGCGGTGATAGGAACTTCAGGATGGTCTTTGGGGAAGAAGAGTAAGAGGTGGGTTTGCTTCACGCACCAGAGTGAATGGAGGTGCTCTCATTATGCAGCGTGGCCATAAGGCTCCCTCCTGGCCTAAGATTCTTGTGTTCCTTAGACATATTTGCATCTGCCTGGTTTGGTTACAGAGGCAAATATTTTTATTTTTGAAAAATAATCATGTATTTAGTTTCAGTAAAAAAAAGCCCTAGATTTTGCTGGTGGACACTACAATCACTGAAACATCTTTTATTGCATGTACACTTTGGATGCTGTGCTGAAAGAAATTATTACCTCTTGTGCCTAGGATGACATCACAATATAATCTTAAGAAGGGCTTTTTACACTCCAGAAAACTGCAGGAGCTGAATAAGCATGCTATCATCAGGTCAATGCAAAAACAGTTTGACAGCAGGATGTGACATCTGTGTCAAACCTTTTGAAAGCAGGAGAAGGGATTACACAGGAAATGCATATTTAGTTTAAACAGTTCCAGGATTTTGTGACATGTGAGGTCAACTAAACTGAACTTAGCTTTTACCTTGGAAATGCTTCCTATCTTTCACTATGACAGTGCATTATTAGAGAGCAAAGAATGAAGGTAAAACTGATGTAACTGTAAATAGACCTGTAGTTAGACCAAAACTTTTGAAGGGAACAGACAAAGAATTAGGGGTGGGAGGTTGCTTGTTTGAGCCACATTATTGGGCATATTATTTTGAGCCATACAATTGGGCATATTATTTAACTGGAAACATTCAGAGGCCAAAAAAGATTTGCGGAGTGCTTTCCAGCCCTCTCTAGTTATGAGCCTAGCTGTATTTATTACAACGCTTTCATATTTTTGGATTCTAAGCCCCGCCACGCAGGCAAATTTAAGAGTTCATACTTGATGGTTTTCTTGTATCTCCACAAGGAAAGAACTATTGTGTGTAAACTCAGTACAGTTGGGGTTCTCGTAACATGAAATTTGGAAGGAACAACATCTTGGTGATAATGAATTAGTTCCGTGGCTGTCAGTTTAATTAACCAATATAAACTCATGTGCATTCATATTTAATGTTAAATATAGTTTAAAGATCAGAAACTTTGATTAGCCAGTGATTGACACTTCTTAGGTATTTTATGTATGAACTGCTATTCCTGTTATAAATTCTCTGCAAAATTTGTTGAGACCCTAAATAGCAGTAGTAGGTGTCATAATTTGCAGTTTTTCATTGGAGCCCTGTTATAAAGCGATGTTAATCTTATTTCAGTGTAGTTCTTAAATCTGAATGGTTCATCATCTTTCTTCGTAATTCCAGGGTGCTTTCTGATTACTGCAATTAGTAGATGGTGTGCAGTTATTCTATCTCTTTTTTCTTAATGGAGATAGATAGAGATAGAGATATATAGATATAGTATCTTGTTGTTTAACAAAAAGGCAATCAAAAAGGGGGAAGTAGATAAATTTTCATGATTCTTTGTGTGTGTGTGTGTGTGTGTATTCTGATCAAATTTACCAGGTTTCCTGAAAGTTATGTAGTGATAAAGGAGATGTGATTAATTTGACAAATATATTACTTGATGTGTCCCCCTAAAAAATAAAATAAAATAAAGTAATTAAAATAAAATAAAATCCGTTAAGGACTTTATTACCCTATCTGTAGCAGAAACATCAGCATGATAAAATTCTGTTTCCCAAAGCAAATGGGATGTGATGTAAAATATATCTGGTCTAAAACTGTATTCACACATAATCTTATTATGCCTTTTTTAATCAGAATTTTGTTCTTCATCTTATAATAATATAAGAAAGCCCTTTAGAATAATAAGAAAAGACTAATGTTTTGTTTTTTGTTTTTTCAAATTAATAATCTGCTAATTTAAACTCCTTATCAGTTATATAGGGGATTGTGAAATTCACATGGAGCTCTCCAAGCTTAAAGTAGGAATGAAAGGATTACAGGTAGGTGCAGGACAACTTTATTAAACATTTTTTAGATATTTGATATTTTTTTCCTTCTTGGTGGTTAATTCAATATTATTTACTTAAACTTTTTTTTTTGCAGCTGTATGGAACATTACGAGTAATCCTGGAGCCCCTTCTGACAGATGTACCCTTTTTTGGAGCTGTAACCATATTTTTTATCCAGAAACCCGTAAGTCAGTTCTCATACACCATTATAGAAATAAGAAGAGGAGGAGAGCCATGTTAGTCTGTGGTGGCAAAAAATCAGGAGTCTGGTAGCACATTTTCCAGCTAACAAATTTTATTAAAAAGCATAAGCTTTTAATTTGTTAGTTGAAAAAAGTGCTACCAGACTCCTGGTTTTTTGCCAATTTAGAAATAGTGTCTTTACGTATTAGGACTGCTGATTTACATACCGGTCAGTGTGTTTTACAATAGAATTGTGAATGTCCTTCTAAAATGTAAAAGGTTATTTCTTCTTCCCAAACATCATTTTAAACAATCCCAGAACAAAACGAACAAGAAGATGGCTTTAAAACATGTTATGGGACTAATTCAGATATAGTGTTACTGAACAAGCTCAGTTTATTTTACTTCGACTATTTCATTACAGCTTTTCAAGGAAATACCCGCCATGATAGCTCACATATATAAATAGAAAAGCATTAAAACTTTAAAGAAAATAATTCAGTACTAAAAGAGCAGTTTAAAATATTATACAACCTAGTCTAGCACTCATACAACTAAATAGAAACCATTTAAAGGAAAATTAACCCAACATTTAGTAATGTAAGTAGAGAATTCCATTCAGGCTGGCATCCAAGAACCAAGAGATTGGGCTTTCAAGGCCAATCTAAAACAATAAACATGAAGCCAAGCACATGTTTCTTGGGCATGAGTTTCACACATCTGAAACCAATTCTAAAAAGACATCCACGCTGCCAGTTTGCCCCAGGGTGAAGGTGGGCTGTCCACCATTTCAGGTGAGCAGAACTGCATTACTGCTGCCTCAGTCCACCGCTAGCCTATTGGGAAGGCAACTTCTACCCCAGCTTTCTTGCTTCGCATTAAAGGAGGTTTTTTCTCTCCATGTTGGTGCAAGCAGAGCAGACC
This sequence comes from Candoia aspera, assembly GCF_035149785.1. Taxonomy (NCBI): domain Eukaryota; kingdom Metazoa; phylum Chordata; class Lepidosauria; order Squamata; family Candoiidae; genus Candoia; species Candoia aspera. The sequence continues at coordinate 216,515,575 of NC_086153.1, forward strand.
AGTCTGCCTAGTGAACTTCATTCCATCTTACACAGCCTCTGTTCCTAATGGCTAGTGTGTGCCCTGGTGGGCCTCTTCCCCAAGTCCCTGCACTGTGTCTGCAAGACTGGACCTTTGGGGCGGGGTGTTTAAGTTCAGTAATGGAGCAATGAAATGTTGGTGCCTTCCTTCCTTGCCTTCTGGCTGCTTGTTTGAATGAAATTGGCAAGAGTTGTGCCAAGGTTCCCCTTCTAGCCCAAATAGGAGGAAAAACTGTAAAACTGTTGTCAATTTTCTTTTTCACCAGTCCTCCGAAGACGAGTTGACAAAAGGGAAAGCATGTGGCCCTTGCTTTCCTGGCATGAATGGGAGAGGGTTCATTGGAATCCACCAAAGTGGGACCTTCTTAACCGCTGTCCAGAGACGACACCTGCCCATCCCTGTGGCCCAAGCGGAGGATGGGTTGAAATCCAGAAAAGGGTTTCTTCAACTGGGTTCATTTCCAGACAGTTTCTGCACAGGAGACAAGCAGCTGAAGGCTGCAGTGCAGAAAAACCTTTAGTGTGTAAAATCTACAGAACTGAAATATGAAATTTGTATCAGGCATTTAAGTATTATAACTACTCTGTTCATAACAAGATACTCCATTTGTGCAGCGTAGCATTGGGATGTGACCGAGGTTCAGTACACTGTCACAGCAAACAGCCATACAGTTGTAAATAATATCCTCTCCAGGAGAGTTAAAACTGTGGCCTATAAAGAACATTGGTTTAATGTACTTGAACAGCCTATGGGTGAAAAAAGCTACAGAAGCCAACTAATCTGCAAACCTATTGGTAGTTCGTTTCAATTAACATACAACCAGTGTGTCCAAAGTACAGGGAGGTAAGGGGAAGGCATCATCTGAAACATGCTTTCTCAGATGGGCAGTACTCTATCATCACATAAGTATGCATAAGATCACACTTTTATATTGTGTATTAGAGACCCTTACATCACTCTGACTTTTCAATCATTTTGTACACTCCTAGAAAAAAAATAGTCTTAGGCTCAAAATGTTGCTTTGGCATAAGACTCCTCAGCCTCCTCTCTTCCTCATTGCACTAAAATTGATGTTTAAAGTCTCACACATTCAGACACTTACTGCCTTCACCTACATGTTTTGAAAGAAATGCTTTATTGAAAGATGCTTTATTGTACAGTAGGAGTCATTCTGGGAGCCTCTGAACCTCTGGTGGTATCCTCCAACCCCATTGAGGAGGCAGGGTAGAAAGCTTCAGCAGCACTATGATAATACAGCTCTCAGAATGCACTCTCATTCCTGAAACTAGCAATGTGAGTTCTGGCATTAGCCGAGTAGATACACCTGACAGACATGTGCCAAGTTTAGAACGTTGACACATGCTGATTGTCTCAGCCTTCCACTGCAAGGAAATGAGAAGAATCCAGTCAGTGTGACAGGCTTCCCATGAAGGAAATGAACCAAGGCCTTGATGATGCTTATTCATCTCCTTCGAACACAAACCATTCAGGTATGTTACTGCCCTGAGGCTGCCCTGCTAGGTGGTTAGTTTTCTTGCTCATAGAACTTGTAGCAGTAGCCAAAACACTTTTTATAATGGGCAGGTAACAAAAATGACCACATGATTCCTCAAGGCTTTGGTGGTTGACAATCTGAATTCACTCAGAATGGCCACACAGTACTCATGCTGAATTAAAATACTATAAACATTTCAGGTGAATGAAGGATGCTTCATTAGCTGTTTTCAAATGTGTAAATAATCTTATTGTTGTAATTATGGTGATTTTATCGTATTCAATATTCTTGACTTTCTCAATGGTATGCTGTATGCTCTGCATGGAGAAAAGATTGCAGGTTCATTTCCTGGCATCTCCAATAGGACCTCAATGGACCATGAGTCTGACTTGATATAAACCAGCTTTCCATGTTCCTAACTTTGACAAATACTGTTTAAATCAGTTTCGTATTTGTTTTCAGTTGTTAACCTTGCACTTTTGTTGCTGTTTTAATTCTTACTGCAGCACTTGGAAATCAATTGGGCAGGGCTGACAAACTTGTTAGATGCTCCAGGCATTAGGTAAGTGCCCCCCAGTTGTTATGATTGAGTTGGGAACAATCTAAATGTTAAAATGTCAACATGGGGGTTAAATGTAAGAGATGTTATATGGCAATTCTACAACAGTGGTGGCTATTGTGGGTGGAGCATGGGGCCCATCAAACAGAACCTATGTCCTTAGTAGACATTCCAGCAAGTAGAAGGATAAGAACTGCCCACACAATCTGCCTGCTAGTATAATTCTTACAGATTCTTAGTTTTCTTTGTACTTCTAGTTAGAAATGCGATGGCCGTTTGAGCTATTTGGTCTATAATGGGAGTTTTGCTTGCTTTGCTACTTAAATCACATCTTGCATCTGAGCAAAAGCAAAGTCAATATTAAATAAAAGAAATTGTCATTTCCACAGGAAAGTTAACTATCTTATTGTGTTGAGGCTTTGACAACATCCACATTCATTTTGGGCCACCTGGAAATAAAGAAATCTTTGAGCATTTATGTTTTTCTATATTGTTTTCAGTTTGGTTGTTTTAATGAATGAAAAATACCATATTTATCCCACAGGAGGAAGAGTTTTTGTTTCCAAAAAATAATTACCTGTGTATTTGTTGGGGTTAGGAGTTTTGTTGTCTTACATTTACTGATAAGAAAAGTAGAAGCTGTTGAAATAAAAGAAATTAATGTGAGGTACAAATGGCTGTAGATCTGGTGGCTGCAAAGTCAGGAAATCCTTGAAGATTCAGTTGCTGGAGTGGAGTGCTAGGGCAGTTTGCCTAGCGAATTTAACCCTTTTTGCAACATTTAAACAAGGGGTGCCCTTCATTTCCTTCCCTGCCTTGTCCCATCTCCATCCTCCCCCCCATCTTCTTTATCCTTGCTTTGTTCCTCTACTTCTTACACTTTCTCTCCACCTCTTTGTTTTCTGTTTCTTCTGTTGGAAGGAGGAAGGGATATAAATATGTGTGTTTCCCTGTGCTGGAAGTATTACTTCTGTGAGAGAATGGTTGGTTAATGCAGCTAGACAGGCCTGCAACTAGGGTGTGTGTCACCTGGGGCAAACATGGATTCCGTGCCCATTTTGGCACCCCCCCAAGCGCTCACTTTGGCACCCCGCCCAGCACAGTGCCCAGGGCACATGCCCCGCTTGTTCCCCCCTAGTTGCAGCCCTGCAGCTAGGGAATCAATCAGTTTGTAAATTGGTTATCTTATTTAACAAGCAATTAATTACAATTTATAGTTAACAATTCAACTAATATATGTTTGCCCTGGTCCCACTGTTTGTTAGAAAAATGTGTATATGTATACCTATATACAAGTGTTCATATAATGTACATTCATAGGATATGGGGTGAAACCTCCAGAATTGGTTGGGTATTGTATAGGGTCATCGTCTGTGTGCTTATAATGTTTTAATATCCACTTTTCATTTTGAGAGGTCATTTTAAATTTGAGGTTATCTTCCTTTTGAGGAAGTACAATATCTAATGTGTATAGAAATCTGAATGGGAAAAGCCCATCTCCCAACTTGTTTGCAGATTGAATCTGTGGGTATTTTATAGAGCTCTGACAAGAAATACTTCAATTTACTTCTGTCTAATTCTCACAAGAATTGGGTTTGATTTGATTTTCCAGGTTATTTTTAATGGCAAGGGTTTAGGCTGAAAATTGCAAGTCTCCTAAATTTTGGAATACCAGTAACATATTAGCTTTGTGTCTTCCCATTGATAGATACAGTATATGCACCTCCTTGGAAAAGTCTAGATGTGACAGGAAGAAGAAAATTATCCTATTGTGATTGCTGTCAGTATGCACTTTCACTTTTGCTTATATCTAATAAAATAGTGAGTGCGACTTTTGTATAGTGGTTAAAGCACCAGCCTAGAACCCAGGAGACTGTGAGCTCTAGTCCTGCCTTCAGCACAAAGCCAGCTGGGTGATTGAGCCAGTCCTTCTCTTACCTAGAAAGAAGACAGGCACAAACCACTTCTGAAAATCTTGCCAAGAAAGCTGTAGGGACTTGTCCAGGCAGTTGCCAGGAGTCAAGAACGACTTGAAGGCATAAAACAATAGGCATAACTAGCTCAGGCTTATCTGCACATCAGTAAATAGCCTTGTTTTACTAAATTTTCTTCTGCAGCCAAGGTGTTCTGTCCTAATTGAGTTACCTGTTTGTAACAAAGGGTCCTAAACCATCAGGCTGAAAGAAAACATGAGCATGCACTCCCTCTGCTCCCCCCTCCCCTGCATCCCAAATCACTTGCTGGGCAACAGATCTTGGCAGTCTGCTAAGGTGGGGTCTATAGATAATGCAAGAGACACACACTTAATAGAGCAGTTTGCACACATATGCCCTTCCATTTTGTTTTAAGTTAAATGTGTCCTTTATTATTTCAGTTTATTTTCAGACTCACTAATTCAAGATCTCATTGCTGCCCGGCTGGTGTTGCCAAACCGACTCACAATCCCATTGAAAAAGAACATGAATGTTGCTCAGTTGCGGTTTCCTATTCCATATGTAAGTTTGGGGTCAGAGTTGTGTTTTGAAGTCTTGCTAGTGAGGCACCTGGCTCAAAGTATACAAAAAGGATCCTTCTAAAAGAGTGAGGCCTATGCCAACTTGTTTGTTCTTCCACATTCCTGCCATGTTGTGAGAACTGTTGCAATCTAGGAGAGATTGCAAACTGGCCCCATGCTTGTATTTGAATCAACACAGCAGAGAGAAAGCTATAGGGCAAAGATTTATCTACTTGTTTTAACCAACAGTTGGAATTTGCCTGTTCCTCTCTCTTCAGTCCTTTTCTCCATCCAGAATACTGCATAACCTTAAAAGTTTTGGAAAAGCTTCCTTTTGCTAAAACAAACTTCCTGGTTTGGAGAGAATTTTTGAGCAGACAAAGGCTTGGCGGGAATCAGCCGAGAATGAATGAATGAATGAATGAATGAATGTTTAGGCTCAGTAAAGAATATGTAGCAGACTTAAACAGTTAGTGCAGGTTGATTTCAGTAATCAATTTCTTGATTTCTTAAGGTTGACACTTAAGGCACTCTCCCCCTTCCCCAATTCACTAGAGAAAACTCTTCATACCCTGAGCATGTAAAAGACACCTTCCTTGAGGCAAGGAAAGCAAACTGCTTGGCTTTTCTCCTTATCCACCACAACAGGAGGTACAAAGAAAGGGCAGGGATTGAGGCTTGTCTTATAATAAAAACAAAATGCAAAATAACAAAATAGATTCTTCTAATAAACTTAAATGTACTACTGGCAAATCTCATTTAAGTTGCTTCAGTGGATTGTAGTTAGAGACATTCACCATTGTCCTTAATGTTATCGTGATAATAGTTTATAAAAGAGAGATCCCCTGGTGAACTTTCTAAGTAACATTTAACAATTGTATGAATTTATGTTTTCAAGGGAGTCATAAGAGTGTATCTTTTGGAAGCTGAAAATCTTGTCCAAAAAGACAACTTCCTTGGGGCGATCAGGGGCAAATCGGACCCTTATGCGCTCCTTCGAGTTGGCCTGGTGCAGTTCCGGAGCAAAACAGTACAAAGAAACCTGAATCCCATCTGGAATGAAATGTTTGAGGTGATACTTCTGCTTGCACGCTTAAAAACAAAGTGCTGAGAATTATTTGCAATAGACCCCCACCTTCCTGAATCTGCTGCAGGAGATTTGAGATAGAATGTATCTCAAAGAGTGCAAAGAAGAAAAGGGGAAGAAAGAAAGAAATTGTTATGCAAGTCCACTCACAGAATGCTAAATCAGGCCCTAATGCTGAAACAGCTGGTAGTTGTGTCTGGAGTTTTGCGTATACTAGCAATAATTCTATATATGCCTGCTCAAAAGTAAGCCGCACTGAGCGTAGGAGAGGATTTTTTTTTTCTGGTAAGTGAATATAGGAGTATAGTCTGCATCAGTATTTCTCAACCTTGGCAACTTTAAGATGTGTGGACTTCAACTCCTAGAATTCCCAAGCCAGCATGGCTGGCTGGTGAATTCTGGGAATTGAAGTCCACATGTCTTAAAGCTGCCAAGGTTGAGAAACACTGGTCTACTTTAATGTACTTTTAAAACTAAATGTCTTCTAAAAGAAGACTTTTTGTTTCTGTAAATACTTTGAATAAAGAATAAATCAAGTGAGGGAGGAAACAGTATTTCAGTAGGAATATGCAACCCAATACCCTTCAGATATTCTGACCACAACTCCCAGAATCCCTGAATGTCAACCATTTTGCTTAGCATTTAGGGGAGCTGTAGTCCAAAGCATCTGAAGTACATTAAAATATATGTCTTGTTGTCAGCAAGAGAAATGGATTAATTGTAAACTAATTTACAGGAGTAAACCGTTTATTGGAATGACTGTAAACTAATCTACAAAAGAAAAAGTCTGTTCCAAATATTGTTCCTTTTGTCTTAATGTGTTTTAAAGAAAAAAGAGAGTAAGGCTATTTGAAGGGGCTTTTCATGAGGTTTTTGGAATTACTGTAGCAATTTCTTTTGAAAAACTTTTCAGTGAAACCAGTTAGTATAATAAACTGAACAATATTTGAAAGAGCTTTTTGTTGTTTCACCAGGAAGTCCGCTTATGCATTAATGGTTCCTTCACTTTTTTTCCCCTTGTAATACTTCTTTGAATTCTGTTTTGGACAGAGACATTGCACCTTGCTAAACTACATGATATACTTCACCTATTCACAGTGTAATTGATTATCAAGAATGTGAGGAGGAACTGAATTCTATTCTTCCACCACTTCAGTTGGCATGTGTGTGGCAATGCAAGTAACTTCAGAAGAACTGGAAGACTTTTAACCTTACAGAGTGGCATTTCAAGAACAATAGCCCCTAGCTGTTCTCTTTTGTTCTCTCCTTTGTGGGAGATGGGCGGTGACAGAAATTTGAACTATCAATCAATCAATCAATCAATAGAAATTTAATTTTTCTTTCACTCATTTCAGTTTGTTGTTCATGAAGTACCTGGCCAAGATCTAGAAGTAGACCTTTATGATGAAGATCCAGATAAAGATGATTTTTTGGGCAGGTAAGGAATATGTATTTCCTCTTTTCTGTGTTTAATGTTATGCTGCCTTTTTCTGCCATGTGGCAGTTTAGAGTCAGTGGAATTGGTATGGTCATTTCCATGCATTCAAAAACAGCAGACAGTTCCGGTTTTTGTATAACTTTTCCGAAAGCAGGTAGAGCATTGCAAATTTGAATGCTCCTGCTTCAAAAAAAGATCATAATAAAAAAGTACAGTGTTGGGGAGAATTAGTTCTAGCCCATCTTCTGATCTGCTGATTTTTAAAACAAGTACAACAAAGTTTTGATAGAGAAAACATCTATTCCCCCAATGTGCATTGTACAATCCCAAGAAGAATTATACCTTTTGCTTTTTAATGTACATATTGCATATTGGAAATGAGCCCAAATGGTACTTTTTCATGTCACATTCTGCTCTAGAATAGTGTCACTAGAACAACAGAATTGGTTCTGGGTGTTTTGCCCCTGGCACTTCACCCCATATTGTTTTATTGGCAAATATGGCATGTGCCTGTCTACCACCATAACCTGCATGCACACAGATTATTTCCACTAAGCCAGTCATAGAATTTGTAGTGGTTCTTTGCATTCCAATGGAAGAGACTTTTCTCTTATTAAAGTTAATACAAAACCTAAAGAAACCAGAACCCTGCTCAACTTGAGAGTTATTCATGGACAGGGCTGTGGTTTCAAAGCAGTGCTTTGAAATATAGAATATCCAATAGAAATATGCAGCACAATTAGGTATCATAAGTGAGGAAACCACTCTAGTCTCAGAGAGCTCCATGTTTTTTGAGCCAATGAATATTGACATTGGTTGAGGAAGAAGAACAATCTCAGTTATTATTTGTCTACAGAGAGCTTATTTTGTAACCTGTACTGTTGAACTAGGCTCAGGATCAAATAACTTCCTTGGGAGCATTCAGTTCTTAGAACCTACCAGAGCACTCCATTTCTACTGAAATCTGCTCACCAATTGCAAGCCAGAATATTTCATGGAACTCCAGGAGATTCTTTGATTTATAAGAAAATCATAGTTCAGTGTAAGGTGCAGTAAGATCAGAAGCACTGAACACTATCAACCTCCATAGCAGCATATGGTACCTATTAATTACGAAAACAAATACAAAAACAAAAAAGCCCCTGAGGATTTTGTTTGTGCGACTTCTTTTATTTTTTCCACAGCTTGCTTATAAACCTTGCAGATGTGATGAAAGACAGAATTGTTGATGAGGTAAGATTTGTTTTTGGCTTAACACGTGTCACAGTGTTTCTTAAAAGGCAAGTATGTTTTAAGAGTGGCTTATCAACAATAAAAACAAATGTAAATGCCAAGTAGGACTATTTTTTTCATTTCAGGCATGTGAGTTCTCATTGCTATTTTGAGAAATTAGAAATGTAGGACAATAAAAATATTGCAAAGAGTTTTGGAATATCTCCACAGATTAATTTTGGGTGGCATAGGTGTTCAAGGGAAATTTCATTACATGCATGGACAGTGAGAGTTTGTGGTACCACATGCATGCATGTGTTTAAGTATACATATCAAATGGTGCGGGAACCATTGCACCATAGCGTAAATGAGTGCATGTGTAGTGAAATAGTTACTGATCTTATTCTGCTTGTTGATAGGCTAAGTGGATCAATTGAACACCTTGCATTTCCAAATACTATCTTGCTTCCCAGGACCTAAGGAATGTTTCAGCCCCTTTTTTGCTTATATAAAGGTTCTTGTCTGATTCCCTCAGGGTCATCTCCCTGATTCTTTACAGCAGCTGACTTTGGCTTTCAGGATAAACTAAGCAGCATTGCAGGGTTTTTGGGTGGGCTGCAAAGCTGAGAAAGCATAGTGGGGGAAAAGGTTGGGACAAGCCCCTCTCATACCGTTGCAAAAAAACTATATTGATGTGTCTAAGAAGTTACGAGGAGTCAAACATGACAGAGACTTTCTAAAAGCTGGAGGACCATCCTTTCCTCCTGCAGCATTAAAATAATTTATTCAAGTATTGTCAGTTATTTATTGTAAAATTAAATGCCATCTATATTTCAAATGAAGGCTGATTGTGCCTCAATGAACAGCAGCCATGGTTTTTCCTTTTCCAGCTGAACAAATACATTTAAATGCATTTTAAAAGGATCAGGTTTTAAGGTGTATCATCTCAAACTATTGGTCCCATAAAACACCAAAATAAATGAGTTCCTGAATTTCTCCTTGTATGCAGATCAACATAAAGATGCAATTTATGTGTATTTATGGCACTGATGTGGTTTCTTTCTCTTTGTGAAGTGGTTTCCCTTGAGCAAGATAGCAAGTGGGCATGTCCACTTAAAGCTCGAGTGGTTTTCTCTGGTCACCAATCAAGAGAAACTTAGTGAGGTGAGTGCTTTGTGAGACTTGAGAAGAAATCTATGCTGCAAAGTGACTGAAAGAATGCAGCACAAAGAGATTGCCCGGTGTGTCTGTCTTCTTGTGTAATTTCTTGTAGCAGCTGTATTTAAGGCATTTCTGTAGCAAATGTAATTGCATTGATTGTAGCTCTGTGGAATTTGGGGTAATGTCACACTATTGGGTAATGTTCATATTACCTAGCTGTTGGGTGACAGAGGACTATAAGGGCTTGAAATATTTGCGGTGTTCACATCAGTGTGTTAATTATGTGGGGGGCTGTTTGTTTTTAGGATAGGAATGGTCTTGCCACTGCAATTCTCACAGTGTATTTGGACAGCGCTTTAAACCTTCCTGTAAGTAAACCAAATAAATAACATTTTCACATATCCTCTGGCTACACAAAATTAAATGTTTACATGGTCTGTATGCTTGCTATTTGTAGAAGATGTGGTTTGCAGTGGATGTAGTAGTTTCTCTGCAAAACACACCCGTGTAGCTGACATAATTTCTATGCCTTGCCAAACCAAAATTGGAATTAAATGCATGGCACATATACATATGTAATGAAAAAGTCTGTAATGAAAAAGTTTGTAATGTAAAAGTTTGTAATGAGCCAGTTTGGTCTAGTGGTTAAGGCTCTGGCTAGAAACCAGGAGATTGTGAGTTCTAGTCCCGCCTTAAGGCATGAAAGCCGGCTAGGTGACTTTGGGCCAGTCACTCTCTCTCAGCCCAACTCACCTCACAGGGTGGTGGTTGTGGGGAAAATAGGAGGAGGAAGGAGTATTAGGTGTGTTCCCCGGCTTGAGTTATTTGTAAAAATAATAAAGGCGGGATAAAAAAATAAAAAAAATGATTTTGTGTGTGTTATGCAGTTGAATATCAGTGTTTCAAAAGACAAAGCAGAAAATCAGTGCTCCTTGATTAGCAGGATAACGAGATGAAGAAGGCTGCAAAGTCTCACAAAGTTAATGACCTTCTCCCTTTCCTAAGCTTTATGTTTTTCAGAGACCCTCCAGATGTTGCTGATTTACCACTCCCTGCATTCCTGATTATTGACCATACTACCTGGGATTGCAGTTAGTTGTAGTTCAGCGACTTTGAGAGAGTCACAGGTTGCCTGCTTTGTCCACAATATGTATGTATGTATGTATGTAGTCTTGGATCTCCTAACTTTAATAAAATTGGCTTCTGCCACTTGCTGTTTTTATAATCCAAAATTTTAGTTTTGTTTCTTTGGTAGAACACCTTTTTTCCTGCTAAATGTTTATCCATGCTAGTTTTTTCTAGCTGTCTTCTAAGATTCCCATTGCTGGCAACATTAGTATGCCTTTGATTCCTGATCAGTATTGATCAGGAATGTTTTATTATTTTTAGAACTGCCCTTCAATTGATTTACTAATTTTGAAAACATATTAAGCTTAAAAAGATAAAAATGAACTAAAAGCAGCAGAAGCTAGAACAGGCTATAAAAATATAAGCCCATCAACCCAGATAATACAGATCAAATAGAAAATAGTCTGCTTAGTACTGAAATCACAAAAATCTTAGGTAAGACTTCTGGGGGAAGCAGTCCTACACTGTCATGTCACTTAACTTTTTAAAATTCTTTTTTCATTCAAAATTCTTTCCTAATATAGAAAAATCAATTGGAATATTCCAATGGCGAATATGGAGCAAAGAAATATAGAAAAGACAGATATCTCAAGGTAAATGCCTCCTATTTCAGAGTGTTTAAAATGGGTATTGAACTGAATATATTATGGATGATTTAATAAATACTAGAAGATATTTTAAAAAAAACCCAGGGGCAGTAAATGCAAAAATGGTCAAAGAGGCCCTCAATGCCAAGATTCGTAGAAAGTGGGAATACAGTAGATTGGCCCCAGCTATATGAGTTACAACAAACATTAAAGTTTGGTGCAGCGTCAGGCGAAGATTCCAGTTCTGAGCCAGCCACCCTGCTGGCTGAAAAATCCAATCTCAGCAAGTAGGTATGGCAGGTTGTAAGCATCTATCTGAACAGATGACCCACCTACCCACCATTGTTGGCTAAGTGGAGGCTAACTCTCAACCCTGCTGAAATGGGCTGAGCTGTCAGTCTGCTCTCCTCCCTGAGCCAGATGACCAAAAGCGGCAAGTTAGCCTCAGTTGCACAGTAAATAGACTGGAGATGAGCACAGCCTGTCCATTTCAGATTACTTGTTTGAAATAAAAGTGTAGGTGATGCACAGTATGTAGGGACAATGTTGAAACAAAGGTTAGGCAATATATGGGGTTTGGTTTTGTTTGTAGCATTTTTCTGTGAACAGTGGTCATCAGGAACTCAAGCACAGACTCAAGCATAGATAGAGTGGTAGGTGGTTGTTGGGGCATCCTGCAAGGATGATTCAGGTGCCAGGTTTTTAGTTTGGGTTATATGGTTTTTGTAGTTATATTGTTGTTGTGAATTGCCTAGAGTTGTGTTCTAAGATGGGAAGCCGTGCAAATCTAATAAATAAAATAAATAAATAATTTTCAAAACTCAGCGGCTGCTTCTCAGATTATAAGCTAGATAAAATCATTGCAAAGTTGAAGAAATAACAACTCTGGTTATCCTTGTTACTACATTTGGTTTAGGCAGATGATGTTTGCCGACACTTCAGTGTCCCATCACCGTAATGCAAATATAATCTGCAATTTAGCCATTTTCTACTTTCAACTTTATGGGTTTCCTCACACTGTCCTCCAGTTTAAGACATAATTCAGCTTACCCAGCGAAATGTGATCAGATCTATGGGACTACAGCTTCCATTATTCCCAGCCAAGTCAGCTATTCCCAGTATTGTTGGGAATGAATAGTGCTGTCATCTGGCACATCTGGACCATGCCAAATTCAGGACGAGTGACATAATAGAGGACAGTCAACATATTTGCAGTGAAAAAGCAGCAATACTGATAATTGTTTCCTATGTACCATATTCAAATTCTAGCTCAAAATGTGGATATTCTAATTTGACCATAGCCAAGAATAAATGCTGAATAGCATATAAATACTAAATTCTGACTCATGTTCAAGCTTCTAACCCCTCTTCCAATCTTTTGAAACAGTCAATTAAATGTTTCTCTTTTCTTATTCTCTTGTGAATTTTATCTTGCTATTAATACTGTCTTTTACTTCAAAATTGTAAATACAATAGAAGATAGAAAGAGAACCTTCTTCCTTTGTGCTGCTCACAGTGGGCAACAAAACCCACAAAAGCAAGGTAATGGACATCATCATCTTTTTCATAAAGTAGAAATGAGTTTGGACTAGCAAAGTTCTGAAAAATTGTTTTAAAAGTACCCAAAACATGTTTAAGATAAAACAAAGGGTGGGGAACCTGTGGTCTTTCAAGCATTGCTAACTAGCCCCAACAGCCTAGATAGCATGGCTAAAACTGAGGAGTGCTGGGAGATGGGAGTTCAGAACTTTTCCAAAGTTCAAGGCAATAAAAAGCAATCCTTGGTGCATACGAACACTTGGCTACTATGGGGTGATGTCTGGTTCCCACATGCTGGAGACGGTTAGTACTGCTTTAACAGAAACCTCCATGTTGGGTTTGTTTTTAATCATGAAAGAGCAAGAGAGAAACTTCGTAAATAAATAAAATAACCCTCCTGCTGTGTTGTAAATAATTTTGCAAGGAGAGATTGAATGAGAACATTAGTCCTGAGAAGCATACAGCCAGCATGGATACTTGTCTTTTTAAAAAAAGGAAAAGAAAAAGCTCAGCATTTCCCAAATGGCAGAGCAAGGTGACATCTTGAAGGGTTTCTGCTCTGAACTCAGATAAGCAGAGGATTGAATGCTTGAGGCTGTGTGGCTGCACTTGCATCCACTAAGAACTTTTGGAAAAGACCCTTGCTGGATTAGATCAAAGGGCCCTCAGTCCAACATCCTACTTAAAGGCCAAGTATTGGGAAGCTCTTCTGATGTCAAAAGGAATAAAGAGAAGAGGGAAGAACTTTGTTGTATCAAATCCTTTATGTACAGTCTGTAAAGTACTTGAATATAATGCCACTGCACTGTATTAATATTACTGGAACGCTATATAATCAATCGCTCAGCAAATATTTGATCACCCTTCCCACAAGTAAGGTATTCATCCGTAAATATATGGGCTGCACTTGCTTTCCTTGAGCTCCATTCTGAGAGCTGCTAGTGCATCCAAACACTAATGAATCCTTCATTAATGAGGCCCTTGATTTTCCCCTGCAGACATTGCATCGGCATGATAGACAGGGGTCTTTGCTTCTGAGCCAGCAACAAGGTGACTGGAAGGCCTGCCCTAGATTGGATGGTGGGGGTGGATTCCAACTTGTCCTTTCAAGACTTGAGCTGTTCTTCAGAAGCAACTTTTGATGTAGCGAATTCTCATTCCTGAAGGAATGGAAAGGGGACATCCTATTGCTCCACTTTAAATTCAGGATTAATTGATCTGGGCTGGGGATCAACTGTGCCCTTGGTAATGGTGTATTTAAAACCTGCTGCACAAGTGGCAAAGGTCTTCCTTTTTCCTCAGGGTCAAAGTAAGGCAGCTTGCTCAGAATGTCAATTACACAAGAATTATTTGATTGTCAGATTTCAGCATGAATATTTAGTACAAGTATTCTGTTGTGGATCTGCTAGGCAGGAAACAATTCTTTGAATAGCTCTGGTGGAAGAATATGAACTGATAGTCCAGGCGGTTGATGTATAAAGTTTGGGTCCTATCTCCTTTGGTGATAAGTGGTGAGCTTCTAGACGTTGCTGAACTGCAACTCCCAGCGTTCCTCCACATAGATCATACTGCCTGGGACTCAGAGGGCTGTAGTTCAGTAAACCTGGCAAACCAAATATTCCATCCTGCTAAGACAACAGCACTTAAGGTTGTTACACTTTGAAACATGTCCCATTGAAGCCAGGGAAACCGAGCTGATGTAAGTGCAGAATAGAGCGATTCTATGCATGTCTAATCAGAAGTGTGCCTTTGTGAATTGGATTGCAGCCTAAACCTCTGTTTGATCTAATGTTCAGATGTCATTTCTTGGTTTTCTTTCTCAAACAGACCTGTAATTTCACTAAGGACCCTGTGTGGAGGCAGGCATTCACTTTCTTTGTCCATAGTGCTCCATCTCAGTCTCTTCATTTGGAGGTCAGTTTGTTTCCTTCCTTCTCTCCCTGGTAACCTAGCAGGATTTGTTTCTTTGTATGTCTGCACTCATGTCCATCAGCTGCAGTTATAGAGAGAGAGAGAAGGGGACTGTTGGGCTTGAATGCGGATTTCTTTTTTGTGTATCTAACCAAACTTCAAGATATTGCTCAGTGTGTCAGACAGGGCCAGTAGGTCTTGTAGGAATGTTTCCAGTGGATTGATTATTTATTTAATCTATGTGGGTCAGTTCCCAGTAGAAAAAGTATTTACAGATGAATCATTTGTAGTGAAGAATTAAAAGATACACCTTAATAACACTATGACTGATTTGGTCAGGACATTCCAAAATGTGGGCATTTATTTGTCCATTCTGGTTCCTCTATTCATCCTTTTTGGTAAAAAAAAATGCATTTATGATGTATTTGGAAATGTTTTTAAATGAGCACTTTTCCAACCAATAAGGCAGACTCACTCACGACATATTCTACAGGACCTACTGTAAATATGGGTCACCTATGAAAATATAGATAAATTTTACAAGCAAATAGCCCACACTTCTATTTATTTATTTATTTATTATCCAAATTTTGCTACCGCCCATCTCCCCCAAAAGAGGGACTCTGGGCGGTTATGCATTATCATTAATGGAATTTGGGCCATTTTTGTGCAAATTTAAGTTGCAGGATCAATAGAGTGAGACAGCATCTAGAGTACCATGTTGTACCATGGCTCACCCCAGTCATATACCTGGATATTTATTTGCCTTGTTTTTGAAGCTTTTCTTCAAGTGCCTTCGTGCCTTATATTGACCAGATGAGCTGTTAAGTAAGCTTTGAATGCTTGGATAGATTGCTAGCTGCTCAGATATAATTGATTCTATTCTTACTGTTAGAGCTCCCCCACTATGGCCATTAACTTTTCCTCATCCATTATGAAAGTTAATGTGGTGATTTCCCATAAAGAGTTTTAAATGGCCCAGTTAATTGGTAAATTCCTTTTCAATGTATTTTGTCTAAATACTCCCATGTGAAATGGAGAAATTGCTGCTGATTCGCATAATGGTAGTATATATGATCTGAAAAGGGAGGGTTTAAAATATTGCCAGGACTCACTTGTCTTGCCCATTTACACTGCCTCTGTTTTCCTTGGTCTAGATTAAAGATAAGGATCGGGAGAATGCCCTTGGGACTTTGGTGATTTCTCTTGCTCGCTTATTAAAGAATCCTGAGATGACACTTGAACAAAATTTTCAGTTGGATCATTCTGGTGTGGACAGTTCTATTAAGCTGAAAATTGTGCTGAGAGTAAGCTTAGCTTTCTTCTATTCCCCCCCACCCCTCCACTGTAGTTCTTCCTGTTCTTGGTGAAAAAATTTGGTATGCATTCCTGAAAGTAATTAATATCCTTTTCATCCTATGAAATAAGGCACAGTGATGGCCTTCTCATCAGATTTAATAAACTAATAATTTGACTAAGTATTTATCCTAAGTATAATGAATCTTAGAGAACTATACTGAAACCAAACTTATGTCGTATATAGGTCTGTATTATCTATGCCAAATGGATTATGAATTTTAATGCATCAAAGGTATCTCTTGATCTTGCCTGTATATGTAAGTATAACATTATGTAGGTGGAGTATTTGTTCATATCTAGGCATGTTAGAAGCTGGTAATTTGTCCCTGAGTCTTACAGAACACTCTCCTTCTGAACTTATTTGAGTAACTGATCTTGGTTTTACAAGCAAGCAGTAATTCTGAATAAATTTACAGTGTTTTTAATTAAAAACAGAAACAGGTAAATACATTTTTGAACCTTGGTTTGATAAGAGATTGATGCAAATGCTGCATTAATCACCTACATGTCTGGAATGCTTGTATGCTGAATGTAATTTGTGGAGTCTGATTTATATTTTTCAGATGTTAGGGATTACAAGCTGGGCTGAACCACAGTATGAGTTAGAAAGCTACATTTTCCTATAAAGTGCCACGTTTTAATGTTTACTGGTATTTGCATTCCTTCCATGAATGTCATTCCTTTATATTATTAATAAATACATATTAATTATATAAACAGAGGAAATGGCCTGGAGGAGAAGCAGCAGAAAGGAAAGGAACACTTGAGTCTTCTGTATCTTCACCCCCCTTAATAGTTTTAAGACTAAATTACTGCATGTCAGAAGTCAGAACAGTGCACCTTACATCTGTTGACATCCAGAGCCCAAGAAGATGGTCGTTAGGGACATCTTAGAGATAATGCAGAATAGTTGGCTGAATAGCTTACAAGTCATGTGTGGAAAAAAGTTTTTAAATAAGGTGAATGATTAATTTTAAAAAGTTGCATTTCTTCACTTGAATATATACATCATCAGGTTGATATATTTTAAAATAGAACATTTTCTTTTCCGTGAGATGGATTTTGGATTTTGAAAGAATAGCCAGATGGTTTATGAAAAGAAGTCTCACAGGTTTTCAAAGGAATTATCTTAAGTGGATACGTGATAGATACATTTCCAACATATGATTTGCATTCTTTCCCAAGAGAGCAATTAAATGAGAATTGATTTGAAGCCAACAGCACATACACACCTGGGTCCAAATTGTTTCTGGGTTTATTTGTATGCTGCCTTAATGACATTACACAACAGTTTACAATGATCTTATGTTCATACTTAATAAAATAATTCCTGCTGTTGCCAAAAAAAATCATAAATGGGAAGGTTTATAGCAACGTTTTCTACCATAATAGAACAGTTGCCTGTATCAATCTAGTATCAAAGCAAAATTCTCTGCAAAAATATCTGATGAAGTAATTAAGCATAGCATCATTTGCAAGTAAATAGCTTCTACCTGAAAATCTACCTTTTACTATAGGCACAGATATTCCACCGAAATTAAAAAAAAACACCCTTCAATGTAAATAACGAAAAGCTAAATAAATAGTATGTAAAATTAAACAGTAATGGTCTGCTATCAAGACAACCGTAGCCTTTGCACAAGTACAACAGTGAGCTGTGAATGACCAAGGACGTTAAGCTGTAAACACAGCACATGCTATATTTCATAGTCATATGTGAGACACAGGAATCCTGTGATTTTTCAGTCACTGTGTTGACTGGAGAAGTGACACCTCCCCTTTTCTAGGATCAGCAGGTAAAGGTCTTCCACTTCTTAGCTAAATTGGCTGGGATGTGTTTAGAAGAAACTCTGCCTTCAGAGAAGGGTGGGCAGTTTTTTCAGGCTGAAGGCCACACTTGATCTTTGAATGGGATAACAAATGGGTGAGCCTGTTTCTTGGCTGGATTAACAGTGGATGTTTGTTATGTGTTGTTGTCCAGTTGCTATTTTATGTTGTTTATAGTTTTAGCGTATTGTTTTTATTTTGTTTTTAATTGTTACCCACCCAGAGTCATGCATTTGAGACAGGCGGCCATACAAATTTAATGAATGAATGAGGTTCATAATGCAATATATTGATGAGACCAAGACAGAAACTACATTGTATTTATAATTAACACAATTACTTGCTATATATTTAATACTTTTCTCGTTTTCTCACACTCAACATTAACAATTTGAATTTTGAAAGGGTTCTACAGACTCTGCTTTTTAATGATCAGTATGGTCATGCCTTTTTCTGCTTTAGGCTCTGGACATAGAGGTCCCTGACTCAGAAAACACCAGTACTGGAGCTAATGCCTTAAAACAAGTTCCTATCTCAGCCACAGAACAGGAGGAGAACCAAAACAAGGCACAGCTGCCACCACCTCGTCCTCCTCCTCCTCCTCCTCGTCCTTCTCCTCCTCCTCCACCACCACCACAAGTGCCCAAGGCAGTCCAAGGGAACAAAGAATCTGCTGTGCCTGAATCCAAAGGTGACAAACAGGAGAGCGATGCTAACCCTAATGTAAATGAGAAATGGTCAGAGCCCATTGTCATAGAGGCAGTTGCTGGAATTAATGAGGAAGGAGTTACAGGTGGCTTGGACCCCAAATCCTTGACACCTCCACAGACCAGTCGAGTACCCCCAGCGTTGCCAGCTCTGCAGAGACTCCAGATTGCTCCCAGCATTGCATCTCTAGGCACTGAAGCCTCTTCAATCATGGATGTAACTTGCAGCAATCTGAACCTCAATAAGTAAGTCAGACTGAACATTAGCCAGGTATTCTATTTCACAATTGTATTCGGTAACACAAAGCTGACCTACCTAGGCTAAATAGTTGCTTCACTCTTACCTTAATAATTTGTAGCATTGAAAATAGGTAGGGTCAACTCGATATGCCAGACGCCAGAATATTTGTGCTTAAACTGTGGACGTGTGTTATGGAAAAATTAAGGTTCCTAGATACGTCTCTGTAAATCGGTATCAACTCAAAGTCTCACATGGAAGGGCTCGTGTTTCTTAAGATCTGGTCTTGGGCTAGAAGAGAACTGGGCAACCTTTTGTTGGCAGAGACTGTACACAATGGTTTTTGTGGGGAAAGAGCCACAGTGGGTGAAGTTACGATACAAAGTAAGTGGGACCTTGTGTTATACATGGAAAGGGCAGATATTTTTCTTGTATTTTCTGGGAGACAGGTCTTTCACTGTAATTTTCAGGTAGTTCCCATCTCAGAATTATGGGAAATGCAATAGTGCAGTTTGAGAAGGGCTGCAAGAACCACAGGTTGCTTATTTCTGGGAGACAGCAACATAGTTAAAAATTATTTTATAATTAAAATTATGGTTTCGTACAAAAGAATATAGAGATTGGACAGAGTAATAATTCATACAGAGCCCTAGGAGAATAGTTTCTCTAAAACTGTTGGGCTACAATTTCCATCACCACCATGCAAGATTGCCTGTGCTGGTTGGGGATGATGGGAGTAGGAGTTCAACAAATGTGGATAGCATTAAGCTATAGAAATGCAACTACTTCTCCAGGACTGGTGCCATGGTTACCATGCATCCTATATTTTTCTATGTAAGTGCTCTTAATATTCCATGGTTAGAATTTTACTTATTACTTTATTAATTTTACTAGGCTTAGATGCTACTTCGGTCCTCAACTGAGTTAGTGTTTTACAATCTAATCATAAATAAATGAGATTAAAAGAACAAAACTAGCCAACAATCAGCAGTATGCATAATCAAATAGTCCTATGCTGAGGAATCATAGCCCCACATAAATGTCTACTCTTACACAATACAAATCCCTTTCAAATCACCTTCCCCTCAAAGGCCTGTTGAAATAACCAGTTTTAATTGCTTTCCCTAATCCCAGGAGAATATGTACTACTATGACTAACAGATTTTCTTTTAATATTAGTTTGGTTTTGGAATATACTGAAACATACCAGAGTGAGAAATGAACTGCCACAGCTACCAAGAGATATGTTTTAGTTGAAACACAGAATGCCTCTTTTCAGGAATGATTTAAAATCAGGTTAGCTTGTGTACAGTAAAATATACACACATCTCTTTTCTTTTTTTGATATTGTTTTATTTTTTCCTCTTTGATCTGTTTATAAAATAAGGCAGAAACATTTTAAAAGTTTAGTTTGTCTATGGGGATACACTTGAGGTTTCGCTTTTAGGCAAGCAGGAGGTATCCAGCTGCTTCCTTTAATTAAGCCAATTGCCTTGCAGTGGGACACTTCCTGATGGAATGTCTATGGGAGAGATTCACCTCACTGTTCGGTATGCTTCCTTAAGGCAATCTCTCATTGTGCTGGTCAACTCATGCAGGTAATGTTTAGCAAGTTATCTCTGTTTATGTTCCGGGAGAAATACCATTCGTCTTAATATTTGGAATCCTCTGCATCTTGGGTATATTGGCAATTATTGTGCTTAATCTTTGCTTAATGGAATGAATACATGCATAGCAGTTCCACTTCCAAACTTTCTGGATTGGAGGATTCAAACAGAGACTGCAACTATTGTTGGCTGAATTGTTGATGTTGTTGTTTAAATTTATATGCTGCCCAACTCCCAACATTTTGGGGCAGTTTACAAATTATTTAGAGCATTAAAAACAAGACATTAAAAACAAAAAGAAACAATGAAAAAGGGTAAAGATGGCAGAATAATAAACCAGGTGGAAAGCAAAGAGAACAACCTAGGTTAAAAGGAGGCTTCAAGTCATCCCCAAAGGCCTAGGCCAGGTGTTCAGGGCCCTGTGAAACACCAGCAGATGTGGGCATTCGGATCTCAGGAGGAACCTCACTCCAGAGGACAGGAGCTGTGACAGAGAAGGCACACTTCCAGGCATTGCTTAATTGAAGGAACCTGGAGGGTGCCAATCCTGCCAGATCAAATCGGCTGGGCAGATACTATGGAAGACGAGTGGTCCCTCAAGTAACCAGGCCCTATGCCATGTAGAGCTTTATAGGTAACAAGCAGCACCTTGAATCGCACCTGGAAGCAAACCAGCAACCAGTGCAGCTGGCAAAGTGGAGTTATTACGTGAGCATACTGAGGCATACCCATCACTGCCCATGTCGCTGCATTCTGGACCAGCTGAAGCTTCTGGGTGGTGTTCCAGGGCCGACCCAAGTAATTGCACACCTATGCCCAGTGAAGAACTCTTGCAAATTGGGTTCCTGATCATTCAGAGAACTGTAACTACTGGACCTTTTAGATGTTTCTCTTCAACCCAGCTGAATCTTAGTAACAATTCTGTCCCAAGAATAGCCTATTATGGACAAAGATCCTCTAGATAGTTTTTTTTCAAAATCAAGAAAAAGGTTAGATTTACAGCAAGCTTAACTTGACTGAATCTTTTCTTTAGAAAGTTTTTCTTAGTCTGTTGATTGTAAATATACTACCATTTTCTACCCATAAGAAATTTAATGCCATGCTCTCGGCACGGAGCGCATCCATATGTTCGCATCTACTTGCTCCCAGACAAAAGATGGATAACCCGAAGAAGAACTACTGTGAAGAAAAGAACAGTGAACCCTCAGTATGATGAGAAGTAAGCAAAAGCGATAATGATATTTCTTCCTGCTGAAACCTAGATATTGTGCCTGGTATCCCCATAATGCTTATCAGGAACATGCAATACTCACTAGGTCAGTGTTTCTCAACCAGGGTTCCACAAGAGGTCACTAGGGGTTCCCTGGGAGATCACGATTTATTTAAAAAATTATTTCAAATTCGGGCAACTTCATATTAAAGAGGTAAGTTTCATTCTTTATTTTTGGTTTAAGAACACTGTTAATGCATATCTGCAGACCTACACATGAAACGAATAATTTTGTAACTTGTGGCCTATATTTGAGCCTGAAGGTGCAGGAGTTCCCCGAGGCCTGAAAAATATTTTCCTCCAGGGTCAAAAGGTTGAGAAAGGCTGCACTAGATAATGAAATTACAGCCCAGTTTAAGTTTTATTTTATTGTTGGGGTCTTACAGTGCTTTTCTTTGGTGCTGTTTTCAAAATATCAATTCATGGGTGCAATATGAAACAATCTTAGGTTTCAATGTCACCCATTTTTCTTGGATGCAAAAAGGATGTTGGCATGATCTATTGTCTTCCAGAAAGAAAGATCACTATCTAGAGATTGTACAGTAATTAAATAAATGAAAATAAACAAACAAATGAAAATATCTGATCTATTCAGATGACCTGTATAATTCCACCTTCTATAATCCAAGAATTTGAATTTGAGAAATCAAATCAAATCAAAACTTTATTGCAGTCATTGACCAGAAATCCAATATAATAAATAAAACTGATACTTAATAGAACATTCAACAATTTTCATATGAAAGCAAGGTTACCTCTGCTGATAGTTATTCTGAGGGCAAGTTTACCATGGTGTATCCATGTCATTAAGTAGCAGAACTTTGCCATGGAATATGTGACTTTATTTATTTATTTTATTTATCTATTTTATTTTCTATCCCTTTATTATTATTTTTTTATAAATAACTCAAGGTGGGGAATATACCAAATACTCATTCCTCCTCCTATTTTCCCCACAACAGCAGCCCTGTGAGGTGAGTTGGGCTGAGCGCGCGCGACTGGCCCAAGGTCACCCAGCCGGCTTTCATGCCTACAGCAGGACTAGAACTCCCAGTCTCCTGGTTTCTAGCTGTTGCCTTAACCACTAGACCAACCACTAGACTTTAGGACTTTTTGTCAGCTATAAGGTAATGATGGTTGGAGTAGCCAGTTTTAAATCAGAATAGGAGGCATAACCTAGAAAAACGTGCTTCACAGATTCAGTCACATCTGATCTGATCTATGTGGGCATTGCCTCTGTTATCTGGAAGTTTTGGGAATTTGAGTGTGTCTTGCATATTGGAAATACTTTTTCTAATTGCTTTTTTATTGTTTTGGTAAAGCTTTAACCTTTTGACATTAGGGGATTGCTATTAGCATATACCTGTTTTTTTTTACATACACTTAGATTTGAATTTTATGACACTTTGGAAGACATTAAGAAACGAACCTTAGATGTTGCAGTGAAAAATAGAAAGTCACTTATCTCACATGAAAGGAAAGAACTTGGAAAGGTAAGATGCTCTTTAAAAAGGAAAGTGAACGATTGATACTGATTGTATGAGGATAGCTCACAACTCACATCTTCCTGTGCATTTTCTTTCTTTTCTCTCCACTTGAGATAAGAACATTTTATACAGATTATTTGGACCATAATTTATTGCTCTGTAACTTGTAAATTGCTACTCTCTGTATTAAAGAGAAGGTATCTAAAAGAATGTGCGGAGGTAGAAATAGCAGTACCGTGTTATGAACTTGCTTGGCAATTTTATACATGGAAATACACTTTATTTTTTTAAATCATGTACTTGTAACTCAAATATTTAATTAAGCAGGTTAACAATTTTGACTTTTCTTTTAAAGGTGCTGATTGACTTATCAAAGGAAGATCTAGTCAAGGGCTTCTCTCAATGGTACGTCTGAACATTCAGCATACAAAAAGGTAGCAGTGTAGCCTGTCAAGCAGTGCCAGATGCTATAAGAGGACTAACCATGAGATCTGGATAGTGCAGAATGTTGGCAGATTGCTAGGAAAGCCTTTGGCCCAGGAGAGATCAGAAAAGTCACACACCAGGCATTTCTATAAAAATATTTACAGAAAGCAAAACATATTTAAAAGCTTCTGCATTCTTACAGGCTCTCAGTGAGAGCAGCTTGACTCTCTACATGCCTACACAGAAGGGAAACTGAAACTAAAACAAGTCCAGGCAAGTTCTTTCACCCCAGGTGCAAAAATTAACATCCGAAAAGGGGACAATTAAATTCAACCTCTTCACCTGGCCAAAATGATTAGTTACCATAGTAACCTTAATCTGTAGTAGAAAACAATATATTAACACAGAATGGATCAAGCAGAGGGAATCATAATTGCTTGTTTCACATTCTGGCTCCTCTCCTGAAAAAGGCAATGGAAAATCCAGGGGAGAATTTCACTTCATATATCTAGGCTATGTTTTACAACATTCCACCCATCTGCTTTATATGGGATTCAGCAGCAACTCAAATTTCAACCTCGCAATCAGTTTAATTTTGCTATCGACAGGATGTAAAGAACTCTAGTGATAAGTGTGATCTATTTATGCCAGTGTTTGCCCAAGCGAGTTTTTAATACCAAAAGAGTGGTAAGAAATGAGAAATTGGGTAGCTCTGTGGTTTAGCAATGGCCTTCTGGATAACCCAAGAAACTATGGTCTGAGTGGTAGTTAGATATGGACTTGGTCCTTCAGCTGTGCAGATTTTACCGTTACTGCTTTAAAAAACTTGATTTCATAAAACGGGGAAGAAACAAAATCAAGCTGAAAATATGTAAAGGCCGCAGACTTCATTGTCATTCCAAATGTTTTGCTTTCCAACAGCCTGAGAATGGTGATGTACATTTTGAATATTTTAGGTTCAGTGAACCTAGCTTGCTGGACAGCAAATACGTTTCATGCAGAAGGTCCTTCAACTGGGAAGGAGTGTCTGGAAGACTGTTTCTGAGCTAAGCAGGACCGAGGCAGTGATTCAGCTGTACTTTATACAGCTGGTAATCCACCCTCAGACCGCCAATGCTGCAATTGTCTAGCACAGGCAAGCTGAATCCCCTTGGGATTCTATGGTTCCCTGCAGTATTGCCTTTCATTAATAAAAAAAGTTTGTGGATGAATATCTGCCTTAGCCCATCATGCCACCTTTCTTTTACAGGTATCAGTTGACAATAAATGGACAGCCCCAGAGTTGATTCCTTCCCACCTGATCAACAGCATACTTCATGCATATCTGGAACTTTGAAGACCACTATAAGATTTTGTAAATGTTTATACTTCAGTCATGCTTAATTTATTTAACGTGTTAGTACCATTTCTTAATTCTAACTTTTTAGGGCTGAATTTGGCATTATCCTACATTTAACTTTTAATGGTAAAATTTGTAACAGTAAATAATATTTCAGGAGTTCCCCAGTTGATTGACCAAAGATACATGGGATCTTCCTCTGGATGCAGAGTGCTCTGCTTTCCATATCCTCAGGCTTTGCTGACCAACCACTGTTGCTGCTTAGTTTTCCCTTCCCAGCTCTATTCCCCCACACAAAATGCCACAAGTAAACCAGGATCTACATCTTTTTGAATCACATCAACAGTTATGGTAGATTTGCTCACAGGATGTACTTTATTGGTCTGGAATGAACCCTCTTTTCCTGGGAGGTGAGGATACAACAAATCCCTCATCTCTGCAGATGGAGGAGGGGCTCTTCCTTCAAGCAACATTTCCTCACATTTCACTGAATCCTGTTCTAAAGGATCCTGTGATTTTTTTTCAGATGATCCAAGGGATTAAGGAGAAAGGATGGCTGGCAAAGAGGCAAACACTCTAGAATCCAACCATTGCCTTAAATTTTGTAGATAAAACTCAATCCAAGTTTTGCATTATTTATGCCAAAGAATATAATTTAGAAACTATTTAAACTACAGATGTCATGTGCTTTTAAAGAATAAACTATTTAACTTATGGTATAGTAGCTGCTTATGACTTATTAACTAGCAATATTCTATTCCATCCTTATTAAACAGCTTTGAAAAACTTGGTTCCTATATTGTTAGAAGCAAATAACAAATCTTCAAGAGTCCGTTCAGACATTTTTAATCAAAATATTCAAAAATACATAAGAGGTAGAAAACATGTTAAAGGTTTATATTTAGTTCATATTATTGGACTTTCCATTTCAGCTTCTGTACAGCAGGTAATATATCTGTGAGGCTTCTGACTTCTGAAACAAAAGCGATTTTGCATGTTACTTTGCCTTTTCAATTCAATAATCACCTATTTCTAGATATCCAGTGGAGTATTAAGAGGTATGGCTCTACATTTATACCTTATATTGTCAAGTATGTAAAGTTTCCACTGCATTTCAGAAGAAGACTATAAACTAAGCAGGCTACAATTAGTCTGAGAATGGAAAACTCCAGGCTAGAGAACACTGCACTCAGAATGACCAGGGCTGAATTTATATTCAAAGTCTTATTTACATTACATTCTGTGCACACAATTTAGAGGAGTTCTTTGCTTGCAACATTGCTACAAACCATTAAAGCATGTCCATGTGAAGGCTGAACATGGCTACTTCAGGGGTTTGTCCAAGGTCATCTCACATGCATTCACAGTGGACTGTTCCAATGAGAGTGGCAGAAGCCGAGCAACCCTCAGTGGCAATCCAAAGGGAAATGTTTTTGGGCTCCGGGCAGACCTTAGCAAGCCCTCAAAGCAGGTCCACCAAGCCTCTCAAAAGATGTAGTCCCAGCATATCACTCACAGCAACATCTTGAGTGAATTGCCCTGCTGAATAGTTGGCAATCCTAAGTAAAATAACTGGCCAATACAAAAACACCATGTATACCCTCCTTACGTAATTACCATGAATTTTGCTGAATGACCCTAAGTTCATTTGGCAAGAGTATGCAGCACCTAGGCTTATACTCCGAAAAGAGAAGGATGCAAACAGGGAAAAACTAATTTACGTTTATATTTATAATTAATTATAATTGATATGATTATTTTCTAGACATGTGTTACAATTACAATTCGGTAATAACTTTGGGTAGTCTCTGAGCACTGTTCTCAATACTTTTTGTGTGTGTGCAGGAAGCATATACAACATTGACTACCAGGACAATGGATCGTCCCACATGATTACAAATTTCTTTGAGATACATTTAAAAAGACAAACGTTGCCCTTAAATTCTGCTGGAAAAGAATTCATTTGGAATAAGTGACTGAAAGCCCTGGCTTCTATCCAGTGTCATTAATTTTATCATGGAAACAAGAATTTGCAGAAAGTACTTACCTAGAACATGAAGCAAGTTGTTAATAAGAGCATGAAATGCTGGGAAAAAGTCATCGTGTTCTTCTAACTTGTAGATAATGCTGAAAAATATCCGTTTGACAAACATTCATTCCCTCGTTTTGTCATTTAAACAACATGCCCATTAGACCCTGATTTTATCATGCTGGTCAACTAATTATAGTTGACTGCAAACTGAGTATGAGACAGCCATGTGATATGGCTGTAAAAAAGACAAATGCAGCTTTAAATGTACAGGTAATCCTCGTTCAGCCATCACTCGTTCAGTGACCATTCAGAGTTAGAATGGCGCTGAATGAGGGGACTTATGACCATTCCTCATAGTTGTGGCTGTTGCATCTTCCCTGTGATCACATGATAGTGATTTGGGCGCTTGGCAACTGGTTGGCAATTATTTATTTATTTATCCATCCAATTTGTCCCCGCGCATCTCCTCCCATCGGGGGACTCTGGGCAGTTTATAACGATCAATTAAAACAACAATCATAAAATATACAGTATAAAATTACAATAATAAATAATATAAATAAGATTAAAGATAAAAAGTCCAAGTGGTAAAAGAATCTAAAAACAGTCCAAGTGGAGGAGTGGTCTATAGCAGCCATCCCCATGTAGATCTATTCCCCTCTCCACCCCAAGTGAGGCGGCAGAACCAGGTCTTCAGACTCCTCCAAAAGGCCAAGAGCGATGGGGCCAATCTCGCCTTCGGGGGCAGCATGTTCCACAGGGCGGGAGCTACTGCAGCGAAGGCCTGCTTCCTGGACCCCGCCAAATGGAGTTGTCTTAGAGACGGGGTCCGCAGCATGCCCTCTCTAAATGGTCGGGTGGGGTGGGTTGATGTAATAGGGAAGAGACGGTCCCTTAGGTAACCTGGTCCCATGCCATGTAGGGCTTTAAAGGTGATAACCAACACCTTGAATTGGACCCGGAAGCAAACTGGTATCCAATGCAGCTCGCGCAGCAATGAGGTAATATGTGCTGATCTTGAAGCACCCAAAATCTCCCGCACAGCTGCATTCTGGACCAGCTGAAGCTTCCAGATACTTTTCAAGGGTAGCCCCATGTAGAGCACATTGCAATAGTCTATCTGAGAGATAACAAGGGCATGAGTGACTGTTCGAAGGGCCTCCTGGTCCAGGAAGGGGCGTAACTGGTGCACAGCACGTAGCTGCACAAAGGCTCTCCTGGCCACGGCTGCCACCTGCTCTTTGAGCAGAAGCCGTGAGTCCAGGAGGACACCAAGTTACGCATCGGGTCTGTCTGGGGCAGTGCAACCCCATCCAGAACCAGAGATGTTAATGTCCCAGATGCGGAAGAACCATTAACCCACAGCCACTCGGTCTTGCCAGGGTTCAGTTGAAGCCTGTTGTTCCCCATCCAGGCCCCCACAGCCCCCAGACGCTCGGAGAGGGTAGTCACAGCATCACTCACTTCACCCAGGATAGAGATGTATAATTGGGTATCATCAGCATACTGATGGTGACAGATGATCTCACCCAGCAGTTTCATGTAGATGTTAAAAAGGAGAGGGGGCAGTAGTGATTCCTGCGGCACCCCACAAAGAAGGGGCCGTGGGGCCGATCTCTCCTCCCCTATCAACACCGATTGGGATCGGCCCTGGAGGAAGGAGGTGAACCAGGGTAACACTACGCCACCCACCCCCAACTCCCTGAGCCACCCCAAAAGGATACCATGGTCAATGGTATCGAAAGCCGCTGAGAGATCAAGGAGAGCGAGGATGGATGCACTCCCTCCATCCCGCTCCCGCCAGATTATGGTTGCAGCGTCCCACAGTCATGTGATCACCATTTGTGACCTTCATTGGTGGCTTAAAACAAGCAAACTCAATGGGGAAGCCATCAGGAAGTTGCAAATGGTGACCATGTGGGATTCACCTAACAATGGCAACTGGAACTGCCGCAACTGCTGTCATAAGTTGGTGTGGTCATGTGACATCATGCTTTATGACTGCATCCTTAGCAACAGAGTTGTAAGTCCCAATTACCAATGTTAAGGGAGGACTACCTGTAATATCCAAACCACAAGAATTAAGTATTCCATTCTCTTCTCCTCTATGATCTGGCCTCACCTAAAGTTTGATCTATCTATCTATCTATCTATCTATCTATCTATCTATCTATCTATCTATCTCTATCTCTCTAAACTTTATCACTACCCATCTCCCCCACATGGGGGACTCTGGGTGGTTAACAATAAAACAGGATTAGTACTATATCCACTTTTGGACACCCCACTTTTAAGAAGCACTGTGAGAAACTGGAACAGGTTCAGAGAAAGACAAAGGGGATCAGGTCACTAGAAATTAAGCCCAATAAAGACTGAAAAAACTGTCTTAAGTTTTGCCTTGAAAAAAATGACTTGGGGAGGCGTGATAGTGTTCTTCAAATACTTGACAGGATGTCACACCATTCTCCATTATGCATTTAGAATGTGGGGCTAAAGGCATCCTTGTAAAGGTACTATTAGTTAACTATGCAGATTTACATACCTTTCAATGTCTTGTGTGCCCAGGAGTTGTTCTACTTGCCAGGCCACATTCTCATTAAGCAAACTGCATAGCTTTCCAACAGTGTTCACCAGGACACTAGGTGGTGCTGAGCTATCTATGGAGAAACATTGTATCAGTTTCTGCACAACATTTCTTAACAGCTAAGTGGGAGCAAATTGAACAGCAAACTGCTCAGAGCGGTTGCCAACTCAAACATCTAAACTAAGCAGCATAAGAAAATGTTGTACAAAGCAGCATGCAAGAGTTTTTAATGGGAAGGTGAAACCAACAACCTATTAAAATGGTGGTGGCTCTGACAGCGGAAGGATAAGACGAAGATTAACTGAGCAATCCTGTTATTTTAGAGGCCCCAGACATTTCAGAAGACTGGCTTTGTTCATGCCAAGAAGATGGATGGAGGAAGGTTCCTTCCTGTCATTTGTTTACAAGGAAAAAACTCTTCCATTGTAGGCAATGAAAAAAAGGCATTTAGAACAGCTCTAAGATATGAAACAGAGAATTAGGACTGTGGAGATCAACTGCTTTATCTGAGCCGCTTATACTATGATTTTAATCTTCTCATCTATCATTCCACATGCCAGAACTTTTGACAAGAAAATTATGGGTTTTTCTGTAGTGTCAGAGAGAAGGCATCTGATATCAGACCTCCTCCTGGAAAGTGTATTTCCAGTCTCTCCTGTGGCCATGTGACACGGACCTAGGAGCTGCAGAACTATTGCCTTACATGGGCTTTTAAAATCAGCAAATCCCAAAGAGTCGGTGAGAAATCTGGGGCTGCACTTAATGGTCTTTTGCAACATGCTTTCGCTGAGCTTGTATGTGACCAAACCAAACTAGGAATATTAAAATGAAACCAAACAAGGTATGTAGAATTCAATGTGATTTTGTGCTGTGTTTTGCATTTTATTATTCCATCCTCTGACAGTATGTTTTTTTACCTCGACATAAATTTGGAATTAAGTTTAAGATGCAGGAAAAGCATTTCACTGGGGTAAAATTATTATGTCAGCCATTCTCTTCCTGCAAAAATTATGGTGAAGTTATTGGAGCCCTTTCAATACAGAGACCCCCTCAAAGAACACAGCTCAGCTCTTCCTCATCCCCACAACACCCTGGGCTGACTCTGAGCAGGTTGGAAGAAGGGGCAACAGATTCATACCTAGTTCTAAGAGGTCACAGAGATTCCTCATAGCATTGATCATTTCACCAAGTTTTGTATAAACTTCATTCATTCGAGGGTAAACGCCATTCAGAGTCTTCACATCAAACAGTTTTTGAAAATGACAGACAACTGCGTACAAGGTTTGTTGTGAAGGAATATGACTTTTCTGTAGGATATGAATAAAAGCAAACAGGAGTGGATTGATGATTTCAACCCTGATTAAACATAAAAGAACCCAGGAGATGTATTCTGTCTAAAGTCTCGGATTCTACCAGATATAACTGGAAAGAACTAGTGTGTCATTTTCTAAATAGATAGGCAGATTAAAGTTTGAGATGATAAGCCCAAATTACATATTTACGAATGCATATGTATTCTGAGGACCAAAATGGTTTGTCACACTTCACGTGAACTATGCACTGAACCAAAGTACTATTTCCACATGTGTAAGGAAACACATTAGACTAAAACATCTGAACTTTCGAACAAGATTACCTTTTCTTCATCGTTGACTTCTTCAGAGATTTCCTCTACTATGAGCTGAAGGTCCTCAACTCTAATACATTCATTGGTATCCTGCATAGTTTTTGTATGCCAAGGAACTAACTGCAGAAATAGCTTTTTCAGGGACTGGCGCAAGTTCTTGAAAGAACCAAAGAAAGACATCAATGTATTATTCTTACTCTTGGGTGTTCAGTACAGGAATTTAACAGGATACTGTGGGAAGTTCATTATCAGGTTCCTTGCTTAAAAACAAAATATTTCAGAAGGGAGAGAAAGACTTCTCAGGATACTATAGTTAAAGCGTAAAGAATTCTCTGCTGCAAGATATATTTATTATTTTAAACTACTTGTACGTTGAAATTACACTCCTGAAAATGAGTGCAAAGATATCTGGAAAATACATAGGACATGCACCCGAAAAACCAGGGACAGGGACAGGGACAAGTCCCTAGGCTGAAGACAACAGTCAAAGATCACCAGTACCTTCAGGGCCATTAGCTGTTCAGCCCAGATTTCAATTATGGCAGGGAGATGCTCAAATCCGCTTTCCTCCTCATTCTTAGTACAGCTTTTCCCACCCCCCTTTTTCTGCATGAGTGTTATTAGGGGAGCTCTTCTTGGACTTCTGATAATAGAGTCAATGCTGGATAATACCTTTAAAGTTAAAATATTAGAAAAAAGAATCATTATTCATTAATCTTCATAAAACATTCCAGCCAGCTACCTGGCTGGAACATTCTATGAAGACACTACATCTCCAAATATTGGCACTTCCTATTACAGTTCCTGAATCTGAGTAACAGTGAGCACAATCCAGCCCTAGTTAAAATTCCCAGTTTAAATAGATAGTTAGGCAAACATTCAACTCTTTCATTGGAATAATAAGATCTAAAAGAGCTACACCTCGGTTGGATTTTGTTCCAACCAAGACTATGATGGAGTTTCTACTGTGAAGTACTTGATGATAAGGCTTCTTCCTACCCACCAAATCCCAAATGTATTATCCTTTCATTACTTTCCCTTGTGTCAATTCTCAGCAAGGAAACTATTTTTTTTAACACCGAATATATTATTTAACTAAACATGCATGGCATTATTCAGTGAAGTCTGCTTTTCTAACTATATTATACTTATTAAGTACACTGTTTGGCCAGTACAGTGGGTGAGTCCAGGCTCAACAGCAAATCATGATTTAGCACTGCATGAACAAGCATGCTCAAATCCTTTCCTTGTGTGCTTTCATTCAGCAAAATCAGTTTGTCTGGTTGGGAAGTAGCATTAAATTATGGTTTGGTTTGCAAGCTTCTTTTGCAGGTAATTTTAACTATGGAAGAAAGTCTAGTTCACACAAATAATAAAAATGGTTTAAACTGGAAGAATGACTGGAAGTCATGGGATACAATGTAGAAAGCTGCAAGCATAATTTCATGTTGCGCCTGACTAGAGTTGATATGTGATGGTTTTGCTCTCCCTACAATGCAAATGATAAGAAAATAGGTATTCTGTACTGCAAATGTTTCCTTTAACACTCCTGAACAGCAACAGCAACTAGATTACTCTGTAAGAAATATGGCATTGCAATATAGAAGCTACAGTTTCAGCAGTTATCAGAACAGTAAAATTCTGCAATCTGAAAATACATGCAGACAGCTGGTAGGATTGTTCTCAATACAGTCAAAGAACATGGTGTATGATTCAAGAAAGGCTTTGCTTTTACTGCTGCCATGTGGGGTATTTAGAGGAAAAGGGAGTTAAATGAAGACAAGCTTTTAACAAAGGCATATTTGCTGGCTAGTTACATAACTGGGAAACCATGGCTTCCTGCTGTAGGAGGAAGCTCATCACCTTTTCCTCCTCCTCCTCTTTTAAATAAGATGTCATATAAATTCACGGAATGATGGTTCGTCAAAATTCAAGTTAGGGAACAAATCAGAAGCTGAAGCCCTGATTTGATCCTAGTTTGTTTTTCCTGAGAATACAAAACAAACCACAGTTCTCTGTGTTAAGTAGGTTAGGTTAAATTGGAAGTGTCTTGCTTCTGATAACTAATCACAATGTCCTCATAGCCATGAAAGAGGAGGAGAGGAATGTAACAAACAGGAAACCTGAGGCTCTTTGTGGCTCATTCATATTGTGGGAAACTTCTTTTTTATTTGTCATATTTCTCCACCACCCAACTCATGCGTATAAGACTCTGGGCGGTTTTCTTCTTCCCTTTACAGTATATTTTCTGCATAATTGCTGCAACAGAAATCTACCTACCTGCAAATATCTTCTGCAAGCTTCCTGCAGCTGGCTTCCTCCCAAACTTTTTTTAAGTTCTCTGTTTTCTTTCATGTTTTCTTCTTCACTGCTCTCAAGTGACCTAACGAACAACCCAAGAGAGGAGGGGAAGCAGCATTACATGAACTGCTCTACAATGCACACCTTATGGACAAAAACATGGAATAATAATCACCAAATCTAAAATAAGTTTGTACAGTCAGCATCCACCTAAATGTGAAACAGAGGCTGCGTTCAATTTCTTTTTCTTAAGATATTTTTTAATGTTTTACACAAACCATAGCTTTCATTACTAAAAAAAAAAAAAAAGTAAAAGCACAAATTATAACAACTGAAAATATATTACTGCCCTGAGAGGTTGTTAAGGTGCCACATGATTCTCCTAATTTCTGTCACCAAGCAGCATTGCCTATAAATGCCTCTAGATATCACAGGATGGGGTTGAAATAAACTACAGTATCTCCATCTCTCTTCATTAAGGCATGTGCTTGTCCTGCATCCCACGCTGAGAAGACCACTGAAAGCACACCCTTCTCTTACTTCCTTGTAATGCTAGCAACTTTTACCTCAGAAGCTGCAACCAGCCCACACAGTGCTCTTGAAAAGAATTTTCTCTGAAACACATCAGGCTCACACAGTAAAAACTTTCACTGGCACTTGAGTTATATTCCTTGTTTTTTCCCCCTTGGCCCGTGCTTCCATTTGGCTTCCTCCCTTTTGAAGTATCTATCCCCAAGTTTCAGATCAATAATCATTATGCAGTCCCTATTTTTGTCCATCTTCAACACAGGTTAATGGTTAATGCTTAATGAAAATATATTACTTGATGTTCTTCAATATTTTGTCCAACTTCTTCACTTGGTGTTTATAAAATTTTAGCTCTTGCACAGTTGGCCTAAAGGAAAGAAAATGGTTCTGTCAGTTTTACAACGAATAGATTTGTCTTGTAGCTTTATTGCTGTCCATTGGATTTACATGGTCAGTAATACCCCGCCAAACATTCACAGATCATGCTTCTGTTGCTCTCAGTAAAGTTTATTAAATGATCATCTATAGCTATGATAACATGCATCAGATACTTAAAAATGGCTTGTAAAGACTGATGTTCAGTAGTAAAGTTTTCACACAGAATTTAAGATCCAGGATTTAAATCAAATATATGCATGGCATGCTGAAATTATTTTGCCCACTCACCTAATCTCTATTTCTTTCTTGAGATTAATATTTTCATGTACAAGTTGTTCATTTCGAGCTTTGGTTTCAATTATTTGTGTCTGGAAAGACTTGGAAATATTTATTACAAATATTACAGTCATACATATGTATTTTCTCATTTGCCCTCACAATTAAGTAGATGATTAGTGAATATGCTATACTAAGAATGAACATTGAAAAATAATGACTTACTTAAAGATTGACCTAGGGAATCCACAGCTAAGGGTTGTTTTTTTAAATTTAAAAACCTTTTAAAATAAAAATTCCAATGATTTAAATCCATGTATTTGACTGTTTGAAAATATCTGAAGATATAAAATATAATATGTAATCCTTGATTTTATCTTTAAAATTAGATTAGTAAATTAGAGCAGGAAGATAAATTTGTGTACCTTGCAGAATGTTTACAAAAGATGGGAATGGAGGGAAAAAATTAGATATGAAGATTCTAGTGGAAAGATAGTAGAAAATATGAGGTCTGCTGCAAAGAATGAATGTTTGCTGAAAAAAGCAAAATGGGTTTTGTATATACATAGTATCTACATACTATGATGGTAGAGGAAGTATGTAGCTCAGGATTGGAGTCATACAGAAGTTCCTTACCATAAGCAGAGATCTGTAATTAGCAGTAGCATCTATATTTTTCAAGAATTCTTCCTCATCTTTTCCTTCTTCTTGCAAATGATTGATCTCTTTCTTGTATTTCCTACAAAAGAAATCATGTTAAAGTAAATTTCACTTTACACAGTACAAAACAAACTTTTATACTTAACAGTGTGAATTTGTTGGCAGAAAAGATGCTTCTTCTTCCATCTACCTTCCCCTCCCCTTTGCAAGTTTGCTCCAGTTTGAACACATGCCAAAGAAGAAGCAAAGTCAATTCACAAAATGTTGGATGTAATGTAAGGTTTTTATGTCAGTTCCTTGACCCCACTAATTTTAAAAGAAATTTTCTCAGTAATGTTTCAAATTGGGATGGGATGTGATCTTCCAAATGGTTTTGAACTCCAACTTCCATCAGTCCTTGACAGCATGACTAGTGATGAAAGCTGATCCAAGTTGCACTCCAAGAACACTTGGCAATCTCCCTTCTACTGCCTCTCTCTTAACTGTTTTGGCATTTGCAGTATACCTTAAGCCACAGGAAATGTTCTTTTGCACCAACCATTTTACCCACCTTAGTTCTTTTCTCACTTGGCTGATCCGAGATTCATAATAATCAATTAGAGAACAAATCCTGCAAAAAGAAAAGTAAGAATGACAATTTAGCCAAATCAGGTATTTATTTCCAAGATAGTTTCACCCATCATATCTCATACTATGATTCTGGGCCACTTTATTTATTAGTAATCCTATTCAAATTTTGGAATTCTAAGCAGTACAACTTTTCCACCAAAGAATCAATGATATATTATGTAAATAATATAAATAAAGCCAAGCCATATGGATGAAAGCTTTGTATGTCCCTAAGGAAAGGCTGAGCAATTTAAGATGGTAGCAATCACATTCTTCAGCAAAGGATCGTTACCTTGTCGTGGTGCTGGAGCTTGAGCACCTCAGTGATGCCATGAGCTAAACCGTGAAGGGCCACCCAAGACAGGAAGGTCGTGACAGAGAGGTCAGACTAAATGCGATCCCTGGGGAAGGTAATGGCAACCTACCCCAGTATTCTTGCCGTGAAAACTAAATGGATCAGTACAACCAGAGATATGTCGGTATACCATCGGAAGATGAGACCCCCAGGTCGGAAGATGGTCAAAATGCTACTGGGGAGGAACAGAGGATGAGTTCAACTAGCCCCAGACGTGATGACGCAGCTGGCTCAAAGCCAAAAGGACGGCTAGCAGCTGACGCTGCTGGTGGTGAACGGCGAATCCGATGTTCTAAGGATCAACACACCATTGGAACCTGGAATGTAAGATCTATGAGCCAGGGCAAATTGGATGTGGTTATTGGTGAGATGTCAAGATTAAAGATAGACATTTTGGGAGTCAGTGAACTGAAATGGACTGGAATGGGCCACTTCACATCAGATGACCACCAGATCTACTACTGTGGACAAGAGGACCACAGAAGAAATGGAGTAGCCTTCATAATTAATAGTAAAGTGGCTAAAGCAGTGCTTGGATACAATCCAAAAAACGACAGAATGATCTCAATTCGAATTCAGGGCAAGCCATCTAACATCACAGTGATCCAAATATACACCCCAACCACAAATGCTGAAGAAGCTGAAGTAGAGCAGTTCTATGAGGATCTGCAGCGCCTACTGGACAACACGCCTAAAAGAGATGTTATTTTCATCACGGGAGACTGGAATGCTAAGGTGGGCAGTCAAATGACACCTGGAATTACAGGTAAGCATGGCCTGGGAGAACAAAACGAAGCAGGACAGAGGCTGATAGAATTTTGCCAAGACAACTCACTCTGCATAACAAACACTCTCTTCCAACAACCTAAGAGACGGCTTTATACGTGGACTTCACCAGATGGACAACACCGAAATCAGATTGACTACATCCTTTGCAGCCAAAGGTGGCGGACATCTGTACAGTCGGTAAAAACAAGACCTGGAGCTGACTGTAGTTCAGATCACGAACTCTTCTTGCATAATTTAGGATCAGACTAAAGAGATTAGGGAAGACCCACAGATCAGCTAGATATGAGCTCACTAATATCCCTAAGGAATATGCAGTGGAGGTGAAGAATCGATTTAAGGGACTGGACTTAGTAGACAGGGTCCCGGAAGAACTCTGGACAGAAGTTCGCAGCATTGTTCAGGAGGCGGCAACAAAATACATCCCAAAGAAAGAGAAAAACAAGAAGGCAAAATGGCTGTCTGCTGAGACACTAGAAGTAGCCCAAGAAAGAAGGAAAGCAAAAGGCAACAGTGATAGGGGGAGATATGCCCAATTAAATGCAAAATTCCAGAGGTTAGCCAGAAGAGATAAGGAATTATTTTTAAACACGCAATGCGCGGAAGTGGAAGAAGACAATAGAATAGGAAGGACAAGAGACCTCTTCCAGAAAATTAGAAACACTGGAGGTAAATTCCAGGCAAAAATGGGTATGATCGAAAACAAAGATGGCAAGGACCTAACAGAAGAAGAAGAGATCAAGAAAAGGTGACAAGAATATACAGAAGACCTGTATAGGAAGGATAACAATATCGGGGATAGCTTTGACGGTGTGGTCAGTGAGCTAGAGCCAGACATCCTGAAGAGTGAGGTTGAGTGGGCCTTAAGAAGCATTGCTAATAACAAGGCAGCAGGAGACGATGGCATCCCAGCTGAACTGTTCAAAATCTTGCAAGATGATGCTGTCAAGGTAATGCATGCTATATGCCAGCAAATTTGGAAAACACAAGAATGGCCATCAGATTGGAAAAAATCAACTTATATCCCCATACCAAAAAAGGGGAACACTAAAGAATGTTCAAACTATTGAACAGTGGCACTCATTTCACATGCCAGTAAGGTAATGCTCAAGATCCTGCAAGGTAGACTTCAGCAGTTCATGGAGCAAGAATTGCCAGATGTACAAGCTGGGTTTAGAAAAGGCAGAGGAACTAGAGACCAAATTGCTAATATCCGCTGGATAATGGAAAAAGCCAGGGAGTTTCAGAAAAACATCTATTTCTGTTTTACTGACTATTCTAAAGCCTTTGACTGTGTGGACCATAACAAATTGTGGCAAGTTCTTAGTGGTATGGGGATACCAAGTCATCTTGTATGCCTCCTGAAGAATCTGTATAACGACCAAGTAGCAACAGTAAGAACAGACGGGTTTAAGATTGGGAAAGGAGTATGGCAGGGCTGTATACTCTCACTCTACCTATTCAACTTGTATGCAGAACACATCATGCGACAAGCTGGGCTTGAGGAATCCAAAGCTGGAGTTAAAATCTCTGGAAGAAACATTAACAATCTCAGATATGCAGATGATACCACTTTGATGGCTGAAAGTGAAGAGGAACTGAGGAGCCTTATGATGAAGGTGAAAGAAGAAAGTGCAAAAGCTGGCTTGCAGCTAAACCTGAAAAAGACCAAGATTATGGCAACCAGCTTGATTGATAACTGGCAAATAGAGGGAGAAAATGTAGAAGCAGTGAAAGACTTTGTATTCCTAGGTGCAAAGATTACTGCAGATGCTGACTGCAGTCAGGAAATCAGAAGATGCTTAATCCTTGGGAGAAGAGCAATGGCAAATCTCAATAAAATAGTTAAGAGCAGAGACATCACACTGACAACAAAGGTCCGCATAGTTAAAGCAATGGTGTTCCCCGTAGTAACATATGGCTGCGAGAGCTGGACCATAAGGAAGGCTGAGAGAAGGAAGATCGATGCTTTGGAACTGTGGTGCTGGAGGAAAATTCTGAGAGTGCCTTGGACTGCAAGAAGATCCAACCAGTCCATCCTCCAGGAAATAAAGCCAGACTGCTCACTTGAGGGAATGATATTAAAGGCAAAACTGAAATACTTTGGC
Source organism: Candoia aspera (assembly GCF_035149785.1). Classification (NCBI taxonomy): domain Eukaryota; kingdom Metazoa; phylum Chordata; class Lepidosauria; order Squamata; family Candoiidae; genus Candoia; species Candoia aspera. The sequence goes on from NC_086153.1 coordinate 216,554,711, forward strand.
CACATAATGAGAAGACAGGACACCCTGGAGAAGATGCTGATGCTAGGGAGAGTGGAGGGCAAAAGGAAGAGGGGCCGAGCAAGGGCGAGGTGGATGGATGATATTCTAGAGGTGACGGATTCGTCCCTGGGGGAGCTGGGGGTGTTGATGACCGACAGGAAGCTCTGGCGTGGGCTGGTCCATGAAGTCACAAAGAGTCGGAAGCGACTAAACGAATAAACAACAAAAGCAATCACATTGCAAATTTGTAATTAGACCCAGGAGCATTAGCAGCATCTAAAACGTATGAATTATTGTTGATGTAGGTATGTGCTTTAGATGATTTTAAGTCTATAATATTTTTATGAACAAAGAGTATTGTTAAGATAGATAGTAGTTATTTGCAAGAATTCTGGAATTAATGAGTTGGAATACCCCATATTAACAAATCAATGGTTAGGAGTTTTAAAAAATATATGTATATGGGCTTGTAGGTGTGTTTTGTATGATCTTAGACTAGACTAATCCAACAAAGGATTATATTTCAAATTTACAGTATTGGACAACTGAGAAAATGTTTTAAAAGGGTTGGGTGATTATTGGACGCTTATTTTGCTGGAAGTGTAAAATGGGTGAGAGGACATTTCTATGATACAGGCATGTCCCACTATAACCCAGTGCTGATTTAATATCCATAAATTTGTCAGTGTGATATTAAAAAGATTGATATGGTTTAAGGATTTGAATAACGATGTACCAAATGTTTGGATGTTATCACTATAATATAAATGCAGTGCAGCAAAAAAGATTACTCCTTGATATTAGAAAGACAGTGCAAGCCCAGGATTCAATCTAGGTTCAATTATATATGTTTACTTTTCATCTATAAACTAGTTTTTTACCAGTATAATGCCAAGACCGATCAATATTTCTCTGTGAGGTCAAGGTTAAATGATAAATGTTGCTATGTGACTTTTTCCTTTGTGTATATTTCTACTGGGGTTGTGGGGGTTTTTTGTATGTTTTGGTTTTTAATTATTCTTTGTCTTTATTTGTGCATCAAAGCATAAGCATAAATATGTTTTTAAAAAGGAAAAGTAAGCACAATGTGAAATACAGAGAAGAGTTACCTAACAGGAATTTCCATGTAAAATCACATTTAATATTACAATGAAACATTAATTTGGAAACGTTAAGACCTGCACAAAATCACCCTCTCCTGAATATTAAAGAGATTAGTGAAAAACCATGCAGAATTTCTTACTGCTGATCCAAGTGAGTTCTTGGAGCCTGCTTACAAAACTGGAGGAACATTTTTTTCTGGGTGGCGATACGCTGCTGCTCTTCCAGGCCCAGCTTAGAGAGCTCCTTTTGTAAACGGGCAATAATCTCGTCTTGCTCTTGCAACTGTTTGGCCTGATGGCGGTACACTGCCTGTGTGCAGAAAACCGGATAATTGCAGAAAACGAAACAAAACAAAGTTCTGTCTGGCCATACTATCATTTTTAAGGAAGTCCTCTGCATTCTAGCCAGAGACAACACTTTTCATTTCTTTTTCTTGCACCTTCATTTAAAGTATAGCAACATGCTGCTACGACATAATGCAATTTAGAATTAGTTTTGTGGCTGCTATTGTTCTTACAAAGCCTCTCAACTAATGAACAAACCTTCCTGGAATTTCCAACTCCAAATACTTAGTGCTGAAGTACCTGTGAAATTTCTTGATCTTTTTGAAGATCTCTGACTTGATTATGTTGCTGAGAAGCATTCGCTATGGACTCATCTTCTAGTTGGCGTATTTTATCTTTGACATTTTCCACAATAATGTCCAAATCATTAGCTCGTTGTTCCTGTCGGGAAGCCCGACTTCGCTCCAAGTGTAATTCATCTCTAATTAAAAAAAAAACTTTCAATGAAAATGCTAGGCTATCCCCAAATCAATTCAAATCAAAACCAGCCTAAGAATGTCCATCTAAAAGACTGTGGCTAAGCTCACATATTGTGCTAAATCACATTTGTGTTAATAAAGGTTGTTGAACAAGCCATAATGACTCGGTTCATGTGTAAAGTTATAAAGCATGGATTGCAAACCAAAAAGGCTGGATTTATTTATCAGGTGGGGTGGACAATCTGTGGCCCACACAGGTGGTTCATTTCTATTCCAACCAGTACAGTTTAGCAAAATCAGAGATCCATAGGTGGATCATCCCTGCAATAAGCCAAAGCTAAAGAAAGCACATTAGAGCTTGGTTCATAATATAATCCCTGCATTCTGGGTAATACATTAAACGTAGATAGTCCTCCTGAAATGCACAATACAGAAGAAAGCATCAACCTGAACTTACTGCAATAAAGGAAGCTCATCCTGCTACAAAAAAGCTGCATTGACATTCATTGCCTGGTCAAGGAACTCAAGGAAATGAATCTACTCTGAAAGCATGGACTTCTGACCCAATCTTAGCTTTTCACAAAATTACTACTAAATGGCAAATTTTGCAGTGATGAGGAGATCATGCAGGGAGCTCCCAAAATGCCACAGCAGAGTGGAAAAGCCAAGAAAGCTTTAAGCCAAACAGACTGGCCACAGGACAAGGCTAAATGAAAACTGGGAAGCGAGACAACACAATTCTGTCCTACACACCCTCATGTTACACGAATTCCACCACCTAATCCTGGGACTGGCCCTAATGTGTCCAGACTCTTTCTTCAGTACCTGCCCATCTCCATGCCTCTCCTGATTCTTATTTTTAACTAACTGAAGATAAACTTTTTAAAAAGAGCTATCCAAGGCAGGGAAGCAGAATTAAGGCTTTCAACCATCCCCATTTCTTTCTTTTGCTCAGCATACATCTGGGCTCTATCTGAGAGAACAAACAGGCAGGAAAACTGGAGTGTCTAATTTGCAGTGAGTCAAAAAAGCACCGTGGTTATGGAGTTGGGTTCGTCTGGAGTGTCACATCTATAGCTGGGTCTCTTTTTGGCAGGGATGAGGCAAGACAAATTTGTGAGACTGCGCTTGGAAGGTCAGTAGAAATGTAGATGGTAGCATCTGAAAAGGGCATTTTGTTGTGCTACGTGAAGCAAACGATGTATGACAGCTTTCTGCAGAAGCTCCTGCTTGATCTTTTTAGTCAAGGCTACTCCCCTGTAGTAGCCATATTGTGATGGTGCCACAAGAGTTTCTGTGTAGAGAGGTCAGTGTGTGTGTGTGTGTGCAGAACTCTGTGCATTTCATCTAGAGAATGAGACCCAATGGCATTCTGACAAAATGTCTTACCTAAGCTGGTGGTTGTCTTCTATCAAGCCACGAATAATTTTTCGTTGACGCTCTGTCTCTTCCATTAATGTTTTCAGTGCATGCTGTACTGCTTGGGAAGACTGTTTATCCATAACAATTCTCTCTGTATCTTTTATTTTAAAAAAGGGTCACAATAAATGCCTTCTAAATGCATTATTTTAAAGCATCTCACCAATCAACTAGAATGATAAAGGTGAACCGTGTAAGAGGTGGCCACAGGAAAACAATACCAATAGTAATAACAAAGCAAGTGCCTTCAATGACACTTTCTATGTCCCTGACCTAAATGGAAACATGCTATTAAAGTACATTCTATGCTTCATTTATATCAATTTTCTGCATCCACCATGGCATAACACAAGTATGCAAAGTTCTTAGTAGCAGCATCTTCACTCAGGACTCTGGCATCAGCACAAGTACAGGAGACCTAATACCTCTAGAGCAGTGTTTCTCAACCTTGACCATTTTAAAATGTGTGGACTGCAACTTCCAGAATTCTCAGATATGCTGGCTGGAGAATTCTGGGAGTTGAAGTCCACACATCTTAAAATTGCCAAGGTTGAGAAACACTGTAAAGAGAGGCAGAGATAGCAAAGGAATGCAAACATCAATAGATAAAAGAAACTATAAATGAAATATCAGCCCTGGAAAGAAGGAAGCATGAGGAAAAGACTAAAAATAATCCTGTATTAATTCTGCATGATATAAGAGAGGGCAGAGGAAATTCTAGCAGGCTTTCAAGATTCGGTTGTTACACCTACAACAATAAAGTAGGGTTCCAATAGTTCCTGCAGTCTTTGATTCCTGACCTGGCCTGCCTCAAAGGGCTGACATTCTTATATTCACATGTTTTGCTAATAAATCAAGACCTAAGTCATTAGTATCTTCAATATCAATATTATGAATCAATTTTTAAATACAGACTATACGGAATTGTTTAGTCTGAGCTTGCCTTTCCTTAAATTCAAAGACTGAGAACTGACAAATTTCATTAAGCCAACTTTTGAAGTCTGGGGCAGAAGCATTCTTCTATCATAACATAGCCACTTCTTTTGCAACTGTCCAAACTCAATATAATCAAAGTTCTTCATAGATTGAAAGATTCCAGATTTTAGGGATGTGGTTTAATAAAGCATTACAACTTTAACCCTTAACTGCCTGATTCATCATAGTAATAAATTATCTAACCAAAAAGGAATTACAAGTGGACACCACCTGTAACCAACACTAGATACTTCAAGGGCTGAATATAGAACAGTACTAATAAGAGCTGAAGGACCAGTTTAGGGACAGATCATCATGGAGAAAATCTATCTATATGGTCGCTTAGAATTGACAACAAGTTGATGGCATGTAATCATCAATCACCATTAATACCTGGTTCATGAATATTAAAAGAATTCAGTGAATAAAACAAGGTAGGAGATTAAGGCCTAGGAGCCCAATCACAACCTGACATATGGACTGCATTATACTCATCTAAATTAGTGCTTCTCAACCTCAGCAATTTCCAGACTTCAACTCCCAACATTTTCAGCAATGGCTATGTTGGCTGGGGAATTCTGGGAGTTATGCAGGTTGAGAAATTCTAGTCTAGGTGATGGTACTTGTATTGACAAAAGGGGAAGCCATTCAATTTCAGAAGACCTGAAAGGCGCACTATTTGGCACTGGTGGGTAATTCTTAATTTGGGGGAAAATTGGGGTTTTCTTGAGATCTTGACAATGTACTATGTTATAAACACTTTTTACTTGAACAAAAACTGTAAGCATAATTCAAGTATTCATAACTTAGTTTAATATGTGTTTTAAACTATAAATATATTTTGTGTTCATGTGATTTACATCCCAGCCATTTCATATTGAGGAGTGCACTCCACAATTCTATATTCTAAGGAATCACATTGCAACCTATGGGATAGGACCATTTGAGGCTCTCCTTAACTGGTGAAAATCAACTTTTTCATCCTAAATTTATTTCTTATATTGGTGGGTCACCAATGTTTCCCTTGTATCACATGCTGCTTGGGGCCATTTGGAGTGGATAAGCATAGAAATATCAGTAGTAAATAATATTTTATAATTTTATAAGCACTTAAGTATCGAAATCTTCAAGCAGTTACAGAAGTGCAAGATTCTACTGATAGTGAGTGTTCTGCCAAGAGTCCAAGCAGTGATCAGGTGCTCAGACAATTGGTTCTTTTAGATCCAGAGACAATAAGCACGCCAGTAGATAAAGAAACTTTAAGCTTTTTTATAAACACAAGCAAACAAAGTTAAACAGAAACACAGTTTAAACCAGATACACAGTTTAGGCAGATTATACAAAAGCATAAAAAGCATAGCATAAAGAAAGAAATCATAACATACCTAAGCAAGTTGATACCCAACCCCTTTTATGTTGCCAGGAGCCTCCCGACCAAGGCAACAGGGACCCCCCAGGGTGGAAAAATTGTTCTACAGCACCCAGTGCACTGGACCTGTACAGAAGCTCCCAAACTCCAAAACAACTCCAGGAGTTTTTATCAAAGTCTGGCCCTTAAACCTCGTGACCATGTTTCCATGGTTGCAGGCTATGAGACCTGACCTTGACTGGCTCTTTCTCAGGCCAAAAACACCTGTCTACAAGAGCCTGGGAAGTTTTACAGATTTACAAAAACAATGGGGGGTTGGTTCTCACATCTCTCCCCTCCTACTTCACACTCTCAGGAGGGCTGTTGGAGGAGTGGGCTTGTGCTTACAAAAAACAATCTTGTGGTTTTATCTCCCCCTCCTCATGCCAAGCAGAAATAAAAACAAGCCAATTAAACATCAGCATAACTCAACATAAACTCTTCTTTGTGTGAGGGAGAAAATCAACATGTGTCACTAACTCCTCAGATAACAAAGGACTTCCCAATTGCCGCTACAGAGAGTTTAGTCTATTTTAAAAAGAAAAGAGTATGATTACCTGACAAATTGCCACAACTTCCAGGTGTATCAAGGCACACAGGTCTTAAGCCATGTTGCCTTAATAACTTGTTTAAGTTTTCCCATTCTTGCTCTTGCTGCAGTGGAAAGAAATAGAAAAGAACCTGAGTTTTCTCATATTATAATTACAAAGTATTGCCAGCTTGTTCGCTAATGCAGAACCTTCTATTGTCACCTTTGCAGCTTTAGATGCTCTGAAAAGTTTGCTCACAAAATTGCTTATCACTAAGGTCTGAATCCTAACCAATGAACCATTGGTAGGAATTTCATCTCAGTGGAGATCTACTAAGTCCCTTCCATAAACTGAAGGAGGTCATACAAATTAACAACTATCCCTTTCCTCACAGCTCTTTCTGTTCCTTGATCCAAAGGACTAGGGGACTCTGAAATACTAAGGAAGATGCTAGAGAGGAAGTTAATGCATATTGCCTCCTTCCCCTTCCATAGGATTCTCTACTTTATCAGTATATGAACAGAGTCGATGAACAGAATGAGCTCCATGAAAATCTAGGATTGACACTACTATGTTCAAACACACTTATGTGACAGTTCTTCCCACCCTACTTAGCAGTGAAGTCCTACTGAGTTTACTTCCAAGAAACTGGGTCTAGAACTGCAGTCTTACATTTAAAATAATATATAAACAGTGTTATGCAGAAACGTATTAGATATAACAGCTCCAAAGCTCATACTGAGATATGATAATTCATACCACAAATTGTTAAGATTCTTTTAGATTCTTAATCTTTAGTTAAGATTCTGGGATGGCTTAATACATAAATGGCAAGTGGCCCACCAGATGTCATTGATTTCAAGCTGTCATCATCCCTGAATACTGGCTACGGCAGATGAGAGTTTGAACTAACACTACCTGCTGAGTTGTAGGTTCTCTGTTTACAAGGTCCTATTGCTCTTTAGTAATATATTAATACTAATGTAAATAATACACAATACAGCAAAATTATTATAATAAAACATGGTTTAGTCATACAAAATTTGAACTATATATAATATTAAATATCACATTTTGAACTATTGTACTTTTGCTGAAAGTAATCCAATTCTATGTGTGCTTAATATATGCTATTATTTATATATGGTTCAACAAAGTTATACCTCTGTCATCATAATCTTAAATTCTTGGCTTTAGTTGACTGGTGGATAGTATGCCAAACTTTTCTGCAATCTGAAAATGGAAGATAACATGGGAGGGGCAAAAAATTAAACCACTATTGCATTAAAGTATGTGGAAAATTGATCCAAGTTACGTTATATACTTGATTTGTTTTATTTTTCAAATGTACAAAAATCTAACTAATTTGCCAAAAGAAGCCTTGGGCATAAATCCTTCAGAGACAAATTAATCCCTTCCAGACTTTGAAATGAGGTTTGCTTAACACAGGGCTTTCCCCACTACTGAGATGAAGCCATCCCTGAGTTGGTAGAAAACTGTATTGGCATGAAAATTGTTGTCCCCATTGTCCAGCTCCACGCTACCTGCTTTAAGTCACAGCAGCCCCCTGACTTCACCCCACATTAATGGGTGATGTAACTACAGAGCATTTTGCATTCAGTCTTCTAAATGTCCTTTGGAACATGTGACAACATTCTTGGGAATAGATAGAGCAGCTTCAAGGTGCTCGAAGCAGGTGCCATGTTTGCACACTGAAGCACCTTTGGGAGATCCAATCCAAAGCACTGCACAGCCCTAATAAGTGATGCTTTTAATACCTCTTTTAATAGCCCTTCTGGGTGCCCTTGGATGGTATCTCAAGAGGGGGAAACACTTCTTTAATACCAAGACAGCAAGAGGGTGACTCAAGGCTGTCTCACTCATGGATAACAGAGGAGATAAAGGCATATCATAGGGACATAGCATAAAAAGGGATATTGACAGGACATGCTTGTGTGGTGGTTAAAGGAAAATGGGAAAAGGCCCACAGATTTGCTGCTATTATACTTAAAATTCATAAAACTAAACTAGGACTGCTCATTTTTCTTTATGAAAAGAAACAGAACTGTTACTTGTGTCTTACTAAGAGCATATTCAACAGCCTCCTGTCGCTACCAGTATCTACTAAGTTAAATAATCAAGCAGGATTGTCCCCGCAAGAGATCAAAAAACTTTCCAAGCTAGTGGCAAAAACTGAATCATGCAAGAAAACTATTTACTGCACAGTCCTTCTCTACTGCATGTCCTGAGACACCAGGTTAGGGACAGGTCGTCATGGAGAAACTCTATGCGGTTGCTAGGAGTAAAAAAGGACTTGATGGCACTCAATCAAGCAATCAAGCCATCTCTACTGGATGACTAGAACTAAGTAAGCTCTTAGACAGTATCTTCCACAGTATCACACACATCCCAAATATTCTGAGACCTGAAACTCAAGATGTATTTTAGGATGGTAATCCAAGCCCATTGTCAAATGGGGTTTGGATTACCACCAATGGGGACTGGATTACCACCAATCATTGATCACATTGTCAAGTGAACACCACTGAATGTAAGGCTTACTACAATACTACATCGGGTGAAAATACTGGATCTCTCTCCCCTTAATTAGTGCTGACGTGGGACGCGTAGGATACCGGTGCAAACTGGATCGGGTAACACCCGATTTCCTCTAGCGAAAGCCGAGGCGAGATATCAAGTTGCCTGGGTCGCTTCAGCAGATAGCAGAAATACGGCATGCAGCTGTGTTTAGATAATCTTGATGATTCTTACGGCTCGATTTGCTTATTTTCTATCATAATCTTCTAAAACTGCAGCCCTGATCTAATCTATTATTAAACACCGGTAAAAACAATGTGTAACTATACAAAGAGCAAAATGAACTAAGCTTTACCAGAGACGCCAAGAGGCCTCTATCAGAAAGGCTTCAGCCCACAAGAAAGCTAACGTTCACCGGAGGGGCTGCTTTAAATGTATGACGGCTCCACGCCCTCTGGCTCCGGGCTGCTCGTGGCTTCTTTCACGCCGCCTGCTCCGGTCCACTTCCTCGCAACAAGATCGCAGAGGCGACTTGTCTCCCCCAGCCTCTTTCCGCTCTGCGAAAGGCAAAGGCCAGAGCTTCCGCGCCCGTTAAAGGCGGGCTCTCAAACTGAACTGGGCGACGGAGGAAAGCGGTGAAGTGGAGCCACCCCTGGGTTTGGCTCTCAGTCTCCGCCTCTTCCGAGCGTGTCTTCGTCTCCCGGGTCTTCTCGAGCGGCTGGTGGAGAGCTAGCTTGCGAATAGCCGTCCCGCGCGCGCCGGTTCTGCGGAGGCGACTGCCAGGTTGCACGCAAAGCTTGAGGCTCAGCTGGACCGCCAGCCCTCCTCTGGACACATTTCAGGGCCCTAGAAGTACCATATCCGGCACGTTACTCGTCAGACCCTGACAGCAGCAGCGTCATTTTAACGCTGGCGCTCTTGGGCCTTATCCACTATGCAGGTAATCGATTTAATTGACGAGGCTGCCTTCATCCTCACATCTCGTCCAAACGAAAGTGGTTAATAAGTTATTCAAAGGAGAATAAGGATGCTGGCTGCAACTATTCCATTCCTGCTTAAAAGAAATGAAAGCTGCTCTGGGGAGGGGGCTTGAGCCTCCAGAACAGAGAGATCTAGCCGGTTAGCATCAATATCCTCTGTAGTTGTTCACTGATCAGAAGGAAAACAATGGAGGGGAGCTCATTTCCATTGATAAAAATAACACATGCTTCTCGGTAATTGCTTATGATATCAATAAAATACCACAAAACAGCATATCAGGATCAGGAAAAAAGGATCCTCATTTTGCACTAGAAATATCATGACATAGGCAATCTTTTCTTAGAAAGGCACCCCAAAAGTAGGGTGCCACTTCTAAGTTTTTTTTTCTCCAGTGAGTACCTCCTGTGCTTCATCTGTTGGAGATACACAGAGGCCCATATCAAGCTTATAACTTCATCCAAAACGCTGTGCCAAAACGTGCCTGGCTAGTTTGCTTCTCAGCATATTACACAAAGCCAGACAGTATAGTTAGTTTATGGTTCAATATGTGCAAACCCATTGAATTAGTTGGATTGAATGCTAATTACAGATCAGCATGTTAGAATCAAAGAATATAAGGGTTGTAAAGAGAAATCATCTAGTCCAACCCCCTGTTTAGTGCAGGAATCCATTACTATAGCATCTCTCAAAGATGGCCATCCAGACTCTGTTGAAGAACTCTAGTGAAAGAGAATCCATCACCTCCCAAGCTAATCTGTTTCATTTTTAATTGGCTCTCACCATTAGGGATTTTTTTTTCTCCTGATGTCCAACTCAAATATATTTCCTTGCAATTTAATCCCATTGTTGCTTGTCCTGTCTTGGGCAACAACTCTGCATATTTCTGCTCTGTCTTCTACAATGACAACCCTTCAGATAATTGAAACTGAATATTACATCTCCCTGCAGTTTTCTCTTCCCCAACCATTTCTTGTAAGTTTTCCTTCCAGGCTCCTTATCATTTTGGTTACTGTTCTTTAGACATGTTCCAATCTGTCAATGCATTTTTAAATTTATTTATTTATTTATGTTCTATCCCGCCTTTATTTATTTATTTTTATAAATAACTCAAGGTGGCAAACACCCAATACTCCTTCCTCCTCCTCTTTTCCCCACAACCACCCTGGGAGGTGAGTTGGGCTGAGAGAGAGGGACTGGTCCAAGGTCATTTCCTAAAATGCAGAACCTAGAGCTAGGCAGAATTATCTAGGTGCAGTCTGATCAACACAGAACAGACAAGCACAATGATCTCTTAACACTACACTAGTGTTAATTCAGCCTTGGCTTACATTTGCTTGTTTGCAGCTTCATTGCACTACATGGCTCATACTACTGAACCACAACACATCTATCTGTTTGGGTCCATACATATGGCTAAAGGAGAAAATCTGTTACATATAACGTAAATGTGAACCTATAAAACTATAATACTTTATGTAATAGGTGAGTCTTATTGCAATCAGAGGGAGATAATTAAGAATAAATATTCATAGATCTGGCATCTACACACTTGCTGATCTCACTTTAATGGAGAATGAACCACACACTGTAGAGAAAATACAGTAGCAATCAGCTATGCATTTATTTTCAGTGGAAACCCTTGCTGTTGAAGCTCTCTTTCTCTCACACACAAAATACTTACACAAGCCCTATCAATGAGATGGAGGTGATCCTGTTGACACTGTATACTTGGATTTTCAAAAGGCCTTTCACAAAGTTTCTCATTAAAAGCTCTTGACTAAACTGAGCTGTCAGGGGATAAGAGCACCTGTCCTTTGATGGACTGATAACTTTTTAAAAAACAGAAAGCAAAGTGTAGAAATAAACACAATTTTCCTATTGGAGAGAGGTAAGAACTGGAATCCCTCAAGGATCTGTCCTAGGATCAGACCAGTGCTTTTTAATTTGTTCAGAAATGATCTTGACTTAGGGTTACACAGTGAACTTGCCAAGTTTGCAGATGATGCAGAACTGTTCATGATGTGAAAACTAAAAGAACTCCAAAGGATCTCTTTTTAAACTAATGAATGGCCATCCAAGTGAGGTAAAAGATTAAATGTAAAGTGATGTCATTGGGGAAAAATTCCCTCACCAATTTAATTATTTACAATATTTTTTAAAAGGTGGGGGCTAAGCTGTCTGTAACTAACCATGTCTTGTGAGCCACTGAAAGTCTTGAGACTGAGGCGGCCTACAGATTTAATAAATAAATAAAAATCAGGAAGGTTTCAGAATGGGTAACTCAGTGGGGGTCTTAGAACAATGTGAGGCAGGACAAATTCCATAGCAGGTATCATTTTGGAAGGGACTGAAAATCAAATAATGTCAACATTATTATGGGCTGACACGAATCTATAGTATGTCCACATCTAGAGGAACATATTGCATTCTGGTCACAACACTGGAAAATGGATACAATAGGGCAGGAAACAATGCAGAAGACAGCAGCCAAAGGGGGGGGGGGGCAGGCTTGAACATGTCGCATGTGAGAAAATAATATTTGGGACTCTTTAACTTAGGAAAAAGGTGACCATGAGGAGAAATTACGAAACTTTATGAATTCATCCATGGGATGGAAACACTGGAAAGGAAGTTTTTCTCCCTCTCAAAGCGGTCATCCAAGGAAGCTGACTGGAAGGGAATTTAGCATACAATTAACCTGTGGAATTTATTACCCCAAGGTGACCATGGTCACTCATTTGGCTGGCCTGCAAAGAGAACTGGCCACATTTGTGGAGGACAGTGTTTCCCGCGAGGTGTGCTTTGGAGGAAAGCATACCTCTAGATCCCAGCTGCTGGGAAAGAAAAGCTGGAGAGGGCTAGGTCTCTGCCTCCTGCATTCAATCTCCCGAGAGGCCTCTGCTCGGCTGCTGTGACTAAAATGGGTCTTCACCCGAGCCTGCTCCAGCGGTGCTGTTCCTAGGATCCCAACTGCAGATGCGAGCAACGGAGATCCAACGCAGAAGCGGAGCCGAAGCAGTCCGTGCGAGGCTACCCAGGCTTCCTCGGAGTAAGCCCTTCCCAGGACAACAGCGCCCCCTCGACAGCAGCGGGGTTCGTTCCGAGGAAGAAGACAGCCGCGGTGGAGGCTCTCGCCCGGGAAAGCCTTTGAAGAAGGAGCGGGAGGAAACAGTCGCAGCCCCGAGGAAAGCCCGAAAAGGCACAGAAAGGGCGGGAGGAGCTTTGCTCGCCTGGGAAGCGAGGGAGGCGTTTCCAGAGGCGGCGCCAGGGAGAAGCCCGGCATCGGGAGAGATGAGGCGCCCAGGCGGGTAGTGGAGGCCCCGGGGCGCGTCTCTCGGCCGGGCCCTGCGCGTTTGCGCGCCTGTTGCCAGGGTAGGAGAGATGCGCCGGCTGTCCTTTCCAGGCGACGAGCTCGCTCTCCTCTCTCGGGCCGCACCGCCATTTTGGGAGCCCGGGCTTTCAGGAACGTGAGAAGCCCCGGGGCGGGCGCATAGGTTTGCGGGGAAAGGGGCGAAGCCGCTTCCCCTGGCTACCCCGCCACTTTCTCCAGCTCGGGCTGGGTCAGCGCGGCTGGGTGAGGGCCGGAGACCCGCTATCCGCGCCCGGAGCCGGCAGGGCCCTCTTGGACCTGGGCAAGGTCTCGCTTTCGACAGGCAGGCGGAAGGCTCTGTCCCTGAGGCAGGTAGAGCCAGCCTTTTCTCCATCGCTCTTGCGGTGTGTTTTAGCCTGGATCAGACTCCGGGACCGTAACGTGCTAATCGCCGTAGCTCCGAAGTCGGCCCGCCGTTGTTAAGCCGGATTCAGAACCAGCCTCGTTAATTGTTGGCGATGGTAGATGTGGGCCGAATCCTCGTTCCCTCCGAAGTATAATTGGAGGAAAACGGTCTTTTTTCTGATCCAGACAGTGTTTATCCGGGTTACGCAGTATCTGTTAACGTGCCCTAGAAACAGGAGTATACAAACCTCAAATCATATTCCTGCCTAGAAAGGGAAAACAAGTGGTATGAATTATTCTTTTAGCCCGCTGTAATTCTTCTCTAGACGGGAATTTTTCTGTGTGGAAGGGTGATTTGTGGCCAACTTCATTATTTCAGATGAATCAGGAACAAAAAAGAACCACTTTGAAAAATTAGTTTTCCCTGAACTTCAGTCACTCAGAGCACGTCTATATACCGAGGCCTGTTCCTCTAATACCCCTTCTTCAATAAAATTTCTAAAATCCATAAATGTGGGTTGAACTAAGTTAAAATTGACATACTAGCTGGTTTGTACAACACTGCAAGCCCTAATATGGTTTGATGTTTAGCCTGTTGTGTGAACTCGGTTTTTGTGACTTGCAAATGTATTTTATGGTGTAGTCTGCAAATTCAACTAATTCTGGTTTATTTAATAAATCATAGCTTAGCATATGGGCAAACTTGGTCAAATTTAATTTGTCACATGATCACATTTCCTGTTTTTTTTAATTATTCAAAGTTGATTCCTGGAATTTAATTGAATTTGTTTTGTGGAATATTTTGCTGTAGTTTTCACAAAGCTGAAACCTAGAGAACTAAGAAAAGAATCCTTTTTAAATTTAAGCTTTACATCAACACAAAGCATTCTTGTGGCCTGGATAGCACGGAATTGATTGTTGTTTTAGTTCATAGAGAAATGTTTATACAGGTTAATTCATTTTTGCCAGATTTATAAAAAGTGCTGAAGTCAGAAAAAAGCAGGTTAAAATGGCTGCTGTGGGAAATGCTTCCCATCATAAAACATTAACTAGAATTCATCTCCACATTCACGAACCTCATAGGGCACTCTGTATTACCCAAGCATTGGATTATTGCTACCACCACCTTTTACTTCTTAAGGATGCTTATGGAATCCTTGTGCTGCTTTAAAGAAAAACATGGAAATGCGTATAATACTGGACTTTTTATTTTCTTTATAGCATGTCAGTTTTCTGCTTATTTGTTTATCATTAAAATAACCTAATTTTCAAGTCAATGGGAGAAAAATATGTAGGCACTACTGCTATTTTAAACCTTAGATCTTTTTCTTTAAAAATGTGCTGCTGGATTACTTAATGCATTTTGTGTTTCAAAAGTGTCAGGAATGAAAAAGTTAAAGTAGAAACTAGAAGGAAGAGATTGCTGACCTTTAATGCTAGCTTTGATATATTGGAACAAGTAAGCAGCTTAGAAATTTCCTACTTTTGTTAAATAACTGACTGACTGTTGCATCCCTTAGCTGAGGATCAAGATCTGTTGAGTTATTTGTGCCTTGTAAGTTCATGAATGCTAGTGCAGATGTTTGGGAAGTAGGTTCAGCCTGCTTTTTAGTGAATGATTATAAGTAGTAGCTATTTCTAGGTGAACTGCATCGGCAATGTTTTTGTGTCCAAATTAATTTCAAGCTATTGGCAAATTGGGCCTAATAGATCAAGATGTGAAATTAGAATGCTTCCCTCAGTCATTTTTTCCCCCAGCTTAGGACAAAAGATTTGAAATGGGGGTGATTTGTTATGAATGTATTTTTTCTAGACAACTGTAATTTAGTTTTTACTGTGTTGCTGCTACTTCTTTCTGCTTTGTTTCTTCTTTTGCTGCTAATTGGACTAAAAGCCATTTTGTATCCTATGGCATCTTGGGAGGAAAGTACTAACAATGAAGATAATGTAAGGTAAAATGTGCCCTACAGGATAAGAGATTTAGAAAGTGCTATTTTTAAAACAAGTCTTACCCAAATATGGATATCTCCATTTGTTTGTTTTATATACTGCTTTAGTCAACAAGGATTCTCAGTGGTTCATATAAGCAAAAACATTGAAGTAAAAATTCAATAAATACAGGGCTCATATGAATATGTGGTACTCTAATTTCTTTGCTAGGTTTAATATAATGGATTTCCTTATCTATGAAGAGGTTTTGTGGAGTTGTCAGAGATGCTATTCATCTGCTATTTTATTTAATTTGATGTTGGAACCTTAGAGCTGTCTTTCAGAAAGACAGGAGAAGGTTCGGATTTAACTGGCTAGGACTGAACACATACTGTTGTTGTATCTTATGTTTTAGAGATAATTTTGAAAGTTCTAACAGTTTGATAAATTATCAGGTTACTCAATTAATCAAGTAATATACTGTATTTCCTATAGGGTTTACAACAATTGTAAAAATTAGGATTTTACTTATTTAAATTATTTTAAATATCTGGGAATAAGTTTTCCAAGGAAACTTTTAGTCTTGGAACAATTATATGTGTTCAATTTCTGTCTGTAAACTGACTTTGTATCAGTACAATGAAAAGACTGATCAATATTACTCTGTATGTTCAGGATTTAACAAGGTGTTTAAAAAGTGGACTGAGTGATTTTTGCTATATCTAATATAATACGTCAGTGTTGTTTTCTTTTTTCTTATTAGGTATATACTAAAGATATAAATATGCATATAGATAGGATATGCATCTGCATACGCCTCAGGGACCAAAAACTTTGGTAAAGACTAAGCTTATAATTTAAAGGGCTGCATAGTAAGTTCTGAAAATGTAATTACATTTCCAAAAAGAGGCCCTGGCTAAGTTGGAGCCACTTTAGAAGTATATTTCAATGTTATATAGTACTGCTTGAGGTAGGTCAAGTGTACATATTTAAATGTTCTTGTATGTCTCACTACAGTTACCTAGACAGAATGACAGACCTAGTGGCTGTCTGGGAAGTAGGTCTGAGTGATGGTGTTCACAAAATTGAATTTGAACATGGGACCACGTCAGGAAAACGTGTTGTGTATGTAGATGGAAAGGTAAGATACTTACATAAAATGTACCCAGTTCTTTGATAAACAACAAGTTGGCATATTTTGTGTACATAGAATCTGGCTAGCTAAAAGAGTACCCCTCAAGAGATCTGTTCTAATTGGTGTTGAGGATAGGCTTGTCTGGCCATACTGCCAGCTTATTTCTGTTGTCATTTCCCTTATCTCTTTTTCTTTCTATTCTTTTCCCTTCTATTGATCTGCCATTGCAGCTACTGAGCCAGTCATATTTTCATTACCATAAATAGATTTCTGTCTGTGAGAAAGATGGCCTGTAACATCAAAGGGTCCCTCAGTTGTCTTTCCCTGTACTTGAGGTTTGCTTTCAGGCAGAACAATCTTGTGAATATCTGTGGGAGCCTTGAGGCCAAAAGTGAGAGCTGTTTCATGAGACTTTTCATTCCTACAGATCCTTACTGCTATTATTGCAATGAGGAAGAGGTTCGTTACACCATTATCTAATAGGCTCAGGTCCTCTGTGGAACTGGAGGGGCTCTGCCTCATTTTGGTAAGGGCATTTATTAGCACTGGCAGGAGAATTCACAAAAGGCCCCAGAAGAAGAGCAGCAAGAGAGCAGTTTAACCCACCGATTTCAGGGATAAGTACTTATGGATTAAGATTTCTTTAAGTAACTATCATTTGGAATGCTATCTTTATGTACACCACTCTTTACACATGCTGAAATGAGTCTTTTAAACACTAATGAGATAGGCCTACTCTCCTCTTCCATCTTCATCTGCATGTTTACTCTATTTTTATTTAAATCAAAACTATAGAAGGAGATTTAGACTAAATAAGTATTTCAGTAACTTTTTGAAATTATATTTTATTGCTTTATTGGAAATCACTTTGAGATGCTTCAGCATAGGAAGCAGTATACAAATATATTAAATAAATAATGTTGAACTAAACTTTGAATTTTTTTTATTTAAGATAAACAATACATTTTTATGAAATATCTGTTCAGAAGAAAAATATTTGAGTTCAGCAGCTTTTGGCTACTAGAGGAATGTTTCAGTTATTTGTTCAGAGTTTTAAACTGATAGATTAATTGGTTTTCTTTGTTAATGTAGGCAGATAAATATACAATAACCAATTTGGCAATTCAGATTTTTCTGGAAAACACACATCACTGAATGCATAGTCCAAAGAGTGAATGCTTCATGGGGCTAGAATCTTACTTTCAGTTTTGCTACAGATGATATACAGAAAATCACTATTTGAGCTATACAGACATATACTGGGAAATTGAGAAATGCTGCAGTCAGAACAGAGTGAGCCACCTGTTAATAGGGGAAGGGGCTTAATAATTTCTCAAACTGCTTGTTAGTCCTAATTCTTCCTTATCTAATTTCCTTCACTCCATTTACTTTTTACCATCCCCACTCCCTTGGGGAAAGCTTGCTTTATATTGGACAGGTTAAACCCCTCCTTCCTTTCCCTATACCACTTTTTTTTCAAGCAGAAGGACAAAGGGAAGGGCATCTTGACAATATGATGATTCTTTTCATTCTGGCTTATGGGAATTGAATTCTAGCTCCTGAAGTTGTATTTGAATGATCCCACAGGATCAATTCTGGCTATGTCTTCTTTCTCTGTGAGGGGCAAAAAAGCACATGCAGATGAAGATGGAAGAGGAGAGTAGGCCTATCTCATTCACGTGACCAACACAGTGCTGCAAATGCTTCTACCCCAAACTGGGGAAGTGAGCGTGTGAATAGAATCCAAATAGATAGCCCATCTTATTGCAGCTTCCTGCTCCAATTGTCCAAATAAAAAGTCAGGGTCAGCTACATTATTTCCTTTGGTGAGTGCATATTTCTGTAGCATTCACATTTCTAATATAATGCAACAAATTAATTTGCTGTCCTTTCATAAAATCAGTTGCTTAGCACAACTATGTCATTGTACATTTGTAGGATTAACTCTACAAAGAGGGAAAAGATATTCTATGGCATTTTTTCTGTAGTCTTCAAATATGTAATCTGATTAAGAAGTGCATGCAGGTATATTTGAAAGTATTTTCATAGAATGTATATCTATGATATCATAGATAACATAGAATCATAGATTTGGAAGGTATTTTAGACGTAACCTAGTCCAACTCCCTCCTACGTGCAGGATCCAGTAGAACATCTCTAATAGAGACATCCAGTTTCTGTTTGAGGATCTGTTTGAGTGATAAGTCCACTCCCTCTTCTGTGTGACAACCCTTGAGATATTTGAAGGGTGCTATTGTATCTCCCCTCAGTTATCTTAACCTATATACATATCCTTTAAGTTTCCTGATAGACTTTGGTTTCCAGACTTCTTCTTATTATTATTATTATTATTATTATTATTATTATTATTATTATTTACACAACAACGTGAAAATCACAGCTGCCAGTTCTTTAGCTGGTGTTGGCCTTCATTTGCATCAAGTTCTTCCCAAGAATCTAGGATGTAGTAATGTATTGGTGTAATATATGTGCGGATCCAAGCAGTGTAGCCTTTTGTAATTGACAGGTGGAAATTTTATCAATGCACAGATTTTCTAAATGCCATCCAAGGTTTTTTGGTATGGCATCCGGTGTGCTGATAACCACTGGGATCACCACTGCTGTTTATTCCATAATCTTTCAACTTCAATTTTCAGATCTTGATACTTAGTGATCTTCTCCAATTTTTTGTCTTCTATTCTATTCCCTGGTATTGCCACAGCAATTATCCACACTTTCTTCTTTTCAACTACAGATAAATCTGGTGTGTTATGCGCCAAGATTTTATCAGTTTGTATTCAGAAATCCCACAATATTTTAACTTTATTATTATTATTACTCACCATCTTAATAGCCATCTTGCTCTTCGGTTTGTCATTGCCCTTTTTGAAGTGTGATGCTCAGAAATGGAATACAATCAGGGTCAGGTAGGGTAGCATATAATAGTTACTTCCTGTGATCTGGATTCTGTGTTCCTGTTGATGAAATATTGCCATACAATAAGATGAAAGGATAATAAACCTTCTAATTACATTTGGTAAGATCAATTTTTCTACTAATAAAACAAAAGGTGTTTAATGTCAACCAAATTTTCAGAACTGAAGCAAAAATACGTTTGTATTAATGTCTTTTTTCCATCCATAGGAAGTAATGAGAAAAGAATGGATGTTTAAATTAGTGGGAAAGGAGACATTTACAGTTGGAGCAGCTAAAACAAAGGCTACCATTAATATTGATGCAGTCAGTGGATTTGCATATGAATATACTCTGGAAATAGATGGGAAAAGCCTCAAGAAGTATCTGGAGAACCGGTCAAAAACAACAAACACTTGGGTATTACACCTAGATGGTACAGATTTTAGAGTTGTTTTAGGTATGTTATTTTCCTGAAGTCTCTTGTATGGTTCACGTACTGTTTTTATTGTATTTTGGTACTTTTCCAAGTGTATTAATGTTATAACCCATTTATTTGAAATAAACTATAAAGTAAATGTCATGGAAAAAATCTGTGTGGTGGCTCAGAGTTGACAGTGGCTTGATGGCACATAATAAAGTTAGTTATATACCCTGATCCTGGAGACATTCTGGGATTAGTACAAGATATCTTTGATTAGAAAAGGATTTTTAAATTATTTTTTAAGTTTTAATAGCTAAACTTCTTGTAATTTACTAGCATTGGTTTACATTTACTGTTGAATCTTAATTATGTAGTGGAAATATATTACCTTATAACAAAATGGAAAACAATGTTTTTATAAATCCATAAAATGTGATCATCTTGGATATATGTGTGTCTATGGGCATAACTACGAGGATTAGGGATACTAACTAACAAGATTGTTTTAAGATAATACAGTCAGGATCAGAAATATTGGAACAAGGATAACTGTTTTGGCATTTGGCGTCTGTACACCACCACACTGAAGTTGAAAGGAAACACACCCAGATGGGAGCAAAGTTGGGACTTTCAGCTGTAATTCAAGGGGTTTGACAAAAGTGGGGCACTAACCATTCAGGAAGTACAGCCAGTGGCGTACACACACACCCATCGTTGGTGGCTCATAAGTAATAGAACAAATGGCTGACAAGCAGCTGCATGGCCAGGCGTGGCCTGTTTCCTGGGCACAGTCCTGACTGTAGCAGCATGTTTCAAAGAAATCTGTACCTACTGTCCATCTGTGTCTGCTATGGTAATATCTAGGAAAATACGTCACATTCAGCATTCTCTAGCCCCTTGCAAATGGTAGGAGCCTAATTGCAGAAAAACAACTCAGAATCGAAGTCCTTCTGACAAACTGCCATTAGCTATAGAGTTGATAACAATGAACGCTCACATCTACTTGCCCTCTAATTTCAGTAGCCACCATAATTTTGACAAGGTCTCAGCTTCCTTTCAGGCAGTTTTGTTTTTCAGAAATACTATTTTAAAGTGCCTTTTTAAAAAAATTGGCAAGTTACATATTTATATCCAAGGCATCTTTTACATGGAAATCGTTGTCCTTTTTCAGATGAGTTCATCTTGCTTTCAAATTGATAGGCATTTAACTTTCTTGCAATTGTAGAGTAAGTAGGACCTGCAATAAAATGTTGGTCTGGGCAGCTTTAGTTATGCATAAAATGTTGAAATTGTATATAATAATTTATGTGACAATCCTTTTGTGATTCTTTTTTACAGAGAAAGACACAATGGATGTCTGGTGCAATGGTAAAAAAGTGGAGACAGCGGTAGGTAACATCGAAGAGTATAAATTCAAGAAGATTCTTTCAGTTGAAAACAATTAAGCAAGTCATAAATTAGAGGTGATATTTAATAGCATCCTTCTCTCCTCTCCCAAGAAATGGAGAATTAAGACAATTAAAATAAACAACTGCGATGGCTAAGTGCCTTAAAAAGAAATCATAACTAGCATAATCCTGTTGAATTTTAAAGATTATAATGCATGTACCCCTCTTACTCCTGTGCCCATCTTACTCATTCCTAATCCCCAGACTTATTTTTATTGTTCTTATGTTTTATTGGACTTATTGTATTGTTAATACACTCTAGTCCATTTTCTTTAGGTTTAAGTACTGACGAGTTTCCTTCCTTCCTTCCTTCCTTCCTTCCTTCCTTCCTTCCTTCCTTCCTTCCTTCCTTCCTTCCTTCCGCAAAAAACCCTAGCCTCCAGACACCTGCACATATTTCAGCACTAGGAAAGCTCCCACCACCTTTGCTGCTTTTGTCGGAGCTCCTTTTATCGCTTAGCTTAATGGCTGGGAGGTGGAAAAATTACAGAGTTTCATGCAGGTTCTGGAATGCTTGTGCCTCTTACAAAAGGGGAAGGACTTGCATCTTCTAGAGGCTTGGCATTGGCTTCCAGGCTGAAAAACCTCAGAAAAGGAGGGCAAGGTTTGCTCTTTCCCAACCTTTTACAGCTAAACTTTACTATAAAATCAGTGGGACTTTTCTTTGAGAAATTCCATACATAAAGTGATAAAATAATTGCATGCTTAAAATTCATATTGAATTATCATCTTTTCTGGAAATTCCTAAAATCAAGGAAATGTTGAAGGTTAAGCTTGCTGTCCTGTTGATATGCTTCAACTGTGAACGTTTTATGCTTTGTTGAAACTAAAATAATTATTTGATTGCTAATGAAGGCTTGAAACGCTTGAGAATCATTAAATAGCCTTTTCATCTCTCTCTCTCTTTTTTTTTTTTGGTCAGGGTGAATTTGTAGAAGATGGGACAGAAACACATTTCAGTATTGGAAAGCATAACTGTTGCATTAAAGCTATCAGCAGTGGGAAGAGAAGAGAAGGAATTCTTCACATGCTCATTGTGGATGATGGAGAAATTCCAGAAGCCTTGGAATAGCTTTCAGAGACTAATGCAGATAAAAATATCAGGGATTTTCAATTACTGCAGTAATTGACAACTGTAATATGTACTTGTTGTACATTTAGTCTGTGATGGATTTTTTAAGTTACTGCATAGGAAATTCACTAGAGGGCCAAATGAATATGTAAAGTATGTAACCTCTACAGTAGTTATTTTGTTATATAGGGACACTAAAGGGAAACTGACTAATGTAGAAATTGTTTACAGGGGACATTTTAATAAAATAGTGCAGAATAAACAAGTCTGTTCATTTACATGTTATAATGTTTTTTATCCCTTTAAATTAAGCTTAATTTTAAAAAGTGTACTGAAATGAAAGGCTAAATATATCTTGTTTAGATCTTTGATCAGTAAGACAGATACCAGCCATCTGCACGCCTTTGAAGCCAGTTTTCAGCAATACATACTATGATTGCTATAAGAGCCCCATATCTACCTTCCCTGTGTCACTTCGTTTTGTGGGCCTAGTGAGATCCATCTAATGAGGGTCGTGGAACTCATGATCGAGGAGTGGTGTGTTCAGAAAAGGTGAAGTCACAGTGTCCTTTGGGAACTCTATAACTGCATACAGAAGATGCAGTACAGTAGAATAAAGTGTTATGTTTTCAAAATCCATGGGGCTTTAAGAAAGTAAACAAGACTGTAAGAATGACTGTACTAGAAAATATATTATTCCCATGAATATAGAAATCTAAAGGAGTAAGAATAGTTATGTTCAGTGTCATGGAATGGCCTATATGTACATCCCCAAATACTGATGTGAACAAATAAAACACATGAATTTAGTGGGCTCACGCAGCTCTAACTCTTTGTTGGGCTGTGGGCAGCATTTAAAAGTAACTCCTTTTGGTATTTGGTTTGTACTTTCACCAACTCTTAAAAGAAAAACAAAGCGGGTTTAAGAATACCAGGCTAAGTAGCAAATCTTTTTTTTTTCTTTTGAAAAGAAGCTGTTCGTATAGTCTAGAATCTATATGTGGTGAATTACAAATTTCAAATCTTGTTTCTGAGTATTCAGCATTTTACTGAGCAATTGAACTTCTTAAATACTGATAGTAATATATTAGTCCTTACGTATTGACATTTTATATAGAAGACTTTACATTCAGTTCTTATTAACTGGTTTCTACCTATTCTTGATAATTAACTTACAGACAGCCAGTAGCAGCTCTCTTTTAAAATTAAGCACAAAATAGTTCAGTTTTAACAAAGACTGGAAATTAAAAATGGTTTTCTTACGCATTAAATTATCATCTCTGCAAACAAGGGAAAAGAATGAAATTTCCTGATGGTACCAGAAACATCACCATTTACTTTTCAATACCTTTTAATGTGACTAGATAAGATATATGATACATACAATTCACAGTATTGCTACACTGTTCTAATCATCTACAACTGAATAGGAGGTCTGAAATAGGTAATTGAAACTTAGTATCATCTAAATACTTGGCTCTCACAGTAGTTGTACTCTTCTTTAGATAATGCGACATCCAGTATTGAGAAAAACCCTAACCTACTGAAAGTTTGTACTGCATTTCAATAATTAATACTGCAATCCTAAATATTTGTGCTACATATATAAGGGTAATTGGTGGTGAAAACTTACTGTGTTGCATGTACTAGTGAAATGGCATAATTATCAATATATCCTACCTTAAACACTCACACTATGAATGAATGGGTTTATAATGTTAAAATTCATATCTAAAAGGTATTGAAAAATTTGACAGACTCATTCCTTGGCAGTTATCGATCTACCCAAGAGACACAGAGTTGGATCCAACTATATTTCACTACTAATGGAATAGCATTCACTGCTCTAAGAAGTTAAGACCCTCAGAAAAGATGGGAATGCTGAGAACAAGTGTAAGTCCCATTGCATAACTGTAGGTCACTTCCAGCACTGATTGTCAGCCCTTTATATAAATACGAAGTTACTTGGAATTCTGATTGAGAATTTCTGAATTTATAAGCAAATAATTCAGGGAAATTAGATAGACAAAAACTATAGTGTACTCTGCAAAGCACATTATTTTATTAAAAAAAACTTCCACGTGCTCAGATTGCTTAAAATTGGTATTTTAATATAAGGAGTTGTGACTGCAGCAGTTCTCTTTTAAATAAAATTATGACATGATTTTAACTACCTTTTGTTGAAATAACATTAAACAATAAGACTCCAAAAACGCAGTGTTGCAGATTTTTTTTTCATTGCACTACAGAACTGCCATATATTTGTTACCTAATCTAACACTGAACTAGTGCCTGTGTTTCAATTAACATTAAGGCTTCAGAGCTTCTTGGATGATGGTTCCAAACTTGCCTTCTGAGCTGGGCTCCAAAGCAGAGAACATGTCAATAAATACAGTGGTAGAGCTTGCTCTCTATTAAAAATGACAAAGATTTCAGGGTTATGAATATCATCAACCACACTATCATAGAGTTTCATACTGCTTGCGTTAATTAATGGTGGTGCTACATAGCTACGATTGCCCCTTGTGTATGATCCTGTTACAACTTCTGCCTCAAATACACAGATCAAGTGGTCCATTTCACATTTTTCTCTGGTATCTGCTATAAATTTCCTGGGATTCTTTTTAAAGTAGATGCCAGCTCCATATTTCTGATCTGAAAAACAACACAAGATGTGTTTTATCATGTTTTCATTATAATAGCAATATAAAAGACTGACTGACTGCATAATACTTACTCTCTGAACCATATACTATGTAGAACAATGTTGCTCAACCTCGGCAGCTTGAAGATGTGTGGACTTCAACTCCCAGAATTCCCCAGCCAGCATTCTGGGAATTGAACTCCACACATCTTCAAGCTGCCAAGGTTGAGAAGCACTAAGGTAGAATCATGAGGACTAACTTGACTACAGTAAACAAACCTAGGAGCCATGCTGAAAATAGCCAGTATTATAGTCACAGTATTATAATCAGCCAGTATTATAACCACAGTATTATAATTAGAAATAGGGTAATCATAGCTGAGGTTGGAGAGGTGGGCCCCACTAATTCTCAGGCTAGGCAGGGGCCATTATGTAATTGGGTTTTGAACAATCAGCCATTGAACAACCAGCCAAATGCCTGTTAATACAAATAGGCAGGAGGGAGGAGCCTAGAGTTTACACCCTGGAGCATAGATATATGCTCTACAGTGGGTAATCAGCTGCTTTGTTTGAGGCTACATTCTTGCCTGCCCTCTAGTTTCTAATCTGGGAATCTTCTGCCTAGTCTATCTGAAAAGTGAATTAAGGATTAAGTGTCTGGTAGTCTGTAATTTACTGCCCAGCCTGGATGTGAAGCCTGAGAGCGCATAGGAGAGGCACTACAATCCAGTCCTTAGTTTAGGTCCTTACACCTAAGAATAAAAACTCCAATCTTGCTTCTCACCAGTACAGAAATTAAAATTTAAGAACCAGACATAAAATACTGGCTTTAGACCTGTTTGTGTTGTTTCAAACATAGTCCATCTGCACCTGAATAGGGCATTTAATATCTGAAAAATAATTTGTATTTTCTACAGCATTACAGCAACGTATGTATGTGGTTTACCTTGTGATGAGGAGTACGTTTTCTGAAATCCAGTTTTGCACACCAGGCTACAATACTGAGCTGGGACATGATGGTACAGTCTATGACATACCGGCATTCCAGTATTTCTTCCTTCTATTTTTCTTTTTATCCTTTGGAAGGTAGATTCTAAAAGAGGATTATATATTTTCTCTATCTGCAACAAAAATGTACAATAAGGATGTGCCCTGTTTATTACAAGTAATATAATTGTTGTGAACGTCATTCACCTGCCAACCAGCAGAAATTGCATATTCCACCACACCTTTCTTCAAGTGAGAGATGCTGTCTGTTATATATGCAATAGCAGATAACCCCAGCTTCTCCCTCTGCTGACTACAGAAAAACCTTTGGTCATTTGAGGCATTTGAGGCAGAACCTAACTCAAGAAGTTGCCCAACTAAAGGTGGAAAACAGTGGGATTTGACATCTCCCCAAACTGTTTCTTCAGGATTCTGGGGGAAGTCCATGTAGCTGAATCAAAGAAACATCTGATTCAAGGATTATCTGTTTTCTATACAAATAAATCAATGTTCAACCAAGATTTTGTTTCAGAATATGGATTTGTTTTCTGTGCAAAATTAAGTCCGTCTATTTCTCCATTCACAATAGGAATTAGGTCATTGTTTGTTAATTCTTATCCTTTTTTCAAGCTTGTCATAAATATATTATTTCTATTTAGACACATATTTTGTGATTTCTGTAGCCTCTTCTGAAATATAGCCTCAGCTCATTATTTGTAGCAAACTGACACCATCTTACGATCTGCTCAGAGCAATACATTTTCTATTCACCCCAAGACTGGTATTTGATTTTTTTAAAAAAAGCCAGCAACAGTAGGGTCATTCTTAGGATTAGTTCCCAAGTTTCCATGAGCAGGCCTTTGCTGATAGGATATTCCTGATAAGGGATTGCTGATATTCCTGATAAGGGAAGGGAGAGGGAGGCAAGCTGGGCTAATTCCTACAGGCCAATACGATTCCATAAAAGCTGCTTCAGGGGACTTGGGGCCCTTCCAGAGCTGTATGGAAAATCATGCTTGGGGCTGCAGAATGGGAACTCAGCAAAAGCCATCTGCCAAATCCCTCAGCTGGATTAAATAATCTTTTTTTTCCCTTCATGGAAGGCTAACCTGAGATCCAAACTTGACCATTGGCATTGAACAGCCAGCTGTTTAAAAGAAAGGGAGAAGTGGCAACTGGTTAATGCCCAGTTTAATTTGGAGTTTGGATCATCCAGAAAATCTGCATCAGCAAAAACCTGTCAGTCATTAGACTGATTTCAGTCTTGTTTAAGTCTTGGTTGATTTGGTACATCTATAATGCAACACGCTATTCTCCCAGCATTATTTTGCCATTCACCTTTAGAACCCGGAGGCCAGCTTTTTCAAGCTGCTTTTCTTTGTCCTTGAATTCTTGAAGGTAAGACTCTATTGGGGTGATTTGATAATAGCATTTGCTTGCCATTTCCACATGGCCATCTTGATGAGGATGGCTCTCCAAAGATCCTGGATGCAGATAATACGCTGCTTAATAGAAATTAAACCAAGACTATCAGACTGAAAAATAAACTGAAAAATTAAAGGAATGGGATGATGCTCTTCCATTTGTTCTATAAAAGGAAAAAAATATAGAATAATGCTATGCTATAACTTGCTCTAAAAATTATGTTTTGTGTAAAATAAAAAGATAAATCACTAAAAATACAGAATTAAAAAGAAAAATAAACCAAAGCTAAAACCAAAAGCAACTGTGGAAAATAAGAGAATAAAAATTGACAGTGTATGTACGCACACATTCGAATGAGAAAAACATTTTAATCACCCATATTTGGTATTTCTGAATAGGGACATCTGTACAAATGGTAGTTTTACAGATGAAATGAGGAAAAACATTGTTAATATAGCCAACATGTGACTAGAATAATTTTTCCCTTACTTTGTTTCAAAGCTCTGATCCCCTGTGGATTCCACTGATATGATGAAGGATATATCAATTTTCTGACAATTTGCAGTATGAAACCTGGCAGCTGACAACAAAGATTGAATAATATTCTAACACTGCACTGAGTCATATGACTTAAAAAAATATGGAGAAGAAGCCAACAGCCAGCTTTGTGAAAAAGATGATTGGGTGATTTTCCCAGAGCAGGGCCTTTTTAGACTATCATTATAGAATTCTCTGTTCTTTTAATTTATCTAATATGGATTTATATTACTTTCTACATTATAGGAATAAAGTCATCATACAAACATTTAAATGTATAACTTATGTCTATGCACTTTTGTTTCAGTTTCTTTGGTTATTTGCATTCTGCCCATCCACTATTTGCCATTAGCAAGCATTGGACAATTCAGAGTGAGATGCTGAAACCAAACTCCTTTTAATTTTAATGAAGATTACCCGTAAATTTCTAAACTGCTCTAAGGGCTAGAGGTCTGCCTTAAAAAAGTTAATAAAACCAAGATTCTCAGTCAATTATTCTGTCAATTGTTAAAAGTTATATTCATATCTGTTATCAGTGAAATATGCCTATACAGCTCCACATACCGTCCATCATCAGAGGTTCTTGCTTGTCTGTAGACTGAAGCATGAATTCAATGGCAAAGGTTGCATCAATCACAGCTCGGGGAGACCCTTCGATCTCTAGGGCTGTCCCTGCTCCACTTATGCTCTCCAGGATGGTAATGCCAAAATGCTGCTGAAGATGAGACAGTTCAAGAGGCTGGACACTGCTCAGGTTTAAAATGTTGTGATTTCTTATAACAATCCGTCCAGTTTCCTCAACCAATATGATATCTCCGAGCCACAGTCCTGCTTTCTCCAAAATATCATGGCTGCGTCCTATAAGTTCCACAAATGGCCCATTTCTTTCACAACCTGGATTGCCTTGGACATCAGTCTGTACCTCTGGTTAAAAAAAGGAAAAAGGTTTGTGCTGCTGAATGATTGCATCGGAATGAATGAAATCCAGGGGAAAAATTATTCTGTTAGGTGACCTGAATTGATAGTTCGGAATAAGACTAGAGAGGTTCAAAAAAGTGATGACCATTTGGAGACTCAAGAAGGAATGAGAATAGTGACTGTTTGGCACATGTCTGCTTAGAAAGCAGTGTATTGTTTGGAAGGTGTAGCATAAATTCATATATACACATTGCAAAGGAATGTCTATAAATCTAAAAGCATGATGGATATGATTGTTTATAATGGAAGACTGAAAATGAAAGTCTAAGTCCTGTATGAAAAAGAATTAGAAGATTAAGAACTCATGGAAAGTGGACATAAGGAAAGAGGACACTGAAGCTGTTTGGAACAAAGTAAAATAATTACATTACCAAGCGCCACAGCAGTGTGTGGAATTGCACAAATGGAAAAGATTGCTTGGTGGAATAATCTGTGACCAAAACTGAGGCTGAATGTGATGAGAGTGGCCTATGATGGAGGTAGACCATGTGTGAAAATAAAGGGCATGCTGAGTGAATGAATCAGCACTGAGAAGATGTCCCCCTGGTCAGCAGTGCCTGCAAGTGTGTGTGGGGGGGGGGGGGAGGTAAGGTCAGACTGACCAAAGAGCATTGCGGGGTTGTGATACAAGCCCCAACCCTTCTTCAATATGAGGAATCATAATGGTGCATGAATGCCCAGAAGGGGCAGAGCTTGTGACATTATGTCACTCTGACAAAAGCAAGCGAGCTGAGAATGCAAACAATCTGTAGCAAATATTAGACTGTATAATGCAATGAGGAGTAGGGGTCTGAAAATCAATGCATCCAAAAGCAAGGTAGCAGTGCTGGACAGGGAAAATAAAGTGAATTATTTCAACAACGGAGAAAAACTTAGAGCAAGATTAATTTGTGTACCTTGGCAGAATGTTTTTTAAAGATGGGAAAATATATGGAGAATTTTTAAGACACAGAAATGCTAGAGGAAAGGCAGATGGTAACATATGGTCTATTGTGAGGAATGTTTGTCAAAAGAAATGTGACAATGGGTGTGTATAAGAGTGCCTTTCTCTGTCTACTTTGTGATATGGAAGCGAGAACCGGATATGTCAGGAGAATCATAAAAGTAAGCTGATTGCAGTGGGAATTAAGTTACTTACAAAATGAATGTAACAGAACAAGAAGTGATACAGTCAAAAATGAATGGGGCTGAATTAAAGTGAACTGAATACAAAAGTGAGTGACCAGAATGTTAAGACAGTTTGGTCATAGAGAGGGAATGAATAAAGATCAAATTGCAAAACAAATATAGGAAGAAAAAAAGAATTGGTCAAGATTATGGGAAGCCTTTCTCAAAGTTGTATTTGGATGGAGTTGACGAAATTCTCAAAGACAAAGAAGTGAGTAGTTTAAAGAACAACAGACAGTATATGAATGGTGTATTATTATAATTTTGAGATATTTAATACTATTTTATACAATAAATATTGTACAACTTCTGCAGTTTTTAAGACATAATTACCCATGAGCTTTCACTGACCAAAATCAGATTCACTTTTAGACAAGATTATATAAGATTAGGAGTTTCCAGTTTATAAAATCTAAAGGACATTCCCACCTGAAATGCTTTCTTCTTATTATCTTGACTAATCCTCCCTGGCCTTTCTTTTATCCCACCCACCTTTCAGCTTCTCCTTCTATGGCTGGGTTCTCACAGTATATCAAGCCACAACTTCTTAAACCAGTATTTGCTGACTAAGGCACAATTGGCTTGGTTTATGTTTCATACCAAACCAGCATTTACAAATCACAGTGGATAGGATCACTACCCTTGTCAAAAACAATGACATTAGATAATGAGTAAGTGGGATATAATGAATAATGAATCAATGTCAACAAAGTTTCCTTTAGTTCATGTCTCCCCACTCTTAACATTTCAATAATAGGACAGAGTCTTGACAAATAATCTATTTCAGTTCATTTAACTTAACTAAGCAGAGAATTCCCATAAATTTTAACTCTCCTATCTATTTTTACCCATTGCATCAACATCGCTGCAGTCCATCTTTTCTTCTAGTTTGTTTTTCACTGACATAAGCTTGGCACAGAAAGCCTTTAAAAAGAAGGGAATAATGAATAACTGTCATAGTATGATTGCTAAATTGGCTCTTTTGCTCATATTACACCATGAACATTATGTCAAATGGCAACTAGAGTAACATCACATTTTCAGTGGGATATGTATCCCCAGTATTGAATGCTTGGGATAGATTGGAAATTCAGTTGGCGAAGCAAGCAATATACAGTGCTACAGTGATTATAAAGATTGTTCTTTTAGTTTCAGACATCTGAGTTTGGTATAATTTCAGCCTAAATACAAAGGATTATCATTCAAAAAAAAAAACCCAGCAGGATTTCATCAGTCTCTGTAAGATAGACAGGAGTTTATTTTTAGTCATGTTTACAAACACACACATAAAGAGTAAGAAGATAGAAGTGATGTTAACAGTTCAGCCAACATTTAGAATAGCAGACTGATTTAAGGTCCCAGAGGGTAAGTGGTATATAATTTTTAATTATTAAATGAAACACAGTTATTCTCAGTGGACTTTTGCCACTGTTTTCTTGACCCAGATTTTTGGATAACCCAGCAAGAAATTCAACTAGTAGGGAAAGGTTCAGAGTACAGGAGGTCCTCAACTCATGCTGAATTCAAAGGAATATGGCAGACTGTGCAGTCACTCACAACAAGATGTATTGCACTGTCTTTTGAAATTGTGTATCTTGGACAATGTACAAAATGTTGTTCAAGAAGCTATTTTTATTTGGGCAGGGTATGATTTTAACTACCTCCTTTATTATTAAGACTTTTCCCCATGCTTGGTCTATTAACTTCTTTATTGTTTTTCATCTAATCAAAGAATGTGAAGGAACCTCTGAGATTATCTAATCCAGCTACTGGCCAATGCAGGAAATCCACAATTACAAATGGCTAAATTGTCGGCTGGCTTTTGAGTAAATACTGCTAGTGAATAAGAGTTCCACACTTTCCAAGGCAAGGTGTTTTACTGTCAAAAAGTCTATACTACCAGGCAGTTCTTTTTTAGCCCTTTCTTCTTATTTGAGCTACAGATTTATAACATACCTTTGAAGAAAAACTAAGCAAAGGTCCTCCATGTTACCTCCTTTCAAAAATCAGAAGATGGCGATTACATCATAGCTTAATTGTCCTTTCTTCAAGCTAAACAGCTTTCCTCATAGATTTTGCCTCCAAGACACTCACCTTCTTTGTTATCCCACAAAGTTATATTTAAACTTTGTTATCCCACAATATATTTAAACTTTTTCTAATCTGGTTGAGATTGGTGTATATGGCTACAGAGTAAGAGACAGAATAAGCTAATAATCAGATGGATTGCTAGACAAATTTTCAAGCATAAATTTCAAGGCTTTCAAGCAAAGGTTGGACAGCCATTTGTCTGGGATGGTATGAGGATTCCTGTCCTGGGCAGTGAGTTGGACCCCCAAGGTATTTCCCAACCCTCTGATTCTATGATATGGATAGAATTTAAGTATCTTCAAAACACGTTACAAAGGACAAGAACATTAGCGTGTATCAACATTTTCAACTGCTATGCAAATCGTGCAAATAACTATTCTGTGGGACTATGAAAAGCAACTCTTCATCTCATAATGGTTTTACTCATAATAGCATAAGGACAGCAACCTCAGTCTCATGGGCAGTACTGGCTGCATAATGCCATATGCTTTCCTTAGGTCCCTGTAATCTACTTGCAAGGAACACTCAGTATCTTACTTCATAAACATCACTGCTGTCCTGAGATATCACAATATATACATCCAGCTTCTTCCCAGGTTGTTCCTCTGCAAAGTGCATGATTTCTTCCACCATAATTTCCGCCACCTCGTTGGATGGTAAATGTAAATCTTTAATTCCAAGAGGAGGAAAAGCAATGGAAGACAATTGCTGCTCCTGCGTCTTGAAAAGTCCCTTAGAAATGGCTGTTTTTAATACCTGACAGAAAAAAAACAGAATTATATAGGCTGATATTTTCCGCCCCCAATTCATGAAACACTGTAAAGCTAATAGAAAATGTCATCACCTCTTGCCTGTTGCCTTCACTGTAAGGTGGCCAAACCACATGGAGCACAAACTCACAATCAAGATTGAATCCTTTTGTGTATATGAAATTGGGCCTGTCTGATGGAAGTTTCTGTAACTCAGAGAGAAATTGTTCCTGCACAGCTGGACCTGCCTTTTCCAAAATCGCTCTTGAAACACTTCCTTGGGAAAGATCTTCTTGCACTGTCACAGAGTTAATAATTACAGCAGCCTGGAAGAAAGTAATGTAAAATGTGAAACTTTTTCATGCCATGTTCATGCCAGGTTTCTACAGAACAAGGAACTCTACAGGACAGGAACGCTATTCCATCAGCAGCAAGAAATCTTAATAATCCCCCCCCCCCGCTTCATAAGCGATGCATTCTACAGGGCAGGATGTATATCCACCAGAACTGTTCTGGAAGTTCAGGGACGACCAGCAGTACATTTAGGGCATGCACAGAGGGAATGGAACAAACAGGATATCCTGTTGAATGAGTAGTGAGGTATCTTCCTCAATATAATATTATAATATAATATAATATAATATAATATAATATAATATAATATAATATAATATAATATAATATAATATAATATAATTCCATTTTAATTGGAATACAACTATAATTTTCAGTAGGGCTACAATATGTCTAATGGTTTTCTGCATCTCAGTGAAAAAAAAAATTCTTGGCATGCCAACATACCCACAAGAAACATTATAATCTACAAGATATTTGCGTTCTTCCTCCCATTGGAACAATGGAAACAAAAGAAAGCATTCCTTTGGTCAAGAAGAAATATATGTATACAGAAATCTCCTTGCGTACATATTATATACATTTAAAAGGACCCATACTATATATGTCCTTGCTTATATATGAATGTGTACGTATAATATAATCTAATGATATAGAAGTATCCTTGAAACAAGAATAAGTTGTGAACTTCTAGAATCTATCCATTCTTTCAAAAGATATGAAACCTCCTACATTGCAATACTGTTTATGCAGTACTTGTGAGTACTTCAAAACTTAAATAATGAGAAAAATGAACATAGATTCAGCCAATTAGCAGCAAAAACAAAAGCCAAATGTGGGATCTGGCCTTCAGCTTCAGATTCAGCAGCTAACATATCCAGGCCCTCTATAATGACTATAAACATACAACAACCTACTTGCTGTGTTTCTATATTCCCTTTTTTGATCTGTAGGCAGAGTTCATTAACTGTGATAGAATCAGCAATACCCGATAGAGACACAATATCATTAAGACCCAGCAGTTCTTCGCAAGCCCTTTTCATGACATCAATAGTGGTCTCATCAATGTTTACAAGGTGGATTTCTTGCAAGTAACCAAATAATGGCGCCAGCTGAACAAAGTTCCTGATTGTCTGTACAATCACTTGAGCACACAAATCCTGAGGAAAATTGAAGATCCCTGAACTCAGTGCAGGAATGGCCACAGACTTGATATTGTTTTCTGGAGCATTAACATATTTCAGAATATTTATTATGGCAGCTTCCAGCTTGAGGCAACATTCCTCCTTTTGATCTTCTGACCACCTTGGGCCTACTGCATGGATAACTTGCTTACAGGGCAGTCTTCCTCCACTGGTGACCGCAATCTGGCCAGCACTGAGTGGACCGTTCTTTTCAATGAAAAGTTTACACTGCTCTTCAATTTCTGGCCCACCAGCTTTCAGGAGAGCAAAGGCCAGACCTCCAAAATGATGCAGGTATTCATTGGCTGCATTCACCAAAGCATCGGCCTCATGTCTCGTGAGATCATCTACCCAGACAGAAACTTCAACTCCTTCCTTCAAGCTTTTCCTGTATACTTCCATGGGATTCCTTATGCTCTTAAGGACACAAATACAGCCAAACTTCTTCTGAAGCAGGCTACACAAGTAGTTCTCTCTTCTCTTAAGAACTGCATAAACACTGTTACTGATGGGAATTGATAACATTTCCTCATCCATCGGAATCCTAATTTCTGTGGAAATAAATGGAAATTAACATTTGGTGGGTTGTGCAAATACATACATACATTACATCCCTGCTGTGCATCTTTGAAGATTTTACTCTCCTCTACCTGTGGGAAAGAAAATTACTTGCCAATATATTATTTCTGCAGAATGCCCTCTTCCTGTAACATAAATCATGTAGTAATGTGACATGAGCCATTCCCATCTGTCAGCCTATTGATACAATAGGAAGTCAGCTGAATCTCCCAACCGGCAATGGAATTCTTTGCCCTGGGAATGAGAAGGGATGTTTGCAACACTTTGTAGAACACGAGCAGATGGACATTTGGTTCACAACTCATAAACAGGGAGCCAGCTCTCCCTCAAATCAAGACAACAGAAAGAGAATCAAAGACACCAAGGGGAACCCACCTCACTGTACTTGCTGATAAAATGGGGGGTGAAGTACAATATATTTGATTGCTAAGATTCTGTAACCTAGCCTCTTTTGCCTTTAATAAACCTGCCTCCTGAGACTTTGTGAGAACCAAGCTTCCTTGATTACTGTTTGGGGGCTTGACACACCCGAACAAAATGGTAAAGAACTGCTTAGCAGCTGTATCAGCAGCACGTCACATGTGAATTAGAGATTTAGAAGAAAGGCATCTTTGGATACAGTCAGGGCTCCTTTTGTATGTGGCAGTCCATGCATACATGTACAACTTCATGCATTCAGGGTGGACATTTGTAGTATGAGGATCTCTGGAGTACAGGAATCCTGAGAGGAGTTAACATCTGTCCCCGTTGCCTTTATTCTGCTGTTTCTGCAAGGAAGGAACCTCAGTGAAAACTGTATGAGCAAAAGACACCATGACTATTTACCTGCGCTGTCTTTTTGAGTAGTCTCAGAACTGGAAGTCTGTGAAAATAAGAGCAGAGCAATCAGAATAAGCTTTCCTAATTTCTACCTAGACCCACTGACATTAATTATGAATGTGATCTTTATTCGCAAATCCTCAGTTTAACAATCTCTCTTCTGAAACAATTCAAC
Source organism: Candoia aspera (assembly GCF_035149785.1). Taxonomy (NCBI): domain Eukaryota; kingdom Metazoa; phylum Chordata; class Lepidosauria; order Squamata; family Candoiidae; genus Candoia; species Candoia aspera. The sequence continues at coordinate 216,590,754 of NC_086153.1, forward strand.
AAAAGATCAAAGTTTTAATCCATTTATGCTATGCAAGCCATATTCTAAGTTAACACTTTTATTTAGAAGTAACCCTGACTGATTTTAATGATATTTACTTTCAGAATGTACATAGAATTAGTCTGTCTATCTATCGTCTAATGTTTTATTGTATGTTGCCCAGAATCACTTTGTGTTTTGTAAAAACAAATAATATCTATCTCCCTATCTCCCTATCTCTCTATCATCTTCATTTCAGTCATAGACCAGTATAAAATACAATCAGGAAAAATTACACCCATTTCAATAATTACACTAATAATATCAGTGTAAGAGATAAAAGATGACTAAAAGTTAGGATAGCTAACACGATACTATAATATTAAAACACTAAGATACGTCTAGAAATTTTTTTAATATTAATACTAATATTGCAAACTAAAAGAGTGGCCTCTGAAGGCCAGAAAAGGATGTGAAAACAGATAAATAATAAAAAAGGAATTCTCCGTAATTTTACTCATTCTCAGTACCCTCAATTATCTGTTTGTGAATTTTCACTGCTGCCAGGCAAACTCTAGTGACACTGTATGTCATAAATAACTCCTCATCTGAGAAGAGAGAATCAAGAAGGAAACTTCCATCCAGACCTATAACACATGTCAACAGAGGAAGAATGAACGTTTTTGAACTGCATTGGCAACAAGGCAGTGTAAAAGCCCGGGTGTGATGGTCTCAATAGCATTTGTGCTACATGGACAGGTTCTCAGGCATGTTGGGGACTTTGCTAAAACTTCCAAGAAGATGTGAGGGGGACAAAATATCAAGCTGGCTCTGACAAAGGTTCTTTACTAGCAGGGGAGGCTAAAATAATTAAGTATCTGCCTGGTTCCTTTCGGGAATAAGCCATGTGAGCTCTGCTTTGGGCTGGAGATGATAGATAGTTGGTAGGTAGGTAGGTAGGTAGGTAGGTAGGTAGGTAGGTAGGTAGATAGATGATAGATGATAATTTTTAACAAATCATAAAAAGCCAGACAAGCATGTACATACTGTATAGGATTATAATCTCAATAACAAGTACTGCAAACATGGTATATCTCTCCCCTCCAACATATAGCATGCATTCTTACTATATAATTGAATACACTAAATAATTTATCCATTTATTTTATAAGACACAAACCAGACACATCTGACACATATGGTGATACCATACAGTGCAAAAAAACAAACAGAAAGGAAACAGCCCCAAGCATGTCTTTTGAAAGAGGGTTGCATGTTTCTTTAAGCATTTTGGCAATACTGTAAAAAACACTGCATACTGCAACAAACACATGTATAGCTCAGTTGTATATAGAAATGTTTTCTCCTTTATTACTTTTTTACCATCCTCCATTCTTGCTCCCAAAGGCTGTATTTGCTTCTTCAAATTGCTTCCCCCATGACTGAGTTTTAATAACCTCTCCAGGGCTAGGAACCTTTCTTCCCCACGTGTATCAGCGTAGAGTATTACCTTCAGACCTTCCAGCAGTAATGCTAATATTTATGCTAGTTACTCTACCTAGCTAGATATACCAGTGGTCACCAATGCCAACTTTTCTGGCTTTACATTTAATTCCAAGGTGGAATTTAATGTGAACGTGTAATTGGACTTTTTTAGTGGGAAAAAATTATTTTGGAGCACCTTAACGAGCTTTGGTCCTTTCACTCCAATTTTCCTTAAGCCTCCCCTGCCTTTTCCAAGATAATGTCCACTGACCCTTCTTCCCTGATAGGCTGGGAAAGCTCCCTTTGAAACCTTCTTTCTATTCACTTACTAGCAATTTCATCATGTTCCCCATTTTGATCCTGTTCTTTCTGGTGGCCTCTTAGTTGTCCTTATTTTCTTCCTCCATTTCCCTGGGTTGAGTTGCTAGGAACTGCCTTGAACCCACCCACCACCTCCCTTAGAATCCCTTGGCCCAGTTGCCATGGAGAGCCCTGCCAGGAGCTCCATGCCATTGTCAAGTTGCTCCTTAGCACTTGATTCAGGGCTGAAGAAACTGTAGCCCTTCGGATATGCTGGGCTGGTTCCCACCAGGCCATTGGCCAATGGTGAGGGGGACTGCAATCCAACTAATTCTGAAGACCTCCAGTCTGGGGGGAAAATATTAGGAATACTTGGTGTCTGACAATTCTCTTAGTATCTGCAAAAAAACAGGTATTTTGCCTAATAAACTATGAATGTATGCTGCACGCAGGAAGAAAAGGGGCAGGGCCTGAACCACCATACCATGCCCACCATCTTCCATCTGCCTGTGGGTGTCCCTGATTATTCCAAAAGTCATCTCAGCAACTAATCCCACGTCCATCTGTGTCATGTTCCCCGTTGCAAGGCATAAGTGCATCACAACAGGGAACATGCACATCAGGAAAGAGGAAGGGATAACCATTATCCTTTAAACACACACATCATCCCTTAAGCACCCAAACCCATAAAATCAATCACCAAGACAATAGGAGCGCACCTCGGACAGGACCTGGAAACCATTAACAGATCGGGGGAACTCCCACCCATTACCCCGGGGGACGCACCTGCACCGGACGAAGGCAAAGAAACAAAGGGGAACATCGGAGATCGCCCGAATCACCCATCGTCAGACCCATACCAACTCTAATCACCCATCCGGACCTGGCTTGGGGGACAATGGGGGGTGGAGGAGGACAAGGTCCGCCACCGGGGTATAAACAGAACACCCTGCTACCACACTCGCATTCCCATCTTTTTCTCCGTATGCATTCTGCTTCAATAAACCCAGAAATCCTTAGGCCCTCTAAGTGAGTCCGTGTCTTATTCGAAGTAAGGCTACCCTGACATCTGCTTCTTCAACTTCTGAGAGTTTACGTACATTTGACAAATATTCATGATATTTCCTTCTTGACTGAATCAATTCATTGGCTGCCTCAGTCACTGAAGCTGCTCTAGGCAATGTACAAAATTAAAGAGCAATTTAAAGTAGGCTAAACCTAGCCAACAATACAAGCCACTCACATTGGGCCAACATCAATACCTGTACAAACAACATACACCAAGTCGAATCACAAAACACCCTGCCTATATCCAGCACCTATTGAAAAAACAGGTCTTACAAATTTTTGGAAGCATAACAGGGTCAGGGCCATACAGATTTCAAGGAAAATGCTATTTCAAAGGACAGGATCCAGACTGACTCCTAATTCATTAAAATCAATGGGATTTGAGATAATCTGCTGGTTTTTCTGTGATTTTTCAAAGATCCACCAGGTACAAAGGAGCAGCAATTTATGTACTTATATTTATCTTTACAAAGTGGCTAATCTTCTTAACTGGTATTTAGAGCTTTATACCTGTACCTGTTTGGGATTACATTGATGGCTAACTATTCCTCCACACTCATTTGGAAAAAATTTTTAAAAATCACAGAGCTTCGCCATGTAGAACTGAAGCTCATGTGGAGGTCAGCCGCAGTGCCTTCCTTGAGAGCAGGGCTGGATTATGGCCAACGGATGCCCTAAGCACAGCCCGACAATGGTGCCCCTCGGCCCTAACGTTGCTTAGCTTGAAGCCAATTCAGTGACCTGCTAGAACCACTGAAATGGAGCAGAGCTTATAACACAGCTGAGAAGCTGGCACAGAAAAAGAAAATTATCTTAGATAGCTTCAGTGAGCATACCAGAGAAACACAGGTTATTGCTCTTACACATTCAGCCCTCCCAAGCATAAAGAATCACATGCTTAGACAGATTAGGTTAAGAAGTAAAAGAATTTCTTACTGGCTTTATTATTGCTTCTCTACATCCATCTTGGTGAAAAAGATGAAGTTCCTTTGTTCTTCTTTTCTTTCTAAATACTTAGTTTTGCCCTAAACTCTCAGCCCTACAGCTGCCAAGAGCTGCATGGAAAAAAGGGGAATTCCAGGCCCACCACATGGTGCCCAGAATGGAGGAGAGCAGCACACATCCCTGTGCTTGCTTCTGGTGGAGAAGAAGGAAGAGAGAAAGAGGAAGTGGGAGTGGCAACAAACAGCTTCCTCAGAGTTGCATTGGGGGCAACTAAATTTACATGTTAATTCACATGCAAATGAGGCATGCTGGGTTTGCCAGAACTTCCAACATAGCTGACTGGACATTAAGACTCAAGAAGTGCTGGAGCTGAAATAAGAGATTAAACATTCAGTTTTCTTCCAGGCCATCCTTGAGGCCGGACCCCACAATTATATTAAGTATAAAGTTTTTTAAAAAGTTATGTATTTAACACTAAATAGCAGTAAGCAATATAAGCAAATTATTTACTTATACAGAAAGTAAATTTAAATGTAAAATGCAAATGTCAATCCTTTTTAAATACATTTTTAATAAATTTGTTGTAAGGGAAAAATGCAAATACAAAAATTCATTGAAAACGAAAGTTGAGTGTGGCAGTGAAAAAGTTAAGGGCATGATAACTAGGGGAAAAAGTCTCTGGTGCTGCCAGCCCTTCAAGGTAGACTAGACTAGGAGACCAAAGTTATGAATGCCAATACTACAATACTTTTTATCAGAATCCACATCAAGGAACTGGTGGATCCTTTGATTGTGTCTCCTGCCAGTTGAGCAAACACATGTCAAGCACCAGAAGGGAGGGGGAATTAGAGGAGAGTGAGAAAAATGGTGTTTGGTCTAAGGATGGAATTCAAGGTCATATCAACTGGAGACATGGGAAGTGGAATGCCAGACAGTTGGTGTAAAGGGGGAGGGAACGTGGAGGGGGATCAGGCTTGTCTGGTTGCTTTTAATTAGCTAGTTTGAGCAGGAATCTTTAGTCAAGGCCTTTTCTTTTATTTGGTACACATCTTCGATAAATCTGAAATCTGCATTTTAAATGGTCATTATCGTGCCAATTGTGTCGGATTCTTACACTTTTATTATAAAGTTACAGTAACAGAATCTTACAAGACTCAATACATTTTTCGCTTCCTTCATCTTTGTGAGAGCTAGGGAGGGTGTCATGTGATATGCTTTCTCAGGTTACAATTCTGCCCCAGACTCGAGATTTCTTTTATCTGGCTGTTGTCTTGCTTCCAGCTCTTCCTCCTGTTCCTCAAAGTTATTCCTTCTTTCCATTGGAGGCTCTCCCCTTCCCTTGGTGCCCTAAGCACGTGTTTATTTTACTTAATGGTTAATCCAGGGCTCCACGGGAGTTTTGTCTCTATTAGCTGCCCTCTGATCCAGAGCTACTTGGGAATAAGTCCTTTGAACTCAATGGATCTTACTTCTGAGCATATTTTGTATGCGCTTGTGTGCACGCCTTCGAGTCATCTTGACTCCTGCCAACTGCCTGGACAACTCCCTGAAGTTTTCTTAGCAAGATTTCAGAAATGGTTGCTTCCTAAGACCGAGAAAGAACGACTGGCCCAAGGTCACCCAGCCGGCTTGTGCCTAAGGCGGGACTAGAACTCACCGTCTCCCGGTTTCTGGCCTGGAGCCTTCACCACTGCACCAAACTGGCTCTCTCTAAGCATATTATGTCCTCATATTACGTTTCCCTCGTCTGTGCTGTAAACGTCCCATTCCAAAATGGGCAAGATGCAACGCTCATAAAAGCGACCATGCCTAGATGGGAAATCCCACTTAAAAGCTACTTTAGTCCTAACGAGGAGAGCCTCATTACTGCATTGTTACTGTGGAGGACCCGGCGCAATTCGAAACGGAGCTGTAGCGAAGGGAAAAGCCCACTCAGCTGCTGAGCTTCCCTCCGGCACTTGGCTGCTTAAGGCAGACAAACCCGCCCCGGAAAAGCCCTGCACGAGGCAGTGCCCTCCCTCCCGCCGGCTGCCGCTCTCTCGGCCAGGCAGCCTGCGGCGCTGGACGCCCAGCTGCAGCGCGGCGCAGGATTACGTCACGGCCGTGCAAGGGAGGAGCTCTCGCTGTCTGCTGGTCTGCGGCGAGATCGCTGGCGAAGAAACGAAAGCGAAAGTTTTATTGCGGGTGGGCCGCAGTGGCTATGGCGAGCTACGTCGCCCCGCTGTTTGTGCAGGTCTTCCCTCCCAAAATGTTCGTAGAGAGGCTAGAGGCTAAGCTGGCGATCCATTTCCAGTCCCCGAAGAAATCCGGTGGCGGCGAATGCGACGTGCGATCGGAAGACCGTGAACGGGGCATCTATTCCGTGCGGTTCCGGTCGGAAGAAGGTAGCGGGCGGTGCGAGGAGGAGCGATCGGGCGGGGTTCGTGGCTCCAGTGGGATTTTCGAGCTATTGTGGCTATCCCATTCTGCCTCCGATAAAATTTCACGGTAGTCTGGGGAGGACACCTTCTGTTAGGCACACACGCACGCACAGGTTTTCAATACATACGTGATCTGCCGAAGTCAGACAAATAACCTTTTCTTCTTGGATATTATCTCAGACCAGTTCCCCTGCTAGATTGCTTCGAGGCTGTTAAAAGACCCGTAATGCTTTCAGACATTTCGTGAAGGGCATTGGCAAACCGTTGAGCTCAATCCCGAAACTTCTTTCAAAGGAGGAGGTTTAGGGCAGGGATAGTGCCTTCATCTCTCGCTTGATAAACTGGAAAAATATAAGCAAGAAAAATAGGCCTGGCCCGATTGTGGTATGCATGCCTCCATTACCAAGGTAAGTTGGGTTTGAGCTTTAAATAGGGGTCTAAACCTGTCCTCAAATATGAACATCATTTCAGCATTCCTGGAGCTTCAGGACTAGCATGCTTTAGATATGCAAGCTAGATTTCTATAAACTGCCGGGTTGTATCTGTGTGTGTGTATACACACGCAAATACGCATACACAAATATATATAATTTGCAAACAGTGATTTACAAACCACTGTGACTGAGTTCATACAGTATGCTGATACCAAATAAACAATTCCATGGCTTTGTGTGATGTGTGAACCCTATTATGGTGGTGTAACTATAAAAAAAATAAGCAAGTCAAATATATATTTCAATCATTCTTTTTTCCTCCCTTGATGTAGTGAAGAACCGAGTGAAGGCCCATCATGGCCATGCTGTAGAAGTTGGGGGAATTACGCTGGAGATAAGAATTTTGCCAGATTCAGAGATGACCCTGGTGGATGCTGCAGAAACAGTGTTTACAAACAATTTCAAAGGCTTGGTTTCAGCTTCACTTTCTTCTTCCAACTCGTTGCCTGTTCAGAATTATTTTAAAAACAAGCAAGAGGAAATCTATGCAGCTGATCATAAAAGTGTTACGAAAAAGGTAAGCCTCTACGTTTGCTTACTGTAGAACACTTACGTTAGCTCCCAACCATCCCCACAATACTGGTGACCATGAAAATCCTAAATCTTAAGTGTCGTCAGACATTGTATTTTCTGTAAATTAATTTTATATGATAATGACGCTCCCACCCTACCAGTTAGCAAATTCCAGCGACAGGTTTGGCATGCTCTTGTTGTTGTTGTTGTTGTTGTTGTTGTTTTTGGCTGCCTGCCTGCTTGTCAGGCACAGACCTAGGAAAAGTGGCCCTGTTTTGTTCAGCCCTCAAAACAGAATCTTGAAGCCCACTTTGATCTCTCTGCTTGAGGCCCCAAATCCCGGAAACTGATGATATATTCTTGAAATTAAACCTACCCATCCCCCTTTTAAAAAATATCATCTGATTCCTCCTTGCAGACTGTGGGTTGGGTTTTATTACTCCTTGGGCATTTCTCACCGTCCTCCAGAACTTTATAGCTTTAGAAGGCCCTACAGTACATTGCTGGAAACATGATTGCATAGGAGTAAATAGAAACTTATTTAACCAATTTTATACTTGTAGGTTAGAGTAGGAACTTATTTAAGCAACCTTACATTTACTTATCCTTTTGTTTATGTAATTGTAACTATTGAATTTAATGCAAGAGTGGAGTCAAATGATAAGGAGCATTTTGATAATATCCCCAGGGAGTAAGTCTTAGGAGCTTAACCTGAAACTCTATGGGATGGGACACGTTTTCTTCCACCATCACCCATGTTTTCCCACCTATTTTCATAGCCCAGCTAGGAATAAAGGTAGCGGAACACTAGTTGTTCGGGTGGAAGATCTCTATACACATACCTATATAATATTATATCATATTAGAGAGAAAGAATGAAATCAGTAGTTGCTTGGGAGCCTAATTCTGAATGTTACTGTTACTCTTATATAACAGTTTTCAATTTTGTGATATATGTTGATTTCACAAAATTGAAAACTGTTGATCTGCCGTACACATCTGCAAGGCCATAACTCTTCCACTCAAACAGCAGTGAATTTTTTTCTCAGTAATGGCTCCAAAATTCTCCTTCCTAAATGGAAAGAGTTACCTTTTTACTGAGCTTTAGAAGAGCTTAAGATATCTACCATTACATCAAATGTACAGCTGATTTTTTTTCTCTGTGGATAATTGCTGTTATGTTAAATATTTCACATTATTCAAAGATGTTATTTTGACAATCTCGTTCTTCTAAATTGTTCTGAACTGCTAAGAAACCCCACCCCACATATTGAAATACTGGAAGCTTTCTCCCTTATTCACTTCATTCAAAAACCAAGCTCTGTCTTTGCCATTTACAAAGATTATTGCAATGTGTGGCACTATAGATCCCAGAGTCCCTGGAGGTGACTGTAAGTTTACCAACAAAGCGATGGCCTTGCTTGGGAATGTCTGCTCTTCCATCTATCCCTGGTGAATGGGGGAAGGTGGAAACACTTCTGGGGGCTATCCAGGCAAAGAGGAAATGGGGAAGAGGCATAGTTTCTTTTCCCTTTTTATTGTTATAGTGTAAATCTTGATACAATATATTTCAATACAATGATATTTATGTAATATACTTAAATTCTTAGCATTCCATTGTTTAGATACCATAGAGAAAGATGGATATTCTATCATTATTAGTTACAATTTAAGGTATCAGTGTTGCAAGCATTATGATTATTTGGCTTTTTTATTGGAAGTTAAGTATAACATTGGAAAGGAAGAGACAGAGGAAGAGTGAAGGTATTTGTAATATAATAAAGGTTTTGGCTAAATTTCTTGATACTGAAATGTCCATTGTATTGTTACTTGTTACAACTGTGTGTGTGTGTGTGTGTGTATGTCTATACATGTTAATAGAAGGAAATGCAGATGAACAAAACAACTTTAACAAATTCAAAATACTAAAAAGTAAAAAAGAGAAATACATATTTTTTAAAATGCTATCAAGTTTCTGACTTCCCCTTTTTTTATACATGTGCTGGTGAGCAACATTTATAAGCATTTAGGCCTCCTTAAAAGCCAAAGCATAGGTGATTATATTGACCATGCAAGGAATAGGCTGATACCAGAGAGTGAAGAAGTAGCAAGTAGGAGGGAGATAGGTCACAGTGGAATTATTCACTGTAGAAAATGGACTTTTTGTTAAATCCGGTGTACCATTTTTATTGTACTGACTCACATTTCTGGTGTGTCCCCTCTTTCTTTCTTTCTTTCTTTCTTTCTTTCTTTCTTTCTTTCTTTCTTTCTTTCTTTCTCTTTCTTTCTTTCTTTCTTTCTTTCTTTCTTTCTTTCTTTCTTCCTTTCTTTCTTTCCAGGTATTTCTTGAGGTGTCTGCCACCCTGAATACTGACTTGCTCAGCAGAGAGGAGAGAGATCAAGTGACTGCTGTATGTCCCACCTTAAAAATAGACAGATGCTCAAGTCACCTTGGTGTTGAAAAGGTGGTGGGAGACTATGACGATATTGAAAAGTTACACCATCATTTTGAGAAACTCCTTGGAGGTCGCCGCAGCAGTGAATTTTCACAACCTAAAAAGCAGGACAATTGGGGTGAAGGAAAGGGAGAACACAACAGAGGATACAGGAAAGATTTAGAAGAACTGGCCAGCATGGAAGTTCCTTCAGGTATTTTTGAATATTTTAGACAAGCCTACAGGAAAGAAATTGAAGAACTAGAGGAGAAGTTCAGTGTAAAGCTAATCAGAAGCAACACTGAGAATGGAATGACGTCTGTCCGATTTGCTTCAGTAGGGATATCAAGCTTTATGAACAGAGCTCAGCAGGATTTTGTCTCGCTTTTCCAGAAAGTAGCAGGAGATCTAAAGCAGGAAACAGTTCCTTTCCTTGAGAGCCATGCATATGAGATGATAAAAAGCAAATGCAAAAACATTATTATTAAAAAATACAAGGATACAGTGATTCTTCAAGGCCCCTCAAAGGAAGTTTCAGCTGCAAAGGCACTGTTAGAAGAAATGGCAGCAAAGAACCGGAATAAAGTAAATGATCCCCACTTACAGGCAAGTGGCATTGAAGTTGACTCTGCTACGTTTGAATTTCTGAAACCAGAGTTAAGGCAAGAAATTGAAATTATAAACCTTACGTATTGTACTAGAATGGAGGTAAGAAACTGCCAAGGTGGTCAGTTAACACGCATCATTTTTATGCCCCAGTCACCTGCATTGTCAGACAAGTCTTCAGAAGCTTATGAGAGTTTCCAGTATACATATCTGAAGATGTTAGAACAGCCATATAAAAAAGAAATTCCCTTGAAACTTCTGGCAGATCAGAAAAGAAAATTGAAGGAAATATTTCCGTATTTCCAAAATGAATATCCCAGAGTAACGCTGTCTCTGAATGAAAATTACCTGAGCCTTTGTGGTCCTCCTGAACATATATGTTCTGCTGAGAAGCTCATCATGAAGTCTCTGAATAGTGAGGAATTTGTAGTTGTAAATAGTGAAACAACAACCATTCCTAGTTCCAGTGCTGAGGCTGATACAAGTGCATCCTTTGAGCCACAAAGTCATCACAAAATGCAGCCAGTTCCTTCTCTGGAGCAGCCAATAGTGAAGGCAACGGAAGTCAAACCAGAAGAGGAATGTTCCATCTGCCTGGATAAAATCCACCAGAAGACAGTGCTATCCAATTGCAAGCATGCATTTTGTGCAAACTGCATAGGAGAGGCAATGAAACGCAAACCAGTCTGCCCTGTGTGCAACCTAGTCTATGGGAAGGTCAAAGGAAATCAGCCCCCAGGGAGAATGGAGGTCATCAAAATCAGAAGTTCCCTTCCTGGTTTTCCAGACTCTGGAACCATCAGTATTACCTACAGTATACCTGAAGGCATTCAGACAGTAAGTTTGAGCAACAGTATGATGATGATGCTTTGACATGCAAGCTTCTCAGTTATTTTGAATTAAAATAGACTTTAGAGAAATAAAATCAGGAGCCTGATGAGATTTTTTGCTGGCACTGGTGTCCTAGGTGCCAGTTTTATTTGTAGAAAACTCATTATTTTCTGTGGGTTAGAATGTGGTTTGTTTTCTATGTCATGTTGAGAAGTTATTTTTATGTGTCTCCAGGGACAGTCCGCAGAGCTACAATAGAAATCCACAGATAAAACCAATAGTTTAATGTAGGTGGAGTTGGACATCTTTATGTCCCTCTTTTGTCACATCTCAAATTGCTCAGTGGAAGCTTCCTGACCACCCAAAAAGATCTGAGCATGGTCAGTTGATACAAAAAGCAGACAGACTATTTGGAGGAATGTGGTGGAATGTCTGTAATGAAATGAAAGCAATCACATTGCAAGGAAGTGCAGTTTTATTTCTTCAGTAGCGTGGGGATCCTGCTTCTTATTGAAGTTAAGAAAAGGTGAGCTATCAATTCATGTCATACTTGACAGCCTTTCCCAGAAACATTGGGCTGCCCTATTGTTGGAAGCCAAATGCCGATTGAACGGGCTGTAGCTGAGAATGTCCCGTTTTGTTATTTGGTAAGTATGGATATGGAGCTGGATCTGAAGCAGAAAAAATGCTTTGGAGGTGGGTGGTAGCATGTTGCATATCTTGGCTCCTCCTTAAAGGCACTCCTGTGTCTTTTCCTGGACTCAAAGAAAGCCTTGCAGCTCCTGGAAAATGTGTGTTCGAGTTAAGGAGACAATGCCAGGGTGTACTAAGTTTATTCTACCTTGCTGGTGCCTCTTTAATGCTTCTGTAACTCAAGCACATATTTTCCTGGGGCTGCAGTTCTACCCTGTCAGTGCCAGGAAAAGGTACTGCTTTTTAAAGAAGGTGCTGACAAGTGCAGCAAACATCTCCATGTCCCATCCGCTGCACCTTTTCCGCCTCAGATCAGAATAGCTGCACAACAGTTAGCTTTTTGCAGTGAAATCTGAAACACGTGGTGCTTTAGCATTTGCTACTGTTTCTAAACCAGGCACACCATCCTCACCCAGGGAAACGTTACCCTGGAACGTGCCGTACAGCATACTTACCTGACAACAAGGAAGGAAGAGAAATTTTGAAGCTGCTGCGACGGGCCTTTGAGCAAGCTTTGATTTTCACAGTGGGCCAGTCACGAACAACTGGCATGACTGATGTCATTACCTGGAATGACATTCATCACAAAACTAGTATTTTTGGAGGACAAAGAAAGTAAGTTCAAATTTTTGTTATTTTTTTTCAAGAAAGAATAGTACATTTCCCCTGATAAAATTTTGCATGCAATTTTTTATTTTTCTTGAACTCACTAAGTCATTTTTTCTCAACCTTTGCAACTTTAAGATGTGTGGACTTCAACTCCCAGAATTCCCCAGCCAGCTAATGCTGATACTGGCTGGGGAATTCTGCCAGTTGAAGTCCACACATCTTAAAGTTGCAAAGGTTGAGAAACACTGCACTAAGTGCTAGTAAAATCCATTTCAGCAGAACAGCTGCTGCCCAGCACAGTGGAGCAAACGTTTCTTGGTTTTCATCACAAATAGATATTTTGCTGTCAGTGAAACAGCCTAATACAACTATCCCCTGTTGGGTGCCCTCTAGGTATATGAGAGTACAATGCCCATGTTGGCTGGGATCATGGGATTTGTAATCCAGTGTATGCTGGGAATTTTATTTATTTCTCATATTTCTGCACTGCCCATCTCGCAAGTGATTCTGGGCAGTTTACAATTCAGTTAGAATAACAAATTAAAAACATAAAAACAAATACATCATAGAAATATAAATATGAGCTATAAAATATCTATCTATCTATCTATCTATCTATCTATCTATCTATCTATCTATCTATCTATCTATCATCTTTTTATCACCGCCCATCTCCCCCACAAGGGGAGATACAGAAAACTATTTAAAATTTATATAAAATATAAATTCCTCGGAGCCACATCACGGTGCCAACCACCCCCGTGATTGGCTATCCCCCCTTCCACCCCAAGCGAGGTGGCAAAGCCAGGTTTTCATTCCCTTTCGGAAGGCCGGGAGAGTGGGGTCCTGCCTCACCTCTGGGGGTAATGTGTTCCACAGGGCAGGGGCCACAGCAGAGAAGGCCCTCTTCCTGGACCCTGCCAATCGACAATCTCTCATGGACAGGGTCCATAGCATGCCTTCTCTGCCTGACCGGGTGGGATGGGTCGATGCAATGGGAGTGAGGTAGTCCCTCAGGTAACCTGGACCCATGCCATGTAGGGCTTTAAAGGTGATAACCAACAGCTTGAATTGGACCCAGAAGCAAACTGGCAACCAATGCAGCTCGCACAGCGAAGGTGTTAAATGTACCTTCCTTAGGGCTCCTAAGACTGTTCGCGCAGTCGCATTCTGGACCAGCTGTAGCTTCCAGATGCTCTTCAAGGGTAACCACATGTAGAGTGTGTTGCAGTAGTCTGTACAGGAGTTGACTAGGGCATGAGTGACTGACCAGAGGGCTTCCCGATCCAGGAAAGGGTGTAACTGGCGCACAACATGAAGTTGGGCAAAGGCTCCCCTGGCCACGGCTGCCACCTGCTCTTTGAGCAGGAGTCATGAGTCCAGGAGGACCCCCAAGTTATGCACCAGCTCTGTCTGGACAGTGCAACCCCATCCAGAACCAAAGATGGTAAGTTCCCAGATGCTGAGGAGCCCCCAACCCACAGCCACTCCATCTTCCCAGGGTTCAGCTGAAGCCTGTTGTTCCCCATCCAGACCCCTACAGCTTCCAGGCACCGAGAGGGTGGCCACAGCATCACTGTGAATGGTTGATCTAATGCGTTGTGGTAAAAATCTTCCCATAGTAGGAATACCCTTTATCTGCTCAGTGGGTTTTTTTTTCCTTTAAAGTGTTTCCAATATGTTTTGAACGGTGTGGGATAGAGTTTGATGAAGAGCAGGGGATGCTGACTGAATTCCTGTTCCTCAGAGCAAATCCCCTTTTCCTGCCCCATATTGTCTGAAGGGTGGAACCTGCGAGTGGGAAGTGCATGTAGGCAAAGGGCCTGGAAGAAGATGGGGATGTTTTCCTTCTATGACTTTTCTTAACCTCCCTTAAAATCCAACCCTATGGGTGCTTCAACCAGTATTGAGCTAGAGGAAGAAAATGTGCTGGATTAAAAGCCTTGCAGATAGCAGGAGCCCTTCTTTCTGCAAAGGAGGACCCTGAACCCAAGCCTATCTCTTTAAAGCTATCTTCAGAATCGGTTTTAAAATATAACTAGAAATCTTTTTTTTAAAGCAATCATTCTAAAGTGTTCATTAGCATATTGAAGTCCAGCAGGCACACTTACTCCTTACTCATATTTCAGTGATACTAGATTATTTTTTCTCAAGTATCCTGTTAAATTAGTTTGTATATTTGCAAACTAAGTGCATTTTTAAACAGTTCAATTCAGCACTGGATATTGCTATTTGTGTTTAGTGCTTCCTTGGTTTAAGCAAATCTCTTTCTTGTCTCCCCTCTAGTTTTGGCTACCCTGATCCTCATTATCTGAAACGTGTTAGAGAAGAGCTGAAGGCAAAAGGAATTGAATGAGTATTTTTATGTCAATCAGCAGTCCAGAGTTTCTAGCTTGTCTAAATATATATCATTTTAATTTAGCAGATGGTGGCGGAGGAGGAATAATAAGAATTAGCGTTGGCAGAATTCCTTGTTACCTAGTATGAAATGATGAAAATCAGAATATTTGTTGAATTAATGGTGTTACATTTAGGATTACAGATGCAAGTTGAAAGAATTGTTAATACTTTTGACTGAAGCTGCAATCCAAAAATATTACATAGAACCAAACCTGTATTAATTTCTTCACTGCAGTTATGTTAACATCAAAGGAGCCTAGATACGAGTAGATGCATAGATAGTGAGCCTCTGTGATTACACCATTTGACATCTTTTGAGTCCCAACTGGTAATTTCCATTTACATGACTGCTGCCTGTGCCTTTGGCAAGTTACAAATCTTCAAAATTAAGACAGCTGTTATTGTGTACTTTTACATTTTAGTGGAGCCCAGATTGGATTACAGTTTGATATCCGTAATACGGAAAAATGATCTTAAAACAGGATAGTGGCTGAGAAGAGTTGGACATTATTGGTGCTTCCCCTATGTTGCCCCATTGATTTCCCATCACGTATTCCAAGACATGATCTAAATAGTGGGAGTAGCTATATGATCCTAGCAAACTGAAGAAGGATGCTTGCTTGCTGGGATGTCTAATGCTTCAGAGAAGTTTGCATATTCTTAGTTGATTAAGTTTATGCCCCAGTTTCAGTAAACACAAGAGCCTGTATTCTGCTGCTTGGACACTTCTTGAAGAAAGTCGTAAAACTACATCACCGTCTTCTTACCATTTTTAATGCAATTTCTTTACTGTCCTCCCATTTGAGTGGCTGAAAAGTAATACTGTATTGTATACTCCCGAAGGAAGTGGGCATTGAATTTAAGATGGTGCCCTGCCTCCCCCCACAAGGAAGAATGGATGATAAATAAATCAGGGCAGGTTAAAATCTTGCCCAATGCCGTGCTTCTCTACTTTGTCAACTTAAAGTTGCCAACTGCAGCTGCAACCAGTCTTGGAGATGCCCCCCCTCCCCATGTATACCTTCCAGAAACCACATTCCAAAACGAGTAGGCCCAGGAGAAAATGAATCAATATTTGAATTAGTGACTATCAAAACCCATTTCATATAGAGGTACTAGTTCCTAAACCTCTACTAAACTTTCACACACACGAGCCCCTGTGGTTTTCAGTGGCATTTTCTAACGCGAGACAATCCCCCCTCCTCATTCACAGGTCCTTATTTGGGAGAAACAATTGATTTTTTATATGTTGAGCAGGCTTTTCAGAGAGCAGTGGCTTGCAAGCACACTTGATTTCCAGTTTCAGGTGATGACATGATATACCACTAATTTGTTTTGTTTCAGCCAATATATATTAGAAGAGGACTGTTCCATGGCAGATTGTGAAACAGGACTTACAAGTAATAAAAACTTGATTCTAGTTGTGTGGAGTGTGGTATCTTCTAGTTCACGAGAGACTGTTACATGCATGCATACCAGATTATCCTCCTTTCTCCAAGAGCAAAAGCTGGCTTACATGAGGATGTCTTTTTTATACCTACTGGCGTCACCCTTCGAAATACCTCAGACTAAGTGACATCCAAAATTCTCCAGCACACCTGAACCTGAGCCTCCCAAACTTTATCCAGCTATACCACTCTCCTCCTCCAACTTTGAGAATTAGATCTCCCCCTCTGCAATGTTTTATTTAGGGAAAACATTCCTTGTTTTGACCGTGAACTGTCCAGTAAGGATAATGTTTAATAATAAAGACTTTAGGCCTTCTGTGGCAAGTTGGTGTAGGTGCTCTTTTTCCTGGTTAAACTATGTGATTCCAGGAAAATAGCAATCTGTGCCCTAATCTTCAGATTAGAAAAGGGGGAAACCCAGCTGATTCACATGTATTGAATGCAAAAGTAAATTACTAGCACAAATGCAGGATGAAACCAATTCAAGTTTTCTGTAGGGTTACAAGCTTTCCCAAACCCAGTGATGCTCAGTACATGGCTCTCCAACTCTCATCAGCATGGCCAATTGAGGAATTGAAAGATCTGGGAGGCCATCCATACTGAACTCTGGTTTAAACCAGTGAAACTCCCCTATAGCCACCATCCCTCCTGTAGTCCAAGAATAAGCACGAACACTAAATACACGTTTTTCAAAGTTTATTGGAGTAAATGACACAGGTAATTCTTGGAAAAATTTTAAATGCAGGCACTTCAGTACTTGGGCCAAGATAATGCTAGTTAATAAACTAGTGGCATCATTTGGCAGGATGAGAGCTGACGTATCACTTGAGAGTTATATTTCTAAATGGCAGTGGGGAGAACCAACCAGAGCGCACTGCTCCTCTCTTGAGTCGATGGACTACCCTTTCTGGCTTTCTGTCTACTTTCTGGCTCCTCATGAAGTTCATCAGCTGGATGCAGTTCTTTCCCATGCAGTAGTAAGAGCAGTACTTGAAAACAACTATGATCTATGGCTTCTTTGTGAGCTCCAAGTCCTTTCTAAAGCTGAAGTGACCAATTCATGGCTGTAGGGTGGACCTACTGTTTTTCAGTCTCTGACACAATGCCGTAAAGTGCAACTGGCTTTTGTTTTAACAGTCGTTTGATGGTTAAAATTTCTCATTAGTTCTCTTATGCATAGCAGAATACCATAAGCATAGAAGCAGTCCAGATTAAGGCAGAAATGGAAACTAGTACAAGCTATCCCAGCTTTACAGCTGAGCTTTGGTTTCTCACTACCTGCAAACTGTCAATAATAGGCATATTTAATTCATGCATGTTGTTGCTAACCATTTTTCCAGAAATAGAAAACACATGCTTGCTCATAACTTGCTAAGCACCAGATGAAAATGCAGAAATAGGTGCTGAATGCTCCTGGAAAATACAGATAAATCGGTGGAGGACAAGTGACCTGATGGTGAAGTTCAGAATTTCCTCAACACCTTCAGAAGAATTGGCAAAGCCACCAGAAAAGATTAGAGAAATCTCTGATCTGGAAAAAAGCACCTGTTTTCCTTCATCTGCCATGCATAATGATTTTCACTGAAACTGAAAGGGACCCTTTGAACATGTGATCAGTGAAAGTTACAGCAAGGAGACTTTATAGAACATTTCCAATCATATATATCCTCAATGCCTTTACAAGACTGCAATGCTCAGGGTTCTACCATTTCCTTCAAGTAGATTCTCTATCCAGAAAACCTTCATGTTCTACCCTCTCTAGTTTGAATTCAACATTGTTTGCTGATCTCTACTGGATCTTACTATTATTTTAGCCTTTGCCATTCTGGGAGGAGCCAGCTAGCGAATCAAGATTCAAGTGACAAATATTCTAAAAAGGTTCATTCAGATTACTTGCTTTTAGTGTGAGAGGCAAGTAAATCATCTTTTGCCTGTTAACTTACCTTCTAAAAGTAATTAGATGTTCTGGGTAAGCCTGAGCATCGTGAAAGATAACAAACATCGATGGTTGAGTCATGTTGTTGGTTACGCTGTCGTATAAGTCAAATCCGTCTTTATTTTTGGATGGTGGTGTAATTTGTCCTGCTTTTCCTGTACAATAATCTCCAGTCAGAACACGGGCAATGTACATATATTTTCTGCCATGACTGTCTGGTGTGGAGTATCTATCATCCGCAGAATAGTTTGAAGAGGTGGCAAAGTAGGTCCCATTACCAATTATCACAGCTGAAACCAGGAAAAAAGTGTTTAAAACATTGATATTTAAGAAAACCAATGGAAAGTACCACCATTGGTACTTCAGCTTTGAGAGATGAATTGTCACACTGAAACTGAAAGGTGAAAGATCCCCGTGCAAGCACCCAGTCATGTCTGACCCTTTGGGGGATGCTGCTTTTGCGATGTTTTCTTGGCAGACTATAGAGCGGGGTGGTTTGCCATTGCCTGCCCCAGTCGTCACCTTCCCCAGCAAGCTGGGTACTCACTCTACCGCCCTCGGAAGGATGGAAGGCTGAGTCGATCTGAGCCGGCTACCCAAGAATCCAGCTTCCGCTGAGATCAAACTTGGGTCGTGGGGAGAGTTTCGCCTGGTTTTTTTTGTATTTTTTTAATACTTCATTTATTATTTTATTCACATTATTATTATGAGACTCACATTACCTAAAAATAATCCAATATGGAATTTCTTTGCAGATATTAGATTATCTAGCCAATCTGTTCAGTAAAGTACATTTTTAAAGAAGCCAGTGACTACGTTGTTCATTCAGAAATTGATCGAAAGGAATCTGAAACCTCTCATTTTAGGAAGACAGAATGTTTTATAACCCCCCTTGAGCAGGGGGTTATAAAACTGAGATGCTACCACTACCATTTTCATGGAAAATGAAGACACAACAGCCTGGTTTTCCCATTCCCCTCAAAACTGAAAAATGATACTGGAGCCTTCTGTGTCCACAATCTATCCACTGAGCAGAAAAAGATGATGTGCATTCAGCAGCCGCAGTCCTACTAACTCTGAGAATAGAAAGGGAATACCATTTTTCCCCCCTGAGCTGACAACCTGGTAAAACCCACAATTCCCTCCAGAGAAAAGGAACTCTGCATATGAACACTGTCCTTACTACACTTTCTGGATCTTCCAACCAAAGCTGCAGTTGCCCATTATTTTTCTGGGAAAGTTGATGGGATCTGTGTCAGAAGTACCTTTGGAAATGCTGGAGGTCAGAATTTTGTTTCGCAGCAAGGCAGATTTTGAATTATTATTAATACTTAATTTAAAAAGTAAGGAAGCTGGCAAGCTATGTCTGCACCCTATATGAAAATAAGTTTCAATGAAAATGGCAAGACAAAGTAGACAAAATAAAGACCAGGGGTTGTTCCTTAGGTTGTTCATGAGTAGATATCAGAATAGCTGTTGTGCTGTTTTTTAAAGATCTTTATACATCTCTGAAATGTAACATTTTGTATCACATTCCCTTATATCTGTTTGGAATGATCTTACCGTTCTTTCCAGCATAACTGCGGTTAAAGCCAGTCTGGTAAATTGGAATCAGTGTGGAACTGGGAGTCCCATGGAAAAGGATCTTCTCATTGTTTCCATGGCCATTTTTTTTATCTATTTGCTGTTTCCTGACTTGGTAGGCTTGCCAGAGGTAAGGATTCTGTACCCTTTCAATCTACAAAGGATGCAAATAGAGAATTTTATTATTCATTTATCAGTATCATTCCCTATCATACAAATAACTTTCCCTCTATATTCATCCTCAGTGGGTTTTGTTATCTTCTCTTAGTGACTATACTGAGATTAGAAATAAACAATCTGAGAAGAAAAGTTGCAATGGAGAATTGGCAGGAGTGTCTTACATGTTAAGTAAAGGTAAGGGTTTCCCTTGACATTAAGTCCAGTCGTGTCCAACTCTAGGGGGTGGTGCTCATCTCCATTTCAAAGCTGAAGAGCCGGTGTTTTTCTGTAGACACTTCCGTGGTCATGTGGCCAGCATTACTACACGGAACGCCGTTACCTGCCCGCCAAAGCGGTACCTATTAATCTACTCACATTTGCATGTTTTCGAACTGCTAGGTTGGCAGGAACTGGGACTAGCAATGGGAGCTCACCCCGTCACACGGATCCAAACCGCCGACCTTCCGATCGGCAAGCTCAGCAGCTCAGCGGTCTAAACCGCAGCACCACCGCGTCCCCTCTCCTCTTACATGTTACTTCTCACCAAAATGCTGTCGCCTGCATTCCTTTTATTCAGCAAGCATAAGATTAGGAACCCTATCTATCTATCTATCTATCTATCTATCTATCTATCTATTAAATTTATATAGCTGCCCATCTCACTGCTGTGACTCTGTTAAAAATACAAAACCCCCCCACAAAAATCATTAAAAACAAAACTATTAAAACCATAAAAATATTTACAGACTGAACCCCTAATATCCTCAGCAGTTCACCACAGGCAAAATAAAAGCAATTTCTTTGGTGGCTATTTTGGACTATGGAAAGGCCAGTGACATCACTGCTATCTCATCTGGGTAAGAACTTCAGAAAATTCTCCTCATGAACATTACAGCAGCAAGATTCAGTAACTTGCATTCCCTTTGGAATGATTTTACCATTGCTAAACTCAAAATGGGGCAAATGCATGCAAAAGCAACTACTGGAGATCTAGATTTATTATGCCCACCACTTGCAACTATGGAAGATCGAATTACTAGGACAACACAAAGTTTCAATTGTCAGTATTGGGGTGGTTGGTGATCAGAAGACACTTGATGGTGGGGGAAAAAAGTGTGGACAACAGCTCAGCAAAGACTGGTAAGCTTTGTGACCCAGTTCACAGACAGATGTAGCGCACCAACAGTCATGGAGGGCATGGAGTTCAACACTTATTATTACTGCCTGACCTCCAGATTAAATGCTTTATTTTTCAGATTGTAAAATGAAGGAGTATGGACACTGGTTTCAAATAAACGAAGGTGAACCAGAAGCATATTTCCTAGCTACTCTAGCTCTCTCCTCCTTCCTCTTTCCTGCTTCTTGTACACATACACTCCAATTATACAGATACAGGTTTCTGAATATTGCCACTTCCAGGATATTACATATTATCCTACTTTAATATAATTTCTTTTCCCATGTCAATGTATCACAAATTCTTGAGCCAAGCTTGCAGCTGCTCAACACCACTCAAGCATTCAAAACAGAAGCCTGTTGGTGTTCTACGGAATGCAGAGTTCTGGAACTCAAAAGCGGCCCTTTTCAGAATTCTGGAGGATTCAATGAATTGCAGCCTAACAGTTGGAATACAGAAGCTTGTTGCTCAGATCAAATTTCACCTTTTCAATTGTGTGTGAAGGGCAGCCAATCCTGAATTTTTTTTCAATTTCCTTATATTCTCCTGTTGTAGGCTGTAGCGGAACCAATTTGACATGACTTCCTTTCATATCTTCCCAGTGTTTAGGAAGGTGTTCTAATAGTTTGTCTGCAAAATAAATATTTTGTTAATATACTCACATAACCCACCAGAAAATAGCACTGTGCATAAGTTTTCAGTCAGTGGAATTTGAGATGTTTCCCTTTGTGCTAAACATTCCATTTATTTTAAAAATCTTCAGTGGTCTGACATCCATGCACAGGGGAACTCTCTCTCATCGTAACAACTGCCCTATCAGCACTCACAAACTAAGTAGTCTTAGTGTTACTTCCAAACAACTGTAATTCCTCCTTCCATCTTTTCATTTTGCTCACCTATAGATTTAGCTTCCAAAAAAGAACGACTGATAGACTGGTAAGTTTCTATTCTGCTCAGTGTCAATAGGACAGCTTATAAATGGTAAATGCTTTTACTTCTTGGGCTTCATGTTTGAAGAGCTACTTCTGGGGTAAGAAATTGTTTTGATCACCTTAAACCAGGGTTTCTCAACCAGTTCCGTGGGACCCTAGGATTCCCCAAGAGGTCACTAGAGGACCCCTGGGAGATCATGATTTATTTAAAACATTATTTCAAATTCGGGCAACTTCACATTTAAGAGGTAGGTTTCATTCTTTATTTTTAGTTTAAGAACACTGTTAATGCATAAATACAGGCCTACCCATGAAATGAATATAATAATTTTGTAACTTCTGGCCTATGTTTGTGCCTGAATGTGCAGGGGTTCCTCAAGGCCTGAAAAATATTTCAAGGGTTCCTCCAGGGTCAAAAGGTTGAGAAAGGCTGTCTTAAACATTGATCAAATAAAATAATTTAGATTTTTTGAGAACATGTTACAGATGTTTTCAGAAACTGGTTATCATAGTGGACATGTCCAATTTCAAAAGACATACTTAACAACCATCTTGCTTCTAGCCCCCATTTTTATATACTACAAATATGCCTAGAGTGCTTACAATGGAATCCAAATACATTCTTGCAAATAAAGATGATTCTAGAGCCTGGAAGACATACCTCCTTCCCATTTATTCTTATTCTTTTTTGAAGAAAAAAGTTAAAAACCTCAAATTCAGATAGAGAAAGAAGCCTGTTGTGTTCCAAGAAAGATGCCTCCAGGCACACTGGAACTCACAGGCATTGCACCAACTTATCCTTGTCTCCCTTCACCTTGGGGAAAGGAATACTACCAGTTACTACCAAGAAGTAGAAACAAGCCTAAATTTCTTGCTGGAAAAAGGACTGATGGAACACCTGCTCTGCACATGAACAAGCCTTGCATATCCAATATGGAATTGGTGGTCAGGTTTTGATGCCAATCATACAAATGGTCTGTTCACCTTGTTTAATTTTAAAAAGTTCTATGTGATATATGCATATTCATCTGCCTTGCACCGTTGCCCTTCCCCCTTCACACATTTTAAAACCCGGGGAGGAGATTTTTGAGAGGTGACCAACAGTAATCTAGCTACTAATCCAACCTCAATGATTTAAGACACTCATTACCTTCATTCTTTCCAACACGGTTAATTTTTATACTTTTTCCTTGGCTATCCACAACACACATCTTGTTCAGGTCTGCTGTGTAATTCTCTCCTTGAATTTGGACTTGAACTTGTTTCTTTTTGCTGATTTTAGCATCTTCTAAATCTAGGTTACTTAGCATATCAAAAGCTACAAAGGCATCCCCATTTGTACAATACTGCCACTCAACTAAAACTTTAGCAAGTTCTGCCTTGGATTTCTTTTCCTGGTCAGCTTTAAGGTATTTTAATAGGTTCTGAATTTCTGTGAAGGCAGTGAGGACATCCCGGGGGACACCAGATACCAAAATGAAAGGAGGAGACTGCATCTTGTCCAGCTGAATGGCAATGTGCAATCTTTTCTGAAGATCATTCAGTTTCTTTATCTCAGCATCATCAAACATGTCTATCAAGTCATCAACAATGAGATTTTCTGTCTGTTCCTGGAAAATCAATTTCTTTAGCCAGGCTACAGCATCTTCCACATTTTCCCTGTTTTCACCACAGATCTCAAACGATGCCATCTCAATCTTCTTCTCCAACACTATAATACGTTTCTTTTTAGCAGGTGACTTCCTACCAGTTAGAAATGCTATAAGCAAAAGGGAAATTCTGTAAGTACACACCAAACAAGAAAAAATGGAAAAGAACATTCACAGGAATGTAAATGAACCCAATACTATGCACTTGCCTTTAAACTTAGAAACCATAGATTCTGAGGTGGGCAATGCAAGTCCTTCTTTATTTTTCAAAGTGGTATAAAAGGCCTTTTGCATATGTGGCTGAAAAACAACCACCTTAATGATTTTCAAGTACTGGGGCAAATCTTTTCCTGCAAAGTCAGCAATTGCACTGATCATATCAGCAGCTGCTTCATCAGGACTCCTTCCTGCCTGACCTGTTTCAGATGCAACAGAGAAAAACCAACACATTATACGTATCATTAATACTGATTAGAATGAGAGACTCAAAGCAAGGATGGGCAACCCATGGCTCTCAAAATATTTGACTACAATTCTCATCATCCCTAACTATTGGTCATTCAGGCTATGATTCAAGGATATGCAAGAATCTTACCTCTGGAAGGTCACTGGTTCTCTACTTGTGAGTTGCTAAAATTTGCTAAATAGCACTTCCCTCATATATTCCCACAAATCAACATGTGCATTTTAAAAACTGCCAATCAATCGACCAACCAATCAAGTAGACTATGTTGCCTACTTCCCTTCTAAAATAGGTATGTATTGTGAATTTAATTTACTTCTTGCCTTTCTTCCATCACTGAGGTCAAACGTGGCCTTTAGAATCTTTTCATTGGGATGCTGGCCCAATGAAACAGCTCTCTATTCCCACACTTTGCCCCATAGGGCCAGCCACTGGCAGCACCCTCAAAAAAAGCCCCCCTCCATGGATCTACAGCAGGAGCAGGCAGATCTTTTGTGGTCAGGACCCCATTATTAATGGTTTTCAGGGTGAGAGGGCAAGAATCTTGATGTATGGTACAAATTGGGAGGTTTGGATTCAAAGTAAGTGGAGGCAATGAATGTCCACATGGGGGAAAATCTTGAAATCTGGGCTGCAGTCCCAAATCTACCCCTTTTATATGTGCATTGTGACACTGCACACACATATGCAAGGGGTGGAAATCAGGTTGCAATATCATGGAACACATTTTTTGTTATTCTAACAAAACCTCCAGATTCAACAGACACCTCTAGTGGGGGCATGCAAAATCTGTGAGATTTTCTTTTTGTTTGGGGACTTCTTTGGGCATTTGTTTAGCATGCTAGTTTTATCCCCCTTTTTGTTTCTTAAATGTGTTAAGTGAATTATAGGATTTGTGAAGCTGTACTATTATGTTTACGTAGTACTATTATGACACATAAAAACTGAACCCAATTTTCAATGATTATCCTTCTCAAATTAGATGGTGCCATGCAGCGGCATCCATAACAATCTGCAATGACGTGAAAATGTTGACAACACACTTCACGATGCTACATCATGTCTAATGCAAGTCATTCTTTTGTGTCATGATGATGGTGCTATATATTATATATATAATTATATATATATATATATAAAATTACATTATCATTTTTCCCTCTTGTCCCCCAGGTATGCCCGTGATGTGGTGGGTATGGGCTCGAAAGACCACAAGAAAAGGAATACTGGACCCAGGTTATTGACCCCAGATCTATGATAAAAGCCTGAAACTAGGATGAAGGGTACAGTTAAGTCAAGTCAAATATCTTTCAAGTCAAGCTTGAACTCCTAAGGATTTCATGGACATATTCATGTAGTTTTCTTAAGAGCAATACATAAACAGTTTGCTCTTCCATTATTCCAGGATATTTTTTCAACTTCTAAGTATAGCCTACAGCTCTGGTATTCCCTAACAGTCTCTCATCCAAGCACTAAGCACACCAGGTGCTGCCGTCTGCAAATGAAGAGAAGTCATGAAGGAGAATTTAAGAAGTCAGCTGTAACAAAACAGAAGGTCAGAGATTGATCCTACTTTGAGGATGGAGTATATGGAAATTTCAGCTCCTCTGCCATGTTCAAGCATAGCAGAAAAATGGAAATTGTCTATATGATGCTAACCTAGTATTGCAAATCCATCACAGCAGTTCACATTTTCTAACAGTGAGCTAATTTAGGAAATTGTCCCTAGGATTTAGCACATACCCCTCTTTAATCAAAACCTTATTCTGAAGAGTCACCAAGGATTCTCTGAAAAATAAAATACAGACCTGTTCCAATTACAGGGAAGGCAACAGAGGCATACTTTTTTGCTTCGCACTCCTGAAGCACTTTGGAGACCTGAGTTTTGATGCTGGAGTCAGGAGCCAGGTGGATAATTCTTTTACAGATTAGATTGCCATTTTGTGTAGTTATGAATCCATTGTGAGGCTGAGAGGCTGGAAAAGTGAAAATGATAGCTTTTCCATGAACCATCTTTAGCATACAGTATACTACATATATTGGGAG
Organism: Candoia aspera; assembly: GCF_035149785.1. Lineage (NCBI taxonomy): Eukaryota > Metazoa > Chordata > Lepidosauria > Squamata > Candoiidae > Candoia > Candoia aspera. Next base: position 216,616,926 of record NC_086153.1, read on the forward strand.
GTAGAGTATCTATAGATACATTTCTTAATATATAGCACCAACTATAAACTCTGTCTGACAATTGCTTGCCCTTTGTTGCCTACCTCCAAGACATTTTTGGCACATTGCTGAAAAAAAACTGGGTGTTCTTTAAGTCAAATTGTAGAAATACAGCCTTCCCACAAGTTCTTTGGCACCTGCGAAGAGAATAAGGAGGACCCCATGTTCTCCCTTTCTCGCTTATGGCCAAAGACTGGGATACATCAGAAATGCCAGCTAGATAAACAGCTTCTGATTGCTTCCAAAACCTGCTCCTCTATTTTTCCAAGTATTCTGACATTTATGGTGGGAACTTACTCTCAGAAGCTGAGGGATGGTATCTCACATTTTGGAGACAGTGCCCTCAGAATGCTTTTAGCACCCAGCTCTATTATTCCTTCTCATCTAATTCCAAGGAACCACCTGGTCCTCTTAAACATTACCTACATCCAATAATGGGCTGATCAGAGAGAAAGAGCTGAAATTAAATCCATACATGGTAAGAGATACTGTCTGTAAATAGAAAACTAGTCTTTGAGATTGAGGTTCAGCCTGTTGGGGATGAAGCTGCAACCCTTGAAAGAGTTAGTTTGTACTCTAGGAGTATTTCTTGAGTGTTCCTCAGCTGTGCCTAGATTTACTGGTAGTAGCAAGGGCTACATTTGTAACCTTATGGCTAGTATGCTATCTGCCACCTTTCCTAAGTTAGTCGGAGTTAAAGATAATTATCCAGGGCTTGGTTATATTGTGTCTTGACTACAACACTCTCCATGAAGGGCTACCCTTGAAAAGTGTCTGGAACTTGCAAATGGTGCCAAATGTAGCATCCACATTAGTAATTAGTACAAAGTACAGAATCATATGTTGCCTGTGCGGAAAGATCTGTATCAGTAACCAGATGCCTACCTGTCAAAAAGGAATAGTATGTATTATTAAAATCTTTTGCAATTTATGATTGACTTCAGGGACTGTCTCTCCCTCAAATGAGCCCATCTAGTTGTTAAGAGGGTCAGGCCTCTGACAGCAGGGGTATCTTCCGAAGGGCATCTCCTGCAGATCTTAACAAATCTGCAGGAGGTGCCCTTTGACAGGTATCCCTGCTGTCAGAGGCCTGTCCTTCTGGCACATAAGAGAGGGCCTTCTTCTGCACTGCCCCAGGCTATAGATTGCACTTACTCAGAAGTTACAAATGGCCCCAATTCTCTCTACACATAGGAAATCTAGAAAGATGCACTTCTTTTGCCAGGCTTGTAAAGAGTTAATTAACATTACTGTTAATCTTAATGGAGTACTTTCTTGACAGAACGGCAGGCCAAGGAAGGACAGCTGACAAAGCCATTCAAGCGATAGTTCCTTATATGCAGCAGAAGCATCTTTTAGTATTTGACCATAATATCTTAGGGCAGCTTTTGGTGATCGGATAACCTCCAGATGTGGTGCATTTCAGTCCCCATAGGTTACCAAGGGAGACCTGGCAGATATAACACCATTGCTTAAAGCCACATCTCTGTTTCAATTAGATGGTCAGAAATCTCCAAATGGCTTTTCGCCATTTCTCTCTGTTTCTCTCTAATGGCCAAGCACGGCCTCTTTCCACAGCCCAAACATGTTGGGATTGCGATTTCCAATGCTCTAAGAGAGAACTAGATGGGAAAAGAGGGCCCCTAATTTTAGTTTCTAACAAACCCCAACCTTCTGCAACACAAATACACCACTGAAAATTCTGTGTAGGTTTTGTCCCTGGCTTCCTAATTTGGTCGATATTATTTATCTCCTCTTTTTCATCAACATGTTGCCTCCTGATTTGTAGATCTTTCTTTACAACCACCACCACCACCACCAATATGCACAATAGCACCTAATAAATGTATTTAGAACTATGATTAAACAACATAGGAAACCCTATGCAAACCATGTTTGAGGAACTGAAATTCCCCAAATCCTCTATTATCTAACCCAACGGTACCTCTTGTTGCACCTTACCAAGTACTGAGCACTCTGCTTCAACTTCAGGTCCAGCACCTTGCAAAATTGCTTTGGAGACACCTTTAAAGAAATGAGAAGGGGGGCATATATGAAAGTAAACATGAACTTTAACACAACCTTTGCTTGCAAACATTTTACATTAAGTCTATTTGATTGAATCAGATACTCTATTAATATATCCAACAGAATCGAGTCATGATCCTCTGAAACACTGATTACAAGAAAACTGAATTTTAAATTCCTCAGCTATTTCAATGAATCTTAATTTCTTCCTTGCATTCATTAATTCATTCACACACACACACACACAGACATACATACACTTTTGCATATGCAAATTGCCTTTTCTCTTTCCAAGAATGAGCACTTAGCACATTAGGATGTTTCAAAAGATGTTCATTTGAAATTAAATACCTGATTTGGCATTAAAGTTTGCATTGGTTACATTTACAATGACATCCGTATCTTCCTTTGTAATGTCTCCTGTCACTGACTGGAATGTGATGGATCCAATAAGCATTTCATTAATTCCTAAAACTGAGGTAGAAAGGGATCCGAAGAAACCTGTGATTGACAAAAGAAGCACTATGATTTAGTTATAGCACTGATATCCCTGGACTGAGCACTATCCTCCTATTCTTTATAAAAGATATAAATACCTATCTCAAGATCCTGTAAAAAAAAAATCCATTGTAATCCAATGTTTTTTCTGTTCCCAGGTGAAATAAGGTCTGCACGACTGGGAAATGCTATTCTTAAAAGTGGCACCTTGAACGTCCAATACTTCTAAGATGCCACTAAACTCTGCTGATTTTTCCATGACCACCAAAGGATGAAGTTATAAGATCTACGATCAAGATCTAGCAAAGGTTCCAAAAATTTTAATAGAAGCTGCCCCCCAAAGGGCCACAGAAACTGTATATGCTGTACTGAAACAGCTCTTTGCCCAGTGAGGAAGAGGACATTTCAAACAGGAAAAAATGTGGCTTAATTCACACAGTGAAATAACTCAGGTAAACACTGTAATCATCTAGGGTGTGTTGAACATGCCATCCTACACTAGTTTATGCATAACACTAAACTATGGTTCACAAATAACAATGGCATTTGTATGCTGCATTAACTACCAAAACCAAACAAACCATGCTATGGCTTCACATATATGGTCATAGGCATTCTGAAGGAAAATGTAAAACATCTCCTGAAGATAGAGTCCCTCCATTCTTCTAGTAGCTATCACTAACATTTTTTAAAAGAAGGCCTGTCCACAGATCTCCCATGTTACATCTCAGTTGGACCTAATATAGCTTAGAACTCATAATAAGAAAAAGGTGGAGAAAGGAGGAGGATCTTCCCAACTGAGCCCATCTATTACCTGCCATTTCTTCATTGTTCTGTGGCACAGCCTTCAGAATCCCACCAATCTCAGATCGAAAAACCTCTGTAAATGTCTGGGGGGTGGAGAGAAATTATCCAGGTATTTCCAAAACTATGCAATGTAGGAATAATAACAACATTTAACAATTCTCTTAAAGTTTCAGTAATGGTGCTGACAGTGGTGGACTTGGAGATTTGGGGGTCCTGGGGGAGAGTGTCATTGGAAGTACCCAGATACAATTAGTGTTTCTATTAAAAATAGGCTTATCAAACCTCTTCAGTAAAATACATCAGCTGCCTGACTAGGGGGAGGCCAGCAAGCTGTTAACCCTAGGTTTTTAATTTACCAACATTATGCCAAAATTACTCCCCCGCTTCCCAAATTGTGGAGCCATGGGGAATTGCTTGATTGGTCTGTCCTTAAAACCATAACTGACAACATAAGTACCACCATTCTTTGTCTTTGAGCAGAAGAGATAATTGAGTGGAAGAAGAAAGATACAGGCAAATACAATGACAGTCATATATTGCACTATTCCACAAAATGTTTAATCATGGTTTGTGGGATAAACAACATTTGGCTGGATTTGAACATACTATGCCAGAAACCGTAACAGCACAAACAATTTAGCCAAAATCGCATTGTAGCTTAGAATGATGTGTGGACTAGCTCCATCTCTTTGAATGTTTCTGGGGAATAGATGCCCATCCAGTAGTCCAGTTTTGCTGCCGCTGTTTTCCTAATATTTAGCTGGAAACATACAATTATCTTTGCAAGGTAATTTCTGAGGTATATTTAAGACAAAGTGCAATTCCTTATTTGGAAGACTTTATGACAGAAAAGAGAAAAGAGAGCCAGTTTGGTGTAGTGGTTAAGGCATCAGGCTAGAAACCAGGAGACCATGAGTTCTAGTCCTGCCTTAAGCACAAAGCCAGCTGGGTGACCTTGGGCCAGCCACACTCTCTCAGCACTAGGAAGGAGGCAAGGGCAAACCACTTCTGAAATCTTGCCAGAAAACTGCAGGGACTAGTCCAGGTAGTCGCCGAGAATTGGACACAATTGAACAGCAGAAAAAAAAATGACAGAAAAGTAACAACATTACCTTTATATTATCTTTATCTTTTGGATGTAGGAGAAAATGAACTTTCTGAAGGGACTTGAAATTCTTCCTGCTACTGAACTGAAGCACTTCCTCACACATATATTTAGCCACCTCAGAATTTGGAAAATTAAAACCACCAGTCCCAATGGCTGGGAATGAGATAGACTTTAACGACAACATTTCAGTCCTCTCCAGGCATTTCCGCACAATATTTTTAAGTTCCTGTAAAATATACAGCAATATTTCACAAATATGCTTTAAAAGGCCAAGAGTTATCCACAAGTCTTAATTTAGAGCCAAAATAGACATCAGGAGTTCATGTATTTTATTCACATATCCATTTCATTCACACATAAAGCCATGGATATGAAAAACATGGGTGGAGAGCGACATCCAACTTCAACTCAGCATATTCAATTGCATCAAAACTATGGTTCTGGTATAGAAGAAAGGCTTGCAAAGAAGTACCTCATGTAACAGATATAAATGTTGACAGTATGGGATCTAGTGTGTTATTCTGATTAAAGTGTCCAAGATTAGGGAGACTTGGGTTCACACCCCTACTTGACTGTGGAATTCATGGGTGATTTCAGCCCATCACTACCTCTCGGCCCAACTGACTCAAAAAAGTTCCTGCCTCTATTTTTTGAACCATACAATTCCAGGCGTACCACACATTGTCGTGTTCACTGTTTCAATGTACAGTATACATCGTAACATTTTACATGCCATGGCGCTGACGCGCGTTTCTGTTTAGGAAGGAGCTGCTGTGAAACCTTGTACCAAGCTCTGTATCTGTGTTCATTACAATGGAATGTGTTTGGGTTATGTTCTCTGTTCAAGGACTTTTCCCGCAGACCATCAGAAACCATTAGGAGCACCTGGGATTGTGAACTTGGGAAGATTCTACGGGGGGAGGGATCTCATTTACACCGACGGTTTTTAGTTTGCATTTGGCGCGCTTTTATCATTCTCAGCTTTCTCTGTGATCCTGCATACTATTCTTTAATAAATCAGTATCTTTGAATTCCTGCTCATGAGTCTGATAGTGTTTTAGAATAGGCAACCATTACACACATACCATCTGGGAGATCTCTTACACATAAATAGATTCACTTTCAGGGTGCTGGAATTACAGTTTCCATTTTTTTTTCCAGCAATACTTAGCCAACAAGATGCTTAGAGCATTAAATTTGGAAGGATTAAAGGGTAACTTCCTAAAATAACATGAGATCCTCAAGGAAGAAAAAGGTACCTGTCTTGTTTTTGGAGCACCTCTTGAGGTTTTGGTTCTGCAGTGCAGAAAGAAGATAGGCAGAAAGGCAACAGGGATCCACTGGAAAAACCAGTGGCTGTGTTGTGGGGAAAAAGCTAGATTCTGCAGATTGCTGGAATCCTGGCAAAGCATGCTAGATAAGGCAGATCTTGGCTTCATCCTTCCTTTGTTTTTTAGTGAGAGGACATACTGTATATATTCTGATACAAGCCCATCTGCAGATAAGCCAACCCTCAATTTTTTAACCAAAATACCATGAAAAATGTGCCACCCATGGATAAGCACATACCAAATTTTTCATGGTATTTTGGTTAAAATTCCAGGGTCTGCTTATCCATGGATGGGCTTATCCATGAGTATATCTGAGTACTTTAAAACAGTATTACTGTATATACTCATGGGTAAGCCCATCCACAGATAAGCTGAACCCCATTTTTAAAGTGCGTTTTAGCACCTAAAATTCTCAGCTTATCTGCAAGTAAATACAATAACCAGGAATAAAATGGACAATTTAGCAAGCATGCTTTGTAACTTCAATACAAATTGATGAAACAGCTAAGCAGTAGGTACACAAAGGTTAAGACCAAAACTGTGTAACAGCACCATTGAGAATGCCCAGGAAAGTATTGGCAAAGTGCAAGAAACTGTCTTGAATATGCACAGGGAACATAAAAGGATCAGATCCCCATATTCTTTAACCCAAACCATTAATCTCATATACAACAAATCCTTCCTTTTGACTCATGAACATTATATTCCAAGACAGTTAACAGCAAACAAGGAAGCAAAATGAATCAGTACCTTTGTTGCGTTCCCTTTTCCTGCATCCCACTGTGGAACTATAGCGTGGAACAAAAAAGCACAGGCAAGGTTATGCCCATGTGTTTGAATTATACAGTCACCTAGGGCTCCCTGACCTTGGACCACTTGATGGTACTCATCTTGAAGCTTGTCTCCAGCCTTCTGTAGCACAGCTGTTGAAAGTGGGCCTACGCCAAGCTTTAGATCTTTACCAACACTGCTTACGACAACATCCGTCTGGAATCAAAGCCACATTAAAATTACTTCCAAGAGGATTACATATAACAAGATTGACAGCCTAGGAGCTGAGTATGTGTATTACAGAGTATTTTTGGACACATTGTGCTATTATTGAGGTAATACAGGGAGAAAACAGTCCCTAAACAAATGAAACATCTTTGATCCACTGGAGACTCCAGCAGGGAATGGGAGTGGTATAGGGGAAGGGTTGCTAATTCTTTGCAACTCCCATCGCCTTGACTAATACCGTAACGAACTGTTTCCCAATTTGGCATGGATTATTAATTCAAGAGGTTGGAGGAGAGGCAGGGAAATCACCAGCAGTTCCTTCCTTCTATTATCAAGGGCTAAGTATGCCCTTTCCATTAATAGAACCCGTTGAATAAATATAGTATGGAAATGCAGTCCACATCCTTTGTCCAGATGTAGAAAGTACAATTTTCTAGAACAAACTCATGCAGCACATCCCTGGTTCAGAGTCTTCTCTCCAAAGAAAACAGCCTTTAAAATTAGTCAAGACGGAAACATTATTCCAGTCTTCTCCGTGCTGTGCATCTAACTCTAATCCAGCACAACAAATCCATCTGGACATTGGAAAAGGTGGTATTCAGATGCCAATTTTTTTAGACTTCCCCTTCAATGTGAAATATCAGCATTTTAGAAGCATAACATGAACTGTATATTTCAAAAATATAAGTATGTCCTAGCAACACTTAAGATTAAAGTTCCTCTGCTAATATAAATGCTTACCGTAGCATCTTCAATGCCTTTTTCTTCTAGAATGAGTTTCAGAACTTTATCAGAAGTCACTACAAGATCTTCGCTTTCCAAAGGCTGACTGATTGATGGAGAAGACAGTGATGCGGGTTGGGATGATCCACTTTTAAACACTTCATTCAAAGCATCAGAAAAAGCCTGAACTGTTTCTTGGGTCGTATCTACCAGGCAAATCTGTTTCAGGCTACCATTCTCAGAAGACTCTTCTAAGGTTTCCTTAATGGCTGTTAAAATGGAATGAGTGCACTCTTTTATTGGGAACCCAAAAATCCCAGAGCTTATGGCAGGGATAGCTATGGAGCAATGGTTGAATGTTTCTGCCAGTTTTAAACTTTCCCTTACAACTTTCTTCAATACTTGTATACATTTTTCTTTGTCAGCACTATTCCACTTTGGCCCAACAGCATGAATCACCTGTTTACATGGAAGGTTCCAAGCTCCTGTGATTATTGCACTACCAGGCTTTAGATGTCCATGTTTCTGTATGATATCATCGCATTCATCTTGTAACTGTGGGCCGGCCGCTTTTAGCAGAGCATTTGCGAGGCCACCACAGTGCTTCAGCATTTCATTTGATGCACTGACCACAACATCAGCTTGGTAACTGGTCAGATCTCCCATAGAGACCTGTATCACAATACCATCTTTTAAATTTACCTGGGTCTGAAGGTGTTCTACATTTTCAGCAGAGTCTCCGTTTTTCTCACCATCTGTTTGCAAACTGATCAGACACCTGAAATTTGTTTTTGCTTGGTTAACATAGAAATGTTCTTGATTTTTGAAAAAGGCTTTCACTCCAGGTTTATCAATCACTACGTTCATGGAATACAGTGAAGACAGCATTTGCTCCACCACCACTGCGGCCTTTGCCACTTCTATTTTGGGTCCACTTAATACAATGTTTCTCTGTTTTGTCTGGAGCCCAAAATTAATGGTGAGGCCTTTCTTCTTCAAATCACACCAAACCTTCTGCTTTTCCTTCTCTATAAATTGTACAATAGTCACTGTCTTGGCCGGAATTACTTTTAGTATGTGGCTATGTCTTTCAACAAAATCAGAAAGCTGCTTGTAAACATCTGCTACTGGTTTTGTATAACCAGCCACAACAACTTTAGCATCCTCTCCCAAATCAATGCAGGCCTCAATTATTACAATTTCTCCAACAGAATTGTGTAGCCCACGCAGATGCTTAATGAAGTTCTTCCATTTCTTTCTGTAGATGAGCTCCTGGTCCTTCAATATAATGCATTCATGATTCAAATCTTCCTTTATTTGTTCCTCTGCTCTTAAGAGGCCTTCAGGAGAATGTCCTACCAATGTTATAGAATCATGTGTAAGTTCATAGGCTGCATTAATTTTATTTGCCCTAAATAGGCTCCCTGACACCTTTTCAGGGTCTGCATTTTGTAGGAACTGAAATATGGAAGAGTGAATATTGACATTTTTCTCCACTATGCTGTGCATCTTCTCCAGTAAGTCACACTTCATTTTGTAAACTTCTGCAGGTATTCCATTCAGCTGCAATTGCTTTGCTGAAGCATTATAACACATTTTAGTATTTTCTTCACAGATATTCTCTTCTAGCAAGATATGCTTCAAAACTGTATACTTTACTGGGGAAATTGATAATGTATGTTGTAATGTTTGCCTGGCTATTTCAGAATCCTTGATCAAATGCTCTATATATTCCTTCAACTCTTTCTCCACACTATCCACAGTGAATGCAAAACCAGCTAGAGTAACACAAAGTTTGGAGTCATCCGGCACAGCCAACACATTTTTTAACGAATTGTTTTCTATGGTCTCCCATGCTTCTGGAATGATTTTGCATTTAACTGTCCTGAACTTTGACAGGATGCATGCAAGTTCCTCAGAAACTTTATCTTTCCAAGACTTAACCAATTCTTTTATGGACCTTCTTTGCTTAGCTAAGATAGCTGAAGGAGACATTACAACCTCCGGATGCACACAAGTTACCTGGGGCCACATCAGTTCACAGAAACAATTGGCCATTTCTTTCTCTATTTCTCGGATTAATTCACTCTTTCCTTGTAGAAACTGCCATATATAAGGATCTAAAGGGACAGTGATAGACTCTGGCATCTTGATTTGTGGCCTCTCCTTTCCATACAAAACTGTATCCAAAGAACTGTAGAATGGATAAACCAGGATCGGTTGGCCATTAAATGAATGCTGCTCTTTCAATATTGTCAGGACAGCTATAAACAAACAAACAAACAAACAAAATAGAATATACTGAGACTTTGAATCAGAAGTTGCAATATAAACAGATATAATTCAGATACCAGGAGGTAAACGGTCAAGCCATGCATTTCTAAAACTAACACAATTTTTGCATTTCCCGGAACACACTTCTGACAATCAATTAGGGATTCCTCACTAACGTTTTTAAAAAAATAAGCTCCAACATTACTCATTTGCTCATTGCTGATGTACTGCTTTCCCTATGTAATAGAACCCGAAATTCCCCTCCCACCCATGGGGTGGTCATAGCAGCCTCAAGTTCTGAGGTACCATCCCTCTACAAGTCTATATATGGTACAATTCTTTTTTTAAAAAAATTAAAAACCCCGAGCTTTTGTTCTTTTGCTCTGCAGTGGAAGAATTTATTTTCTCCTCATCACGAGCAATATAGTTCTTGACAGAGGCCACCTAGTTTGCTTGTGGCCATGCAAAAGCTGAACTACAACTCCCAGCAGTTCTAAATAGCATGGCTGTGCAAAGGTTGTTGGATGCTGTAGTTCAGCAACATCTCTAAGGCCACAGGTTCCCTATCTCTAATTTAAAGCAAAATAACAGCAGCAGCAGCAGCAATGTATAGTTTGAGCCCAAGGATAGGTTTGTACAGATATATCAGTCATGCTATTCCCTCTCAGAATAAGAACTGTTGCAGAAAGTGAAGACCAAGAGTAAAAATAGACAGCTAAAGAAACTAAGCCATGAAATAAGAAAAGGAAGGGGAAATACACTTAATTTATTTTACACCAACAGCATTCGCTATATCACTTCATATCTTTATATCCTTGTGAACTATCCTTGCTTCCTACTACATCCATACTCTCATTAATTATTGCCTTTTGTTCTTTATGTTCTCATTTCTCTCTTCTTCAGGATCTATCAACCCCATCCAGCTACAACTTCTAAGTTTATCTCTTTCTTTCAACCCATGCAGTGCTTCATTTGTCTATCTGTTTAATCCTCAGTCATTCTCTCTATAAGACTTTAATCTACTTCATTTTTCTTTCATACTGAACACTCACTTTTGCATTCAAGCCATACTCATTCTGTACCCATTCATTCTTGTTAAACCATGCACACTTCTTTTTTTATACAAGAATTTTATTAAGTTAAATAAAAACTACGAAAAAGCAAGAAACTATAAAAAGAAAAAAAGAAAAACTAAAAAAGTGTGAAACACAAGAAAAAAGAATTTTGAAGATTACATAAAGAAGTGACTTCTGACTTTCAACAAGAATATACAGCAATTTCCATAATCAATCCTTTATTCTACATCCAACCAGGACCATATTATTTCTATAAATCATACCATTAGCACATTGTAAAAATCACTAAATACAATCCCTCCTTCCCCTTATATTAAGTGGAAGGTATATATATACATACATACCTTTAAATCAACTTCTCTCCCCCCAAAACAACATACTTCTTAAGTACCCTATTATAACTGCATTCAACTCAGTTTTATATTTGTTCAGACAAACCCAACATATACTTCTATATAACAAAGGGGGTATAGACAGCCATTATTGTTCATTTCATTTCTCATAATAAACCACATCTTTCTACCAGCATTTGTGCATCTTAAATTTTCTCCATACATTTTCCCTTCTTTAGTAAACTTTCTGCACAGTCATCTACTTGCCCTAGTTTTTTGCCATTTGTTTAGTGCTTGTAATCATTCACTCCATTTTCCCATCAAACACAACTAATGTTTCATTGATACATTAATTTTTGGACCCATGCTCCTTGTTGCATCATACAATCTAACATTTGCTGCAAATGATTCAGTGTTTCAGCCAACAACACAGCAGCATCTGTAAATAAAAGTATGTGCACACATCCCCAACCAATACACTTCCAAAGTCACCACAAATATTCCTTACATTTCTTTTACATCATACATGCTTGCCATGCTCTCTGCTCAAAACTGAACCATTCACTAAGCTTTCCATTTACTAATTATTATTATTAATTACATTTATTATGGCTGTTCACCCGGGGCAGTTTACAAAATTCAAATACACAGATGAAACAGTTAAAAACATAAAACAAAACATGACAGCCCAGACTAAGAACAACCGTAACAGTAAAAACATGATGGGGCTCCACAAAGACAATAACCTTAGGTCTGCAAATGTTTATGCTTATTTCCATTATGTATCACTCAAACTTGCTTTACTTCCATCATACAATACTCTTATCTCTTTCAGCAACCAACTTTCAACTCCGTATCTGCAATAAACACTCCATAATTCAAGCCCATTCCTTTTATCATGTATTTGCTCTAAATCAACAAACATACAATACAGGTGGTCCTCATTTAAGAACCACTCATTCAGCCACTATCTGAATTTAGGACAGTGCCGAACAAGTGGTAGTTATGACCGGACCTTGTACTTATGACCGACACAGAGTCCCCACAGCCATGTGATTGTCATTTGCGATCTTTCCTGCCAGCTTCAAACAAGCAAAGTCAAGGAAGAAGCCGACAGGAAGTTGGAAGTTACACTCATGTGCAGTCCTCACTTAATGTCCTGCATGGTCCTCATTTAATGATGGCAAATGAAACTGTTGGGACTGCTGTTGCTAAGCAGTGCAGTCACGTGGTTTTTCAAATTACAATCACATTGCTTAATAATGGAGTTTCTAGTCCCAATTAGCATTGTTAAATGAGGACTACCTACACACTTTCTCACATACATTTTCAGTGACTTGCTGAAGAGCAAAAATTTGGTCTGTATATGCCCTGCCTGGCATAAAGCTGTGACACTATTCCCAAATTTTGCCCACTGTCATTTCTCACACTCTTTCAGTCAGAATTCTGCTGAATGCCTTCCCAGGCAAGTTTGACAAACTTACCCCATTGTTTTTACATTATCTCTTGCTGTTTTTCTCTTCAGACAGAGAAACAGTACTGGCATTCTTCCAGTCATCAGACATTCATGAAGTATTTCCAGACATGTTCAACAAGCTGCAAACCATGCCCATGAAGTACAGCAGAGGCCAAAGAAATGCAAGCACCTGTTTCACAAGCTCCTATCTTTGGCCTGTGGTATAATAATCAGTTTAGGGTTACTGCTGTTGTGTCTTCTTCGCCAATTCTGCCATCTGGACTTCTGTTGATATGCTCATGCCCAATGCTGTTATGTTCCCAAACTTCCTATATCGGAGTTTGATTTCAAGCCAAGCATTCACAAACTGGTTTTTATAAAAATGGAACAATTACCTTGAGAGTCACCAAATTTAACAAGAGCTGAATCTTCCGTGGGTAACATCTGAATATCAGACACCTGCCCCCCTCCACGTTTTGGACTTTCGAAGTAGAGAGTTATGAATTCCCTGGATGTTCCAGCTGGGATGTTTTCAACTTTGACTATGTGAGTCAATTCAAGAGGCCTGGCTGTAAGTTTGTACTGCTGGAATCTAAGGTTCTTGGTACACTGCTTGAGAAAATTTGCAGCTGCTAAAAACAGAAAGCAAAAATCTTAAATGTGTGCCTCCCCCCCTTTCTGTGCACAAACATGCACACACACGCAGTTTAAAGATTCAGTTATGATGTTGCAACAGATCTATATTCTCAGCATGTTTTTGTAAACCTTGGCCAATCTCAAAAAGTTAAGCAAATACCAGGTTGTTATTTGGATAGGGTACTTCTAGGGAATACCCTGAGTTGAAAGTTAAATTGGGAATGGAAAAAGATCCTGTAAGAAAGCAAAAGCAAACAACTTCCATACAGTTGCCAAGAAAACTACATGGAGGTATCCATATAGTCACCAGGAGTTGAGTTTGGAGGTGCCATTCCCTCAGCATTGACAACATCTGGGGAGATGCATCTCTTTGGCCAGGAATTTCATAGCAGATTAAAAACAATCTGCATGCTCAGATCAATCTTTTGTATGGAATTGAGTGCTCTTTTGAGAAAAAGGGTGGAGTATAGATTGATTGAATTAGCAGATCATGCACTGGAACTGGGAAAGAAGGCAATGAAGTACAGCAGTGATAAACAGTATCTCCCTAATTATGAATTTGTCTTTCAAAAGTGGGAGGAAGAGGAAGCATCTGCCATCAATTCCTAGCCTTTAGAATCAGAATGCCAAACCAACTAGATAGTTTTTTGGCATACAAGGCAGCTCATATTTTCTTATCTACCTATGAGAAACACATCTACTAAGTACATAGCCAAATGGTCTCACGGCAGCAAGTTACCCTTAACACTTTCCTTTAGCCATCACTCAGATGGCTTAGCAATGTCAAAAGAATCCAGAATATAGCCCCCCAAAATGTAAAGGATAGCTAAGTATCATGTACTAGCTGTTGGTCATGTACTAGCTGTTGACTACTAGTACATGATGAACAACAACAAAACCCTTTTGAAGTTAAATTAGAAAGAGCGGATTAATCAGCATTTCAGAATCTGCAGGTATGGAAGCATAAGAGTTTGCATCTTAGAATTTTTCTTGGAAACAATGGAGCATGAAAAAGTACTTATGTAATGCAGCGATGGTCTTCAACTTCAGTGCCTCCAGGGGTTCAGGACTCTAACTCTGATTAGTCCTTGCCAGCATAGAAACTGGTCAGCAATGATGGGAGCTGAAGGCAAAAACATTTATGGGACCCAGATTTCAGAAAGCTTTCATAAGGGCTACGATGCTTCCACGGATGTGTTGGGTTCAAATTCTTGTAATCCCCAAGTGGCTACGAGTGACACGGACTGCAGTCCAACATACTAGAAACGTACCAGACTAGGAAAGGGCATTGTACATCACAACATTCTTCAAATATTAAATATCTGAGTAACAAGCGTATAGATCTTACCATTGCTTTGCTGAAAGGTTACTACTGCAGCCTTCATCTCACTTATCAGTTCAATATGGAAGGTATTATCTCCTGAAAGCGCATTGATATTATCTACCAGTAGCGTTAATGTTTCCAGTTGGATACTTTCTTCAATATTTTCAAGAACTACTTGAGAAAATCTTTGAGAATAGTCAAGAATATCCTTCTCAGCACATGGATCGTTCCCAGCTGACCCGTTTCCTAGGATAATATGATCTGTTTGGCAATCTTGTGGCACTTCTAATTTCAAAAAGGAATAAATAAAAAGAAGATTCAGCTGCACAGTGTTGGCTTATATTTTTAAGTTACTTAAATATACCAGAGAACCAGCTTGGTGTAGTGGCTAAGGGGCTGGCCTAGAAACCAGGAGAGACTGTGAATCCTTTAGGCATGAAAGCCGGCCGGGTGACTTTAGGCTGGTTACTCTCTTTCAGCCTAGCCTGCCTCACAGAGTTTGTTGTGGGGGGAAAAAAAACAGGAGGCAGGAGAATTAGGTATGAATTATATATTAAAAAGGCAGAATAAAAATATAACAACAACATCACACTATTTTTAAATTTTATTTACTTATTTTAAACTTTTTTTTAACTGAAGTTACTTATTTTTAATTTTTATATTTAAACATGCCAGGGTACTCTTTTTCAAAAATCTCAGCTCAATTATCATCCTCCCCATTTCTATTTAAGATCAATTCAGATATTGATGTAGGAGATATTAACTCAATTTTACCCATGCATACCGGCAACTAAAGAGCTATATCCACAGTGATCCACAGTGATTCATCAAAGTAAATGTGCAAATGCCAACTTAAAAAGAAAATGTGGCACCTACTCCAAATACTACTATGCTTAATAAGTAAACTTTGGAGAAAGTAGTGAGTTTACTTCAGCAAAGGATCGTTACCTTGCCGTGGTGCTGGAGCTTGAGCACTTCAATGATGCCATGAGCTAAACCGTGAAGGGACACCCAAGACGGGAAGGTCATGACAGAGAGGTCAGACTAAATGCGATCCCTGGGGAAGGTAATGGCAACCCACCCCAGTTTTCTTGCCGTGAAAACTCAATGGATCAGTACAACCAGAGATATGTCGGTATACCATCGGAAGATGAGACTCCCAGGTCAGAAGATGGTCAAAATGCTACTGGGGAGGAACAGAGGATGAGTTCAACTAGCCCCAGACGTGATGACGCAGCTAGCTCAAAGCCGAAAGGACGGCTAGCAGCCAACAGTGCTGGTGGTGAACGGCGAATCTGATGTTCTAAGGATCAACACGCCATTGGAACCTGGAATGTAAGATCTATAAGCCAGGGCAAATTGGATGTGGTTATTGGTGAGATGTCAAGATTAAAGGTAGACATTTTGGGAGTCAGTGAACTGAAATGGACTGGAATGGGCCACTTCACATCAAATGACCACCAGATCTACTACTGCGGACAAGAGGACCACAGAAGAAATGGAGTAGCCTTCATAATTAATAGTAAAGTGGCTAAAGCAGTGCTTGGATACAATCCAAAAAACGATAGAATGATCTCAATTCGAATTCAGGGCAAGCCATCTAACATCACAGTGATCCAAATATATGCCCCAACCACAGATGCTGAAGAACTGAAGTAGAGCAGTTCTTGTTGGCAGATTGCTGGGAAAGCCTTTAACCCAGGAGAGATCAGAAAAGTCACACACACCAGGCATTTCTATAAAAATAATTTATTTACAGAAAGCAAAACGAAAGCAAAAACATATTTAAAGGACTTAGCTCTCATTGAGAGCTACCTGGCTTGCTACATGCCTGCACAGAAGAGAAAAAGGAACTGAAACAAGTCCGGGCAGGTTCCTCCCCCCAGGTGCAATAATTAACATTCGAAAAGGGGGCAGTTGAATTCAACCTCTGCACCCGGCCAAAATGATTAGATACAATAGCACCTTAATCTGTTAGTAGGAAAACCATTAACAGTTCTATGAGGATCTGCAGCGCCTACTGGACAACACGCCTAAAAGAGATGTTATTTTCATCACGGGAGACTGGAATGCTAAGATGGGCAGTCAAATGACACCTGGAATTACAGGTAAGCATGGCCTGGGAGAACAAAACGAAGCAGGACAGAGGCTGATAGAATTTTGCCAAGACAACTCACTCTGCATAACAAACACTCTCTTCCAACAACCTAAGAGACGGCTTTATACGTGGACTTCACCAGATGGACAACACCGAAATCAGATTGACTACATCCTTTGCAGCCAAAGGTGGCGGACATCTATACAGTCAGTAAAAACAAGACCTGGAGCTGACAGTAGCTCAGATCACGAACTTCTTCTTGCACAATTTAGGATCAGACTAAAGAGATTAGGGAAGACCCACAGATCAGCTAGATATGAGCTCACTAATATCCCTAAGGAATATGCAGTGGAGGTGAAGAATAGATTTAAGGGACTGGACTTAGTAGATAGGGTCCCAGAAGAACTATGGACAGAAGTCCGCAACACTGTTCAGGAGGCGGCAACAAAATACATCCCAAAGAAAGAGAAAACCAAGAAGGCAAAGTGGCTGTCTGCTGAGACACTAGAAGTAGCCCAAGAAAGAAGGAAAGCAAAAGGCAACAGTGATAGGGGGAGATATGCCCAATTAAATGCAAAATTCCAGAGGTTAGCCAGAAGAGATAAGGAATTATTTTTAAACAAGCAATGTGCGGAAGTGGAAGAAGACAATAGAATAGGAAGGACAAGAGACCTCTTCCAGAAAATTAGAAACATTGGAGGTAAATTCCAGGCAAAAATGGGTATGATCAAAAACAAAGATGGCAAGGACCTAACAGAAGAAGAAGAGATCAAGAAAAGGTGGCAAGAATATACAGAAGACCTGTATAGGAAGGATAACAATATCGGGGATAGCTTTGACGGTGTGGTCAGTGAGCTAGAGCCAGACATCCTGAAGAGTGAGGTTGAATGGGCCTTAAGAAGCATTGCTGATAACAAGGCAGCAGGAGACGATGGCATCCCAGCTGAACTGTTCAAAATCTTGCAAGATGATGCTGTCAAGGTAATGCCAGCAAATTTGGAAAACACAGGAATGGCCATCAGATTGGAAAAAATCAACTTATATCCCCATACCAAAAAAGGGAAACACTAAAGAATGTTCAAACTATCAAACAGTGGCACTCATTTCACATGCCAGTAAGGTAATGCTCAAGATCCTGCAAGGTAGACTTCAGCAATTCATGGAGCGAGAATTGCCAGATGCACAAGCTGGGTTTAGAAAAGGCAGAGGAACTAGGGACCAAATTGCCAATATCCAATGGATAAGCCAGGGAGTTTCAGAAAAACATCTATTTCTGTTTTATTGACTATTCTAAAGCCTTTGACTGTGTGGACCATAACAAATTGTGGCAGGTTCTTAGCGGTATGGGTATACCAAGCCATCTGGTATGCCTCCTAAAGAATCTATATAACGACCAAGTAGTAACAGTAAGAACAGACCACGGAACAACGGACTGGTTTAAGATTGGGAAAGGAGTACGGCAGGGCTGTATACTCTCACCCTACCTATTCAACTTGTACGCAGAACACATCATGCGACATGCTGGGCTTGAGGAATCCAAGGCTGGAGTTAAAATCGCTGGAAGAAACATTAACAATCTCAGATATGCAGATGATACCACTTTGATGGCTGAAAGCGAAGAGGAGCCTTATGATGGTGAACTGAGGAGCCTTATGATGAAGATGAAAGAAGAAAGTGCAAAAGCTGGCTTGCAGCTAAACCTCAAAAAAACCAAGATTATGGCAACCAGCTTGGTTGATAACTGGCAAATAGAGGGAGAAAATGTAGAAGCAGTGAAAGACTTTGTATTTCTAGGTGCGAAGATTACTGCAGATGCTGACTGCAGTCAGGAAATCAGAAGACGTTTAATCCTTGGAAGAAGAGCAATGACAAATCTTGATAAAATAGTTAGGAGCAGAGACATCACACTGACAACAAAGGTCCGCATAGTTAAAGCAATGGTGTTCCCCGTAGTAACATATGGCTGTGAGAGCTGGACCATAAGGAAGGCTGAGTGAAGGAAGATAGATGCTTTTGAACTGTGGTGTTGGAGGAAAATCCTGAGAGCGCCTTGGACT
This sequence comes from Candoia aspera, assembly GCF_035149785.1. NCBI lineage: Eukaryota > Metazoa > Chordata > Lepidosauria > Squamata > Candoiidae > Candoia > Candoia aspera. The sequence goes on from NC_086153.1 coordinate 216,635,712, forward strand.
GCAAGAAGATCCAACCAGTCCATCCTCCAGGAAATAAAGCCAGACTGCTCACTTGAGGGAATATTAAAGGCAAAACTGAAATACTTTGGCCACATAATGAGAAGACAGGACACCCTGGAGAAGATGCTGATGCTAGGGAGAGTGGAAGGCAAAAGGAAGAGGGGCCGACCAAGGGCAAGTGGATGGATGATATTCTAGAGGTGATGGACTCATCCCTGGGGGAGCTGGGGGTGTTGACGACCGACAGGAAGCTGTGGCGTGGGCTGGTCCATGAAGTCACGAAGAGTCGGAAGCGACTGAACAAATAAACAACAACAAAAGTGAGTTTACACACTGCAGTAAGCCACAATTTGTAACTCTAATTTTTAAAGGGTTGTAAAAAAGATCGAGGAATATTTATATTCCCCAGCAACTGGCTTATTGCACCTGCACTGAGGGTAGCTGTAATGGTTGCCTATTCTAAAACATCATCAGACTCATAAGTAGGAATTCAAAGATATCTGATTTATTAAAGAACAGTATGCAGGATCACAGAGAAAGCTGAGAATGATAAAAGCGCGCCAAATGCAAACTAAAAACCGTCGGTGTAAATGAGATCCCTCCCCCCGTAGAATCTTCCCAAGTTCACAATCCCAGGTGCTCCTAATGGTTTTTGATGGTCTGCGGGAAAAGTCCTTGAACAGAGAACATAACCCAAACACATTCCATTGTAATGAACACAGATACAGAGCTTGGCACAAGGTCTCCCAAACAGAAACGGGCGTCAGTGCCATGGCATGTGAAACGTTACGATGTATAAACTACACTGAATCAGTGAACATGACAGTAGCAAATATTCATTACATTTAGCTGAATCCTTCTTGAGTTTGTTGAATCCCTTTTAAAGCAACCTAAGCTAGTCCCTGCGCACCCATCTTGAAGTAGCAAATTCTACTGGTTGGCTGTGCATTTTATGAGAAAGTACTTCCTTTTCTCTTCCACTACCATTGGAAAACCCCTATGTCAATATTCTGAATGGACCATTCTTCTCTGTAGCCCCTTTATCCATACTGCATATTAGTAAAATGAATCTTCAACCCTATCCCACTTTTCTTGCCTTTTTCTGTATATTAACAAGCCCCAAACATCATAACCTTCCTTCATAAAAGAGCTCTTTCACCCTTTTGAACATCTGAGTTGCCTTTTTCTATACTTTTCAAAGTCTAGAATACAGTTCAAAATCTGCCCTGATAGATCATCTGCTCCTTATACAATCATGGAACTGCATGGAAAAACCAAGGACATGTCATCAGCAGCTGCTTCCATCTCCAAAATTCCCCTTCATCCCAAAATAAAACTGTCTCAATGTTTTAAAACTTGGGAAGAATTTACCCATCTCTGTTGCTTGATCTTCCCTCAGAGCCTAAAAATAAAAAGGAGGGGGGGATATTAGCATATGAATGTACTGCTTGAAACTTCAGTTGATCTCTCTTTGAAGGTATGAAATCTTTGAGGTTAGTTACCTTCTCCGGAATTATTTCCTTCTTAGGTATATTATCTTTAGCTGGGCCTGTTGTTTCATACAGTGAGACTTCCAGCTTTAGTATTCCTCTTCCTGCCAAATCGAGTTCATGCATCTTCTGGGAGAGAACTCTTTGCCTCACTGCATCAGAAAAACAAATAGATTACAGGAATCATTAGAGTATTTCTTCCTTCCATGATTAATACTGGTTAGTTCAGCAATCCTTTTCTCCTCGCCAGCTTTCCTACATCAGTACAAGTAAGAGGTGCATTTAACCTAAAGTTAGCACTTTGTTTAATTTGAACAACTTTCCAAATCTTAAGATGACCAGTGAAATATTAGGCCTGATGAGGATGGTACTTCCAGGTCTTGAGTTAAAAATTGTACAATGCCAGAAAGTCTTCGGTTTTCTTTATCAGCATTCCAAAATTTGCAGGACTGAAGGTAAAGTTTTCAAACTGCTTTGGAGAGATGGGGGAGCGGAAGAGTGGACGGGTGGAAAGGACTGGGGGGAGGGGAAATAAGCGACTTTTCCCACTAAAAACTTCTTAATTCCGTTTTTAGTTCAGCAGAACTGACACCGTGATCCTGAAAACCAGAATTCCAGCCTGCTCTTCCTACTCACGTCGTATTTAAAGCTTCTGTCGCTCCTACAGCAAACAAGCACGGCGGGACGGAAACGGGGATAAAAATTCCCAAGGAACCGCACCGAGTTAGAATAAGACGTTTCCTTTACCTTCTTCCTGGACAAAGCAAACCAAGATCTGTCCCGCTTGCTGCTGAATCTCGCATTCTCCACCTCCCGATTTTTTCCGGCTCTGGAAGTAGCGAAGAATTTTGTTTCTCAAAGTTTTGGGGGGATCGGGGCTCCCCCAGTCTCCCTGCACCAGCATCGGAAAGGGACGCAGCCTTGTTCCCGCCGCCATCTTGTTGACAGCGGCAAGGCTCGGCTTGTAGCATTTTCACTTTCGTTTCTTCTAACCTTGATTCCCAGTGTTTCTTTATTTTGACGCGGTCTTCGGGAAACGGAAGTGCTAAGTTGGCAATTGGTTCTTTTTTTCAACGCTGGGCCGTATTTCTTTCGAGTCCCCGCCCACGCCGCCCTCGCCCCTGGGGTCCCCCCCCCCCAGTGTGCCCCTTCTTTTCTTCCAAAACAGGTCTTGCGCCTGTGATAGTTCCACGGCCATCGACGTTGGGGAGTTTTGAGAAAAGTCTTTACAAAAAAAAAGGCGTGAGAGCATCGATTAAAAGAAAAGTGCTATATCATTTCTGCACTTTGCCCCGTTGCTTTTTTCGAGCCATCGCCCTTCCCGTTCTTTTCCTCCTTAATGCCTCGCTCAGAAACCTGCTCAGTTGACTTCCTCTGAGTTTCGTCCTCCACCGAGGCTTGAAACCAAGAGGAAATGAAGCAGCACAAGAAATTGCCCCATTGGTTAGCTTTGGCACCGATTCCGACCAGATGATCTGTCGGGACAGCAGTGATCAGGGTCAACTGGTGGATCCTTGTGACTAGTATCCCCTCCTACCCAAGACATGCAAGCAAGCACCAGTCAGGTTCCTTCCTATGGTCAGGTCTTTGAGGACATGTGGCTTCCATGTATAGACCCTTCCCCAAAGTCCCCTTCTGTTGACTCCTGAAGTGCTTGAAACTTTGGAACTTGGCCCTCCTGCCTGGTCTTTCTCAGGCCAGGGGATGTTGCTTACTCACATGTCAAGCATTTCACTGGGTGGGGTGGTGGGGAGACTTCATCCACTGGTTTGCCCAAAGGAAAGTTGTCTTCAGGTGCTCCATGTACATGGCTGCTTTTGGACAAAGGTTTAGGGTCTCAACTGTTGTTCCTCTCCCTTTGGATAGAAATGGAAACTGGCAGAACCTGGTCAGTTTTAACCCAGCTCCCCAAACACTCAAATTGGTGAATATTGTGAGGAAACACTGGTAGCAAGCCACTGCGGTGCCCAAAGGTATCCCTTGGAACTCATGGCAAAGTAAGCAAAATGACACTGCTGAAGTAAATTTGCGTGGAACTGTTTTTTTTCTTTAAACCCACTGCTCCACTACGTTACTGGTGACTGGTTATATGTATTCAAAAAGGTTCAGTAATAAATCAGACAAGGATGTGGGGAAGTCTAGTAGTTCAGTAATTCCCCCTGATCAACTCTTCCTTGTGCACCAGGTGCGTGTGTGAGAAGTGGTGTTTCAGAGCATTTCCTATCAGAGATAGAGAAGGAACCCATGAAGTGCCCAAGATCTGCCTCACAAAGCCCGATGGGGGTCAGGCTTTACACAGGTGTGTTTCTCTCCTTGGAGCAGGCCTCTTGAAAAGGGCTCTACAAGGCAGCAGCTGGTGACCAGAAGGGGAGGTGTCAGCAGCTCCATAGAGTCCAGATGTTACTGGATGGAAGGAAAGTGCAGCAGAGAAACTGCACTGCTGGACTTTTGCTGGGGCAGGTTGGAAAACACCACTTTTGCAATGGAGCAGGAAAGCCTGCTTGCAGGTGATCTCCATGTGGGACAGCTGAGAACTCAGAGTAACACATCCATTCAGTGCAACTGATGAAGCACTGCTTGTCCTCAAGTCCCATTCGCTTTATGGTATTTGTATTCTCCCTAACCTTTCCACAAGAAGCTCAGGGAGATATCCATGGCCCCTCACTATCAGAGCCAACTCATGCAACTTTTCTTTTTTTTGAGGATTGACAGAACAGGATTTAGAATTTCTTAATCCAAAGAGCCTTGCTGGATCTTTTTATTAGAAAACATTTCTAGTTGTGTTTCTATTTTTCTCCCCAAATTTCTAATACAGGTGCAAAATAACTCTCACACTTTACTTGGCAGGCAAATGCTTTTGATATTGAAGAAAGGAAGAGTGTGACCAGGAGGCCAGGCCCATTTTCTGCTGCTGTGCTGATCACCGCTTCCAATATGGTCTCACCAATGCTTCCAGGGGTGCTGACTGCAGCAACTGCTAGGATTTCCGGCCACTTTGTTGGGTGGTGCATCTAATATAGGCACCCCCTCCCCAGCAGCAGCCAAGTACAGTCATCCAAAGAATCCAAAAGAACTAGCAACTACCAAATGTGGTATTTCCATTTAGCCATTATAGATAAGAGTTTCCTTGAAAGCAAGTTTAACTCCTGACGGTTTCATTCTTGGTGACAGTACAGAATGGATTTGCTACTGTCTTCTTCTGTTGCTTCCACACCCTCACCCCATTTCCCAGTCTAGTTATAGCCCCGGCATTTCCTGCTAATCTCCCACCCAAGTCCTGGCTGTTTTTTTCAAAATCAGTCAAGGTCACTGCATCATGGGACAGCAAATTATAGACAACAATCCTGCATGGACCTGACTCTCTATTTAGGCAAAGTGATGGGGCTACAGCAGTGAGGGATGGATGGCGATGAAGATGTGATGGATTTCAGGCCAGAGGAAGGAGGGAGCGCCTTCCAAGGAGATAAGCATTCTCACAGCCTTGAGAGCCTTGACTGGCAGACAAAGAGAGTTAGAGTAGCCCCGCCTTAAGAGTTCCTGGGATATTTACCTTTAGGTTAGTGAGGGTAGGTTTAGTCTGGCAAGATTCTGTTTTTATGGTAAGAACAATAAAAAACTAGAGTTGAAATATCAGCTCAGGGTGGTTCTTTGCTCGATCCCTTGACAGGTTCACGGCTTATTCTGCTTTCTCTAAGTGACTGCTACTCTCAGGATGGACCAAATTAAAATTAACTGCCAGGGCAGCTTGAAAAGATAAGGAAAAATATGATGGAATATGCAAAAACCTAGGGTTAGAAAATCAAAGAGGAAGAACACGATCTGCGTTTCTCAAGCTGAAAGAGCTGGAGAGAAAATTCAAGCCCCAAGTTGCTATCCTTAAAGATTCTATGGGCAATACATTAAATGATGTGGGTAGTATTAAGAGAAGATGGAAGGAATATACAGAATCACTGTATAAAAAAGAGCTAGTCGATGTTTAAGGAGGTAGAACATGATCAAGAACCATCGGTACTGAAGGAAGAAGTTCAAGCTGCACTGAAGGCACTGGTGAAAAACGAGGCTCCAGGAATTGATGGATTGCCACTTGAGATACTTCAACAATCAGATGCAGCAGTGGAAGCACTTACTTACTCTTCTATGTCAAGACGTTTGGAAGACAACGACCTGGCCAACTGACTGGAAGAGATCCGTATTCATACTCATTCCAAAGAAAGGAGACCAAACAGAATGTGGAAATTATCAAACAATTTCATTAATTTCACATGCTAGCAAAATTTTGCTGAAAATAATTCAACAATGTTTGCAGCTTTACATCGACAGAGAACTACCAGAAGTCCAAGCTGGATTTAGAAGGGGATGCGGTACGAGAGATATCATTGCTGATGTCAGATGGATCTTGGCTGAATGTAAAGAATACCAGAAAGATGTTTACCTCTGTTTTATTGATTACGCAAAGCCATTTGACCGTGTGGACCATAACAAGTTATGGTTAGTATTACGAAGAATGGGAATTCCAGAGCACTTAATTGTACTCATGCGGAACCTGTACACGGATCAAGAGGCAGTCGTTAGAACAGAAAACGGTGATACCGAGCGGTTCAAAATTGGAAAAGGTGTGCGGCGAGGTTGTATACTTTCACCCTACTTATTCAACATGTACACTGAACAAATAATTCAAGAAGCAGGGATGTACGAAGAACGGGGTATCAGAATTGGTGGAAGACTCATTAACAACTTGGGATATGCAGATGATACAACTTTACTTGCTGGAAGTGAAGACGACTTGAAGTGCTTGCTGATGAAGATCAAAGATTGTAGTCAGCAATACGGACTACACCTGAATGTGAAGAAGACAAAGATTCTCACCAATGGACCAATAAACAATGTCACAATAAATGGAGAAGAAATTGAAGTCGTTAACAATTTCAGTCTACTCGGATCAATAATCAATGCCAAGGGAAGTAGTAACCAAGAAATCAAATGACGTATCGCACTGGGAAAATCTGCCATTAAAGACCTATCTAAAGTTTTCAGAAATAAAGATGTCAGTTTAAAAACAAAGGTGCATCTGACTCACGCCATGGTCTTCTCAATTGCCACATATGCCTGTGAAAGTTGGACATAGAAAAAAAGAAGATAGAAGAATTGATGCATTCAAATTGTGGTGTTGGCGAAGATTACTGAAAATACCATGGACTGCCAGAAGAACAAAAAAATCAGTTTTAGAAGAAATACAACCAAAATGTTCCCTAGAGGTGAAGATAATCAGGCTTAGACTCTCATACTTTGCGCACATTGTCAGGAAAGACCGATCGCTTGAAAAGGACGTCATGTTTGGTAAAGTCAAGGGCCAGTGGAAAAGAGGAAGACTTTCAACGTGATGGATACAATTACTGCAACAATGGATGCAAACATTGGAACAGTCAGGCATCTGGCGCAAGAGCGAACAGCATTTCGTTCTGTTATACATACGGTCGCCATGAACGACTCGATGGCAACTAACAACAACATGACTAGCCTGTTTACAGGAGGTGGCACTTTCATAGCTACTCCAAGGAAATCTGACTGTGACCCAATGTAATCTGCATTTTGCTTTTCTTGACTACTCATTAACATGCTAGTATTGTAACCTTCCTAACTCATTGCATCTATTTTGTCTGAGTATATCAATAACATCTGGAGCATCCTGAGAAAACTGGAACTTCCAAACTCTCATTTTCCACAGGAAAGAAGAAAGTTTCCTATCTTTTGAATAGTGCATTATTTTATTCATTCATACATACACAGTTTTTAAAAAGAAACATACAAATACATAATTCATTTTTTTGGCTAGTTCAAAATTGAATGTGAAAGTGAAGAAGGGTGAAATGTAATGAGATACTCTGGATATGCTTGGATATCATTGAAGATTACAAAAATGGAAGGCTTTCTGAGGTCATCAGTCACACTGTCAAACAGAACAGTAGTATCTGTCCCACTTTTTGGGTTTGGGACAACTAATCCTTTTGACCCGACACAATATTCCCCCACAAGCACTCTAGCAAGGTACATGTATTTTGTCCCAGATGCATCTGGCTTCGAATAGGTATTGTGGGCAGAGTAACAGGCATTTACAGCAAAGTATGTTCCATTTCCATAATGGGCAGCTATAGAGGAAGAAAAACATGTAAAGAGTCAGCAACAATCAGGGTCCATCTTTTCACTCTTTAAAGTACTCTGTCCAACAATACATCTGTCATATCAAGCACAATCAACACTCAATAGGAAAAACTTTCCCAGATATAGGTAGTCCTCGGGTTACAACAGCAATTAGGACCAGGATTGCTGTTGTTAAGCAATGTGGTTGTAAAGAGCGATGTCACGTGACTGCATCACTTAGCAACGGCAATCCTGGCAGTCCTGGTTGCCATTGTGACCCCAGGACGTGAGGGTCATTAAGTGGGAAGAGGTGGGAGTCCCAGGTAAGGAGCTTGGGGGGCTGCGCGTGTGCTGTGGGGTGTCCCGGGCAGGGGCTAGGGAGCACTGGTGGGTTGGCAGGAGCCACGGGAGGGCTGGCAAAGGCCTCAGGTGTGGCAGTGGAGGCCGTGGGTGGAGGGGTGCTGCAGGCTCGCACTATGGAGTGCAGGCAGGCTGGGGGGGTGCTACAGAGTACGAGATCCCTGGGATCTCATACACCATAGTGGGCTCCTTGAGAGAAAAAGCAGCGGGAACAACTTACTGGGGCAACTTGCAACCTTCCCTGCTGGCTTCCCCACAGAATTTGCTTGTGGAAAGCCAGCAGGGAAGGCTGCAAATGGCAATCATGAGACCCAGCTCGCTGCGACATCGTAATTGTGAGCTGGGCGCCCAAGCATCCAAATCATGATCACATGATCAAAGGGACACTGCAATGGCCGGAACTTTGAGGTCATAAATCCATTTTTTCAGCAGTACTGTAACTCTGAACGGTCACTGAATGGAGCCTTTCGTGTCATCTTGAGCATTAGCCTCCATATGGTTCCTTCCTTTAAACTCTATCTGAGTGCCTGACTTTTCCACCATGAGCAGATACCTGCAGTTACAAAGTTAGGAGTTCTGGGCTCAGATCCAAAGCAGCTTTCCTGCATGTGGAAAACACCTCCTGCTCATTCCACTTTCCTGCTGCAGCCCCCTGAACTATGTCCAGTGTGATTCTGGAGGTCATCAACCCCTCAAGAGTTATATGGGCAATTTCTTTTCTATGGGAATTCATCTCTTCTATCTTTGGTGCCCAGACACCTTACTGATTCACTACTGACCAAACCACTAAGTTAATTCAAGGAAGGGAGGTGTGTTGGACTTTGTTCTGGGCTTCTGCAAGAAGGCAAAGAAAGCACCTTTTTCTTCCCAATTTCTCCAAGAACTGCAAAGGTGTCATGAGAAAATAATCTTCTTTTGCTTCCTCACCCCACCCCCAAGGTATACACTGTTCAGAATCCATAAAAGCATATTGTGTTATGGTGTAATGTGGCTTGATTAGCTCTGGCTTTGCATGTTGTGCTACCCTGCTGCTGTGGTCTATAAATCATGGTTACTGCTTAAGCCCACTGAAACTGAATAAATCTGTTAAACCAAACAGGGCTTAGGATAAATTGCAAACCAGCTCTTACCAAGAGCCAGCCTTAAAGCACAATTTACCATGCAATCCAGCATAACTCCTGTTGAAGCCAGTGTTATTTATGAGGGTTAATGATGTACTGGCTGTTCCATGAAAAAGGAGCCTCTCATTATTTGTATTGCTGTTTTTAGCATCCATCTCCTGCTTTTTTATTTGGTATGCCTGCCAATAGTAGAGGTTTTGTATCCTCTCAATCTGTAAATGAAAAGAGAGCAAGATTAACAATAACCCATGTCTTTTAAAAAGCAATGATAATCATCTGAAGAAACAACTGATTTGGATGTTTGGAGAATAGCAGCTCAAACAGGGGTACTTTTCTCCAATGAGATAAGTTAAAACAAGAAGTTGAAACCAACTAATACATTTTTAAAATAACAGTTGCTATTATGGGGCAACAGCTGCAGCATCTCCCATGCTTTTAGCCCTATCTGGATCACCATCATTCCTGCATGTACTGTACTGTCAGAAATGTGCAATTCAGAGAGCCTGACCATCGCAAACTCTTCAGATAGCTCCTTCTAGATCACCCAGAAGTAAGCTACTACCAAATATCTGAAGGACTCTCACATAGGAGACAGATCAATTTTCTCAGGCTCTGACAGGAAGCTGATTTCAGTGAAACATTAGAATTACTTCCTAATATTAAGACCTATTTGCCAAGGAAAAGGAGTACCTCAAGAGATGGTGGAGTTTCCTTTGCAGGAGCAATGTAAGCCAAGGGTGGATGACTGCCTGACAGGAATGCTACATTTAGTAATTCCTTCTACCAAGGACAGAACTGGAAAATATATTTTTTGAAGTCCCTTCTAGATCTGTGCAAAGATCTGGATTCAGCACAAGAGATCTGGAGTACATGTGAATACCCCATGTACACTCCAAATCACATTTTGCCCTTTGAATCCAATTCTCTACACAGCCCTACTCATTCCAGTGATTACCTTAGAATTTCTAAGATTATTCTAAGTGTAATAAAAGATTTGACTTCTGATGCTCTGTACATTTAATATGCAATGTACTTGTTCCCCTCATAATGCAATAGGAAAAGAGATAGTGGAAATCCAAGTTCATTAGAAGCTCAAGAGATGCCAATTCTCTAATCAGCTGTACCCTCCTGTACAGTACGGACCATCTTCCTTCAGCCAGAGGATACCCCTTTTTAATGACTTACTAGCAGCAAGATGACGGTATCTCAAGACAGCAAAAGGCCATAATGTTCAGCTGGCTTCCCTAAAGCTTGGCGGTTCATTTTTAACATGAATAAATGTATTAAGCTAAGTAGCTCAGGCCATCTATTTTCTCACCTTGTCCATAAAAAATAGGTGGAGAAATATGCTCCCATACACAACCAGTTTGTGGCTGAATTCCAATGTACAATTTGGGATATGGTTGCTGGAGATACAAAGAATGGTGTAGGACTACAAGTCCACCGCACTGCTCTCCTACCAAGTTACCTCACTAGCCTGCTCAAAGCTTTATGTACATTTAATAAATGAATGACATCAGCTTCAGAATGGGGCGTGGGGCAAAATAAGACTTTACTAGCCAACCAAAGCAGCAGAACAGAAAGGTTTGGGGCTTTTTTTCCCCCCTACCTTTTGAATGGTATATCCCTTGCATGTTTGGTAAAACATATCCTGGACTTTTATATATCCCGCCATTTCTGGTTTTAGCTCCACCACTTTGACACGCAGGGTTTCCTCCATGTCTTCCCACTCTTCAGGAATTGCTATTGCCAGATTATCTTTGTAAATGAATATGAGACAATTCTATGAGCATTTACAAATTGCCATTTTCCAGTCTGATTTTTAAGAACAGAAAATAGGCCAAGAACAGCACTTACATCTCTTACCACTTGGATTGCACATGCCATCCAGTTTTAGGCAAGGGGGGGGGGGGCTAGAAAACAGGGACTAATTATCTATGAGTATGGACCAAAAGGTGCTGGCCTAATGCAACAGTGATGCAGCTAACGACTGACTGCCCACTGCCCTCTGCCCAGTAGTGCCAATCTTACTACAGCCAAGCCTTTCAAACATGGCATACAGCAGCTCAAGCCACCCCATCCTCATGCAATTCCCAAGAGCTATTTCTGGTTGCATGTATCAATTTCATCTGACAAGATGGCACAGTATGATCTGTTTTGTTGTTTGCCAGTTCACAGATGTAGCTAATGTTTTTGGTCAAGTAGAAATACTGTAGTAACACCTGCATTAAAAGATAGTGATGGGTAGCTATTTGCATCTGAAGCAAAAAAAGGGGGGAGGGGCTTTGGAAGGGTGCCACCTGAAAGCCACATCATTCTAGGGGGAAAAAGTCTCATTTAAGGAAGCAGCACCATCAGTTTCCTCCACTCAAACTCAAACACACCTCTTCCACTTCAGGCCCAAAGAACTATACAACTTTACTCCCTAGCTGGATAGTTTTTTGCTATAATTCCATTATCTTGTTTGATTTGGGATTTCTGTAGGATTATTGCTATTGTTTAATTGTTGTGCTCAACCTGGATGATTTTATTGCAAAAAAAGTAGAATAAACATTATTAACTAGAAACAAACCATCATAAACAAGCCTCTTGATCTGTAGATATTATATGAAAGCAGCTTGCCAAGACTTTGGCAACACTTCCAATTAAAAGGTTAGCTTAGAATGAGGGCTGTATCACCATCTGCATCTTTTTCACACAAGGTCAGCCAACCTTAATTTTACATCAAACAATAGTAGGCATGTCTCAAATACCAGCATGGGTGATGCCAAGATGAGCTAATTTTATTTTAAAACATGCAAGATCTTTACACGGCTGTTTTTGTGTTGTTATTATTATACCCTTCCTTATCCCTTTATTTTGTCTTGAAACTATTTATCAGCCTTCCCTAACCTGTGTTGGTCTTCAATTTACATATTCCCCAATCAACATGCAGCATGGAGGGAGAAGCCCAAGTACTACCAGGATAGGCAACCTTTGATGACAGCAGGCTGCAGAAGGATGCAGTGTAAGAAGAGCTATATTAGGTGGTAGGTGAGGCCAAGGCTTTGGGTTTTTTGGAGATGAGGTCTTGTCATGTCCCCCGTTGCAAGGCATACATGCATCACAACGGGGAACATGCCTTTTCGGAGAAGGGAAGGAAGGAGGAAAGAATCAGTGCTAATCCTTTAAACACTGAAAGTCAAATACAAATAAAGGACAAAGGAGCCATGCCTTTGCCCTGACCCGAGAAGCCATCATCCTATCTCCCTGACATCTCTGCATTACCCCGGGGGACACACCTGCACCGGACACAGGAAGAGGACAGAGGTAATCAGTGCTAATCCCCCTGATCACCCATCGAGACTCCGGGACCGCACCCTGATTGCCCATCAAGACTCCGGATCAGGACTTTGGGACAATGGGGGGTGGAGAAGCACCAGGTCCGCACCGCGGGTATTTACCAGCTACCTCGCACGCCATGTGCTCATTCCCGTCTTTCTTTGTGTATGCATTCTATTCCCAATAAACCGGAAATCCTTAGCCTGGCTAGTGAGTCCGTGTCTTATTGGAATAAGGGCAACCATCACAGGTCTGGACTTTTATCCACCACCTTAATCCTATGTTAGAGAGGACATTACATGTTTCCATCCTCAAAAGGGTCAACAAAGTGTTGATTTTCAGCAGTGGTGTTTAGGGGAGGCTCCAGTGCCACTACAAGGTACTCATATGGTGTCTTTGACCACCTGTGCAGTACAGTGACAGAACTTAGTAACTTTTGAATGCTAGCAGCCAGCCAGTTTGGTCTAGTGGAGAGACAGCTGAATTTGTGCTAGATTCAAGGACTATGAAACTTAGGGGTATGTAATTTTAGAGAGAAAGAGAGAGAATGAGAGAATATGAGAATGAAGGAATGAACCATGGTCAAGCTGTAGAACACACCTTCTACTTTTGCAACACGCCGAAGAGCAATGTATGTCCCCTGGTCATCAACAGCACGCAGTTTACTGGGGTCCACTTTGTAACGCTTGTTCTGTATAGTCAGCTCATGCAGATTCTGACACTGTGCTGCAGCTTCTAGCTGCATATTGGTCAGACTGTCAAAAGATTTGTATTGCCCGTTGTCTTCATACTGCCACTCTACAAGGTTGCTGAGAAGTTCTGCCTTGGATTTTTCCTCTCTACCTTCTCGGATTATTTTGATCATTCTCTGTATTTCTGTACTGGCATGCAAGACATCTTTAGTTATACCACAAATACAAAGGGAGGGAGGAAGGGCTTCACTATCCAGTTTAATGACAATGTGCAAAGTTGTCTGGAGGTTCTCCAATTTTTTATATTCACTTTCTCCAAAGTTTGAGATCCATTCATCTGAGACAGTGTATTCATTCTGGCACTTTAAAATCAGGTTCTTAATCCACGATGCTGCATCTTCCACATTTTTCTGGTGGTCACCACAAATCTGGAAAATGGCTGGCTCAACTATTCTCTCAAAAAATAAGGCAGGTTTTAATTCCATAGCAGGTTTTTTGAAGGTAAAGAATTCTGTAACAAATCAATTCAGGGATTCAGTGCTTCTAACTATTGCACCTACAGCCAAACAATTAGACACAAATGGAACACATTTCCTTACCTGCTACTTTAGACAAAAAGGATTTTGATGTGCTCATACCACCACCAGACTTACTGGCTATAACTTCTTTTCTCTGCATGCTTGCATAAAACACATCTAGTAGATGTGGCTGGAAAATGATTATTTTAATCTTTCTCACGCTGGGGGCCGATGTTTTACTTGCATAGTCTACTATAGCATCGATCATGCTATCAGCTGCTATAACTGGATCACGTTTTGCATTTCCTGCAATGTTAATAAAAAGTGTGAATTTTAAACCAATTCTTTCTTTTACTGGTTAGTATTAAATCCCACCTTTCCTCTTATAGCTTGAAGAGGCCTGCAGGCACTTCTTTCTGCATTTTTCTCACAACAACAACATGGGACGCACTCCATTACAGAGGATGGAGGTCAACCCACAGCTCCCAGGTCTTAGTCCAACACCTTAACCATCACACCATTCCCCCCCCCTGTGGCTTACCATACTCTGTGCCTAGAAGTGAGGAATTAAATCCCATAATTATCATTGCCAACAGCCAGTTTGGTGTAGTGATTAAATGGTAGACTAGAAGTGGGGAGCCCCAGATTTTAGTTCTCCTTAAGCACAAAGCTGACTGGCTGACTTTGTGGTCACTCTCAGCCCAACCCACCTCATAGGTTGTTGTTAAGGGGAAAACTGGAGGAGGGAGCATTATGCACACTGCCTTAAGTTGTACAAAATAAAGGCAGGATATAAATGTAATCAATAAATAAATGGCAAATAGGTTCTGCAAAAGAGGTTGGTTACATCTGCTCTAATTTCTAATTTCTTATCTACGGCAGTTTTATTATGAAATGCTTTATTAAGATGGCTCGTTTTTGGAATGATCCTGAAGGCAGCCTGCAGCAGATCAGCACACATACTTGCACACTAACCTCAGATACCCCACCATAGCCATGGAGTGTCCCGTCCTGCTGCTCCAGGGCAACAGGCAGCCACAGCAGCAATAAAAACCAGCTGCCTTTGGTCGAAGGATGGAACCAGGCTGGTCTCCCCAGTGCTTTGATCACTGAGTGGCAAGAGGGAAGGCTCCCACTGGCATTTAATCACTTGGGCAATGATGGGCCTTGGTATGTGCCATTTTCCCCTTCCTGTATGTTCTTCATCAATCAAAGGTTACAGAGGGTACCAATCACAACTATTCCCTCTTCCCCCCCAAAATCTACACAAAATGGCTAATGTGTTACAAAGAGGTGGGCAACTCCATGTGGCCTATGGGTCGCTACAATATTAAGTAAACTTACTTTTTATATCAACTTTCAGCTAACAGTTCACAGGGACTAATTGAGAAAAGGAAAGGTAAATCTGGAAGTAAATGAAAATTATTCCTATTTGAATTCCAAAGATTTGGTGCTTTAAAAATTCCATTATCACTATGCATAATGATTTAAATACCTGACTCTCCAAGCCGAGATTGCATGGAAATACCTATCACAAGGTGATATGCGAACAGTGAAATGCCCTCTTTACACAGAATAGCCAATTTTATTCAGCAGCCTTCCTGAGCCAAGAAAAACCACCCCTATGTACATGTCAGATTCCAAACTCTCAAACATGCTAACACTGATCATTTTTAGCAGAAACCTGAACAAATAACCAATTTTTATGCAAGCCATAGGAGTTGGCCTGGATATTCAGACCCAGAAAAACCGTTTCCTTCATAAGGGAGCACAGGAAAGGTTGTGAAGAGAAAATTCTTCTAATAGTGTGCAACATCTCTAAAAATAGACCTCTCAGCTAAAAAGTTCCCTTCAGCTTTTTTTTTTTTTTGGAGAGGGAAATCTTTGACTCTCTAAAAACTGGATTCCAATCTTTAACAGTTTTAGGAAACATGGCCAATTATCAGAGGTTTGGGAGAATTGCAACCCCAAAAATATTTGACTAAGGAACAGAGATTCCTCCATGTGATAATGTCTTGAAAATACATTGTTAATTTTCCTTGACTAAGACTTACTTTTAACCCAATGTACCCAACCTATTCCCTTGATGCAGCCATCCGCTATTGGCCTGCAGCTCAGTTTTGAGTTCCACTCAATTTTCTGAATAGTCTGAGAGGCAAGATCTAAACTGATCTTCAGCTGCCAAGAACTCAGCTCATGTATACGCTTAATAACCTCAGTGAAGCTACTTGGGATTATGATGCAACATGAGATGATCCTATGACATTACTATTACTAGAACTTTCATTATGGCCCTTTCTACTTATTCAATTTTTGACAAGGCAATACAGACCTGTCCCAATTGCTGGAAACGCAACAGATGTAAATTGCCTCTGCTCACATTCCAGGAGGGTTTGAGAGACTTGCTTTTTGATATTAGTGTTGTTCACAAGATGGATTATATTTTTACAAGGCAGTTTTCCTCCTTGAGTGCATATGAGTTTAATGTGTGGCTGAGAAGCTGAATGAAAACAAAAGTCAGCTAAGTAGCAAACAAGCCAGGAATCAACAGGAACACACATTTCCATAGTTGAGAACAGCTGGATTATATATTGCAATAGACATATGTGTTAGTTTCATTTTGGCTAAGATCAAAGAGTAAACCCAAACACTATGGGTTTATGCTTAGCCAATGTCAGCCAGGCTAGTATGGCTTGTTCAACAAATGGCAATTCAAACCAACCGTGTCTTAGTCAATACATGTAATCAGCTTATGTTTTCCTTTATTATCTGTGTAATCCATATCTGCAATTTTATTTTATTTATTGCATATATTTTTAAGTTAATACATTTCTAGGCAAATGTGATTTGTATGAAGCATAGTTCACAACATAAGAGTTAAAAACAACTCAATGTATTCAATTTTCTACAACCACCTTTAGAAGTAACCTGAAATCGATTAGCAACCAATGAAGCCAGAAGAATCCTATTAAAAAACACTGTTCCTTACCCAGCTCAGCACATTCTTTTACCACCTCTGGACCAGCACTTTTCAGAATTGCTTTGGAAACACCTTTCAAACAAATAAAAGTTGGCAAATGAAATAACATACCTAGTCATATTTAAAGGCTTACCCAGAATAGAACAATCACTTCAAAATGTGAGCCTCCTTTCACTGAACCTCTGACTCTGTCAATGTAAAGTCAGATCTGACCTCTTTTTCTCAAGGGCACAGACAACCTTTCTCAGCTCAGAGCCACATTTTGTCTTTGTGTCCTACCTAAGTGTGAAAGGGACATAGCTGGTGACATCATGCTGCTACTGGAGTAGGTGGGGCCAACAGTTTTAATCCTACTTTTAGCATTTTGGAGTACCCTAAATATTAAGGGGAAAGTCAGCCTAATACTTTTTTCAGAGGGGTTTCAGGATTTTCATTATGTAAATTGGTTGCTTTAAAATATATACAGTATTTCTGCTCTTAACAAACCCTCTTGGAAAAAAGATCGGAAGAGTTTTGCCCTGCCCAATTAGAGGGGCAGCGGAGATCACAAGTGAGGCCCTGGATGGTTGCACAAAGCCAATGGTTTATTCATCCCTGATCTGGTGATTAATCCCAGAGAACAGATAGGGGTAGGATGAAATAGCCCTGTTGATGATGATCACTTTGATCATGCAGAAAAAGGGGAGATAGTTTGATGAGGTCTGAACCTATTTCAAAACCCACAGGATTTAGGGTGGTGGCTTTATGGTGAACTGCTCCTGAACACCTGTTGGCAGAGAGGTAACCCACCCCTTCAGAGGAACAGCAGAGGAACATACTGATTCTTCATCCATTGCTGATTACTTTGTGCCTCTCTCTCCTCAAAGTTTGCTCCTTCCTCTGTGCAGAGAGATAAGGAGTAGCCTGGCTCTCGGGAGTGGAAGAGAGATCTCCACCTGGGCCTCAGAAAACAGGGTGGAAAAGGTCAGAAGCTCTACATCCTGTCCACCCATGAAAGCTGTGCATGCTGTATAGCAAGGACAGTACACTTATCCCAAGTAGGCATGTGGTATTCCAATCCAGAACAGGCAAGGTTGCTTCAGATATGGGGTGGACCGTCTTGACCTGTCTACCCTCTGATTCCTGAACTCAAACATGGATTTTCCTGAGCCTGCAGAGCTACTGTGTAAGCCCAGGAAAAGGCAAAACTTAACTAAGGAGCAGCCAAGGGAAGAAAGAGCACGTCTGTAACCAGATCTGAAGCTTCCCTGTCCATTTAGGATCCAAATGACGTGCGCCTCTAATACAGTGTTTCTCCACCTTGGCAACTTGAAGATGTGTGGACTTCAACTCCCAGAATTCTGAAAATGACTGGCTGGGGAATTCTGGGAGTTGAAGTCCACACATCTTCAAGTTGCCAAGGTGGAGAAACACTGCTCTAATAGTTTAAATCTGGGAGTCATTGGAGTCGTTGGACCATTTTGGAAAAGAGGGTGAAGTGGGGTGAAAGGGTGAACTGGTATGTTTAACCATTTAGAGGCCACAGCTCTCGGTTTGCCCTTCAGCCCCACAGTGAGTAGACCAATGAGGAGGCTTGGTGGGGAGGAGGGTCAATGATTTTAAATGTCCCAGCTTCTCCAGAAAAAGTTGAAAATGTTGGCTCTGACATTCCAAGGGAGTTCCAGGATCAGAAAAGGGATTCTGTGGGCCACCTGTGTCCCACAGATCACCTGTCTTTTGAATCAATTCAAGTCCTACAGACGTAGGCACTAAGGCCATGCAGCACTTAGGATCCAATGGCAAAGAGGTGCTTCAGAGCATGCAGATGAGCTCATGGAGCACCTGTCTGCAGCTCTTTACACCACATGCACCTTTTCCCTGAGTTGCACAGCAGCTTCAAAAGGCTGCCATGCAATTCCGAGAAAAGGCACAGCGGGTTTAAGGAGCTGCCAACAAGTGCTGTGTGAGAACCCCCATGTGCTTAGAAGAGTCTTTTTGTTTTCAGATTTGAAATGGTGCAGAGTCCCAGGAGGCATACAACCACGGATGACATCAAATATAAAGAAGGTGCTCAGAGGAGAAACAATGGTTGATATTGGAACTGAGAGGGAACGGAAGCCTCTGCTGTAGAGTCCAATTCCTTCTATTCAAGCAGAGAAACATCCCAACAAAAAAATGAGCTTGATGCACGGAAAACCTTTATCGCTTGGTCCCAAGATTGCAGACCAAGCTGCTTTGGGGAAAGCAGCTTAGTCTAGGGATAGCTCAACCAGGAATTCAAGCTTCCCTACGAGAAGCCAGTTCTTGAAAATTGAAGAGATTTCAAGTAGACGGAAGAAAGAAGTTCTTCACATACTGCATAATTCATCTGCGGACTTTATTACCCCGTGAGGTAGTGACGGCTACTAGCTTTGACAGCTGTGAACAAGGAATGGTTATATTTCAGGGGAACAGTTTTATCCTGAGCTATTAGTCTTGCAGCTCAATGATACCTCCACCGTGCTTCAAAATACTGCAGGGGAACAGCAGTGGGAGGGGTTAGGTCTATTTCGGAATCATCTGGTCGGCCACTGTGAACAGCTAAATATTGGGCTAAGATGAGCCTTGGCATGATTCAGCATGGCTGTTCTTACAAATGACTGAAGATGTTCTACATCTTTGAAGTACCTGCATCACTTGCTAGTTTCACTAATAAGGTTGATGCAGCTGAAATAATAAACAACCTAGAACTGTTCCACTACGGCTAGTCCTTGGTTAACAATAATTGAGACCAGAATTTCCGTCGTCAAGTGATGCGGTCATAAAGCGCGATGTCATGTGACTGCATTGCTTAGCAATGGCAATCCCAGCACTCCCCGCTGCCATCGTTAAGCAAGGATCGCAGGTCATTAAGCAAGTCCCAGGCAGGCAGGCAAGCAGGTAAATGGCTGCTGCTGGGTGGGGGGAGGGTGCGAGTGACTTACCAGAGTGGCTTGTGACCTTCCCTGCCAGCTTCCCCATCGATTTTGCTTGTGGAAAGCCAGCAGGGAAGGTTGCAAATGCCAATTAATTGACCATGGGATGCTGCAACTGTCATAAGTGCGAGCCAGTTGCCAGGCACCCAGATTGCAATCACATGACTGCATGGGTGCTGGGACAGCTAGAACATCAGGGACCAGTCTTAAGTACCACTTGCTCAGCACAGTCGTAACTTCAAACGGTTGCTGAACGAATGGTCATTAAACAAGGACTACCTGTACAACCATAGTAAGTTCTCTGACATGTGACCACCAACTCTTATCGGCAGGTTATTACCTTTTTAAAATAATGTCACTCTCCTATACTGCACCCACCAAAACCGGACCAGCCAACTCACTTCCAAGTACAGCAAACAAAAGGAAACAAGCTAGAGGACAAGTCTCATTTTAGGACAAAATTTGGGGAGGACACCAATAGTGTTGAAAACATACCATCTCTGAGATTAAACGTTTGATTGGTTATGTTTATGACTGCATCTGTCTTCTGTTCAGTAATATCTCCCTGTTCCACTTGCAACTCAACTGAGCCAATTTGCATTTTATGAATTCCGTATTTTGGAGTTGAAATCTGCCCAAAGAAAGCTGTAAGAAGGGAAAAAGAGAGACTGGGACATGCAAATCCATTTATTCTGCATTCTTGCCCCCCAACATTTTGTATGATCTTTATCCTACGCTTCTCTATACATGACTCTCTATATTGAGTTCATTAATTCAGTATATTTTCAGCTAATACGCAGAATGCTGAGCTAGATGAAAAAAGTCCAGATTTCAATTAACACTTGGCCAATTTGGACATCACCTCATTTAGGGCAGAAGTATCCAACATTATCCAGGCTAAGAGCTAGACTTGGCTCTGGAGTGGCATGGCAGGGGCCCTACCCTAAAAAGTAATGGTAGGATCAGGACAAAAATGAAACTACATTCAATTTGCATTTAGTTTCTATTAAAATTAAATGAAGTTAATTTAATTTCACTATGGTCAGACATTTAATAATGTTCTCCTTCTGTATATTAATAAGTATATTTGGGTAATCTCTGAAAATCTCTGGGATCACACCCAAGACTTTCAGGACATGTGGCTAAAGGCCTTAAGTTGGGGCCACTGGGTTTGGCTTAACATCAACCAGCAAGAACAGACCTTGGGTTCACATGCCTCCCTTTCCTTCTCTTTACCTGCAGTTGCTGAAGCCACAATGATTGGAAGCACCCACCTTCTATTTTTAAACTCAAAGCTACAGCTGCTAGCTCATGTCCAAAACAGGTCACTATCTCAGAAGTTAAACAAGCAGAGTCACTAGAAGGACCAGAATCTGAGAGGTCTCTGAAGGTACGAGGCAGCTGCCCAAAACTTCAAAGAGCTGCTCTGATTTGATGAAGATCCAAGTGAATCATCCCACCCAACCCGCTAGGCTACTGCATACACATCCTGTCACTTTTAAGAGGGAAGGGAAGCAACTGTGTTCTGCTCTGCTTTGCAGCGCCATCTGGCATCCTGAAAAAACGGAATTCCTTGCAGCTCCTGTACCAAAGCCTCTTCCATGTTCTACACAAGCTACTGAAAAAGGCTGGGCATCTCTTCACAGCCTTTCTGTGACACGAAAGCCTCTGACTCCTCACCTTCTCCAGCAGCACCCAGTGAGGCTGGAATAGGCTTGTCTAACTTCGGCAAGGGACAGACACAAGACATGCTTTGTGGTGATCTGAAGTGGTTCAAGGATGTAAAACTTAATGCCTCTTTGCTGCCGTGCGGATAATCACACCTCCTCTGTAGCATGAAGCTCTCTGTCAAGGCAAATACATTGTGAAAAGGTCAAAAATTGATCTTGTCTGCTAAAAGCCTCCTGCAGAAGCTGCCCTTTAAGATCAGCTCAAGAAGCTTTGCATGAAGTACAATCAGCATGTCTAATTAAGAAATAGAAATCTTTTGTGAAAAATGAGAAAAAATAAGTGTAGTATGCTAGTCTCCTTGCGTATACACAAAAGATAGTAATTTGTTTTACTCCAGGTCAAACAACTGTAACATGTTCTAGTGTACTACACTCATTTTTTCTCATTTTTCACAAAAGATTTCTATTTCTTAATTAGACATGCTGATTGTACTTCATGCAAAGCTTCTTGAGCTGATCTTAAAGGGTGGCTTCTGCAGGAGGCTTTTAGCAGACAAGATCAATTTTTGACCTTTTCACAATATATGCACAACACATTATGGCCTTACTTACCAATCTGCATATGTCCTGAACTCTTTCAGTGCTTAATACTCAAAATAGGATTCTACCATTTTCAGCATTTCAAGCTCCAGAATCTAAACAATTAAGTTTTACCTTGAGTTCCCTGCTGAAAATTTTCAGATGCAGCCTTGGGCAATGAGGAGTTAGTTCGGCTTACAGTCAACCTGCTGTTTAATTCATCCATAAATGCCTAATGAGACAAGGGGAACAACACAATTAACGGGCTACAGAGTAAAACAGAATGCAAATTAGAGGTTTAGTGCTTCACAATGCTTGAGCAGAAATGAAATGACTGTACTTGCAGACAGCCAGGAACCGCTTTTGAAGCATCGAGACAAACCATGCAGAAGATGCAGTTATTTCAATAACCTGAAAAGAGACACACCGTTCGCATTCCTGCAAAGCATCTTGTTTGAATGCTTTGTATAGCTCTAGTACAATTAGATCTTTTTCCTAGAATTGTGACCATATGGTTAAAAGAAACAGCCACAGATCTATCAGAGAAAAATAAGCAATATAGAGCAGGCTGCAGAACAGAGGTGAAACCTGGAGAGGAACTGCTTTCTATCCAAAACAGAACTTTATTGAAGCAGATTCTCCAGGGCCAACTTTTATTGCACTGTCATGATGTTAAAGGTGCAAGGCAGTTAAACAGCAGTAAAAATCTTTATGTTTATTGAGACAGGCGTAAGACACGCTGACGAACACTGAGACTGCTCCCAGCAGAATTAGGATCTTTCAGAGCCCTCTTTAGTATGAAACACATTTCAAAGAAACTGCAGAGAAATAAAAATACCTGGATGGTGGCGGTGTCACTGGGATGCAGCACAAAATGAACTTCTTTCAGGGACTTTGGATTTTCTGTCTGACTGAATTTGAAAAGTGCATCAAACATCAGTTTAGCCACAAGCTGCTTGGGATATCCTAAGTTTCCAGTTCCAATTGCTGGGATGGTGATGGAATTCAGAGAGAGTTGTTCAGTGACTTTCAGACATTCCTCAATTATGTCCCCTAGGATCTGGGGATCATAAAAAAATTGCCTTAGAATATGCTTACATGGTTAGTTTGCACTTAAATATGCCTCGGTGTTACTCAAACTAACTGCAAGAGTAAAAAATTTTTTAGAAGACAGATATAGCTGCATTAATTAGGAAAAAGAATATATCCATAAATTAACTTGCCAGCACCTTGTGCTGTCATTGTGGACTATCCCAAACCAACAGCTGATGCAGACATCCATAACCAAGAGGATGAAGTAGGTATGTGAGCAAGAACCAGGAAAAGTTCTCTACAATTTTCTTAGTCACTTGACGCACCTTTCCTTCTTAGGGTCACCTATGTTAAAAAGGTAGCTATTGATTCATATTAAATTATGAAACCTGAATAGAGTGGGGTAGTATATGAAGAATTATGAATAAAGGTTATTCAAACTATGTTTAAAATCCTACTCACTTATGAAACTCATCCACTGCTGTATACAGGTAATCCTTGCTTACCGACTGTTTGAAATTATGACAGTGCTGAAAAAGTAACTTTATGACTAATCCTCACACTCAAAACTGTCACTGCATCTCCACAGTCACATGATTGAGATTTGGGTGCTTTGCAACCGTCAGGCATTTATGACTGTCTGTCAAATTCCTCCGATCAAAGGGTTCACAGAACCCCTTATTGGAGCATCTTCCATCACTTCCTTATCAATGGTGGTGACTCTCTGTCGCCGGATGGGAGGGGGTGTGAAGTTGGAGTGTGAATTGCATTATTATGGCTACAGATTTATGATGGGTCACATCAAGGCCAGTGGTTAGAGATACACCAGGAACACCACCTTGATGGGAAGGGGAGTGACATACTTTCGTGGGAAAGGGAGGCAGACAAGGGAATATAGTTTTAAACGTAGTGGGAATTCTCCATTCGCAGCTTTACCACTGTCCTAGTCATTCGCTTCATTAAACAGTTAAAGGATCCCAGGCTCCTGACTGTCATTGTGTGAACGCTCAAATGGTCTAGTGCTGACACTGTCACAGCATCCCACAGTCACATGATTGCCATTTGTGCACTTCACAGCCGGCTTCCGACAAGTAGAATCAATGGAGAAGCCAGTAGTAGAATTGCAAGTTGCAGTCACATAATGTCTCACTTAACAACCATGGGTGATTCGCTTAATGACTGTGGCGGAAGTGAGGTCGTAAGCCCATTGGGGTCATGTGATGTCTTGCTTAACTACTGCATTGCTTAGCGACAGAGTTGCCGGTCCCAACTGTGGTTGTTAAGTGAGGACTACCTGTACTGTCCAGAGTTGACTGCAGTGATATATAAAGTCTGTATGTGTGTGTATCTATACAGTATATATGTATATGTGTGTGTCTGTGTGTATATAAATATATATGTACACACATACATTTCTCATTGCAGCAGCACCACTGAACTGTTGTGCAGAAATGCATTAAAGGCTATCAAAACCTCTAGTGATGGTCAGTGACGAATGTACCATGTATTCAAGGTGTATCAAGAAGATCTTACTTTACCTTGCTTTCTGATTTCTTTTGATTCCAAGCAGGTAAAATGGCATGAAGCACATGAAAGCAGGCCAGAGCATAACCACTGGTTTTGAGCACACAGCCCTCCTTGATGTCTTTCCCTTGACCTTCTTGAGTTAATTCCACTTGGAGCTCTGCTCCTGCTTTGGCCAGAAGAGCCTTGGAAAGTAGTCCTTTGTCAAGCTGCAAATCTCTGGCAACACTATTGATGATCACATCAGTCTAAAATGACATGTCAAATAGGTGATAAAATCTAAAAGGGACTCAAACCCGCACAAACTGTTCAAAACACAAGCATACACAAATATTGAGCATAACTAAAAATATCTAATCACACTTGCAATATTCAATGGGAATCTCTGAAGTTTTATCTATCATCAGGAAGAACATCTTCCACTGTTATCAGTTGCCAGCTCCTACCTACCCAGCCATTACCTACCTATCTATACCTTCTATATAATATTCAGCCATTCCCATTTTTTCTCCCAGCACAGACATACTGCTGATTCCACCACACTGTCCTATATACCATTTTTCTAGCAGCTTATGTCCAAAGATCTTTTTAACCAATAGGTGTGGATCATTGGAACTAAAAGAACAGGTAAAGGGAGTGTCAAGTTGTGTGGGGCAGTATTAGTCTACTTCAAAGAGAGTACAAATAAAGAGACCTCATGGGCACATAGAAGAACTTACTGAGGTTTTAATTGTTCCCTCCATCTGTACCACCGTATACACATGAACAAGTCTTGTATATAACAAGTGTTTGCACTCTAGTTTGCCAGAGTTCCTCTCCATCTTCCTTCATGCTTTCTCGTATTTCTGGAACACTATTGGTTGCTTAACTGTAATCTATTAATCCAGGTTTGGATGAACCAACAGACTTTGTTGCATTTAAAAAAAACACGTGTATATACTATGATTAAAGCCCGCCACATTAATCACATATATCTTCTCAATTCTATCTTAAAATAACTGTAACCCACTTACTGCTGCCTCTTCAATTCCTTTCTTCTGAAGCACTATTTTTAGGCCTTCAGCTGTCATCAACACTTCAGGTCCTGGTTGGCTTTCTGAAGCAAGATGCTTAGTTTTGGAAAACGAGTATGTTTTAGAAGTTGAGGGCCCAAACACTTCATTCAGGGTTTCAGAGAAAGCTTGAACAGTTTCTTTTCTGATATCCACAAGGTAAATCTGTTTTAGGCAGCTGTTCTCAGAAAGATCTTCTAAGCTTTCTTTGATGGCTGTTACAATGGAATGGGTACACAGTTTTAATGGAAACCCAAAAACTCCAGAACTTATGGCAGGGATGGCTATGGAGCGATGCTTGCAACTGTCTGCTAGCTTTAAACTTTCCTTCACAGATTTCTTTAACAGCTGTATACATTTTTCTTTTTCAGCATTATTCCACCTTGGCCCAACAGCATGAATCACCTGTTTACATGGCAGCTTCCCAGCACTTGTGATAGTTACACAACCAGTCTTCAAAGGTCCATATTGCCTCACTTGGTCATCACACTCTTTCTGTAGCTCTGGACCAGCTGCTTTCAGTAGCACATTTGCTAGGCCACCAATATGCTTCAAGTCTTCATTTGATGCATTGACTACAACATCAGTAGAACACTGGGTCATGTCAACCTTCTGAACAATTACTACAATCCCGTTTCTTAGCGTAACTTCACTGCACGACTGCTGCTCCTCTCCATGGCCATTCTCATCTTCTCTGGTTTCTTCAACGTCTTCTGTGCCTTCCTGAATCATGATCAAACAGTTAAATCTTTGTTTTGCACCACTAAGGTACAGCTCTTCTTGGTCTTTGAAGAATGCCTTGGCCCCTGGTTTATCAATGATTATGCTAATAGCATTGAGAGTTGACAGTATGTTTTGAAAAAGCTCAACTCCCTTCAGAACTGCGACTCTGGGTCCTTCAAGGGAAATCACTTTGCGGTTTGTGCGTATACCAAAATGTATTTTTACACCTTGCTTATCTAAGTTAATCCAGTTTTGGCACTTTTCCTGTTGTACATACATTACAACAGCAGCAGACTTAGTTTTGATATTTCTTTGAATATATGTATTGTTGTCAACAAAATCAGAGAGCTTCTGATGGGCAATGGCCACTTCTTTGAAATAACCTGCAATGACTATTTGACCTTCCAGTTCCTGAATTACAATGGTTTCACCTGAACAATTATGTGCCTTGTACAACTGTTCTGTTAGTTCCATCCACTCTTCCCTTTTTGTAACTGTGCAGTCCTCCAGTTCAATAGTTTGGAAAGTCAGATCTTTCTTTAGTTCCTCCTCAGCTCTGTGAAGGTCGTGAAGAATTCCTCCAATCAGCAGAACAGACGTATCATTGAGCTCATAGAAGGCATTTATCTTTTTGGTCCAGAATAAGAGCTGAGACAGAGACTCATTATCAACATGGTGTAAAAAAAGAAGAAGATTAGAATGAACATCAACAGGCTTCTGGACCATACAGGATATTCTTTCAAGGATGTCACTTTTCACTTTAAAAACTTCAGCAGCTAGACCATGCAGTGTTATATATTCTTTGGAAGCATCATAAGCAATCTTTAGCTCTGGATACACTGAGCAAATATTCTCTGGTAGTCCACAATTGCATAAAATGGTGTATTTGCAAGCAGTAACTGATATTGTTTCCTGAATCGTCTGTCTCTCTCTTTCCATCTTTTTAACAGCATTTTCTATAAGCACCTTCATTTCCTGCTCTGCATCATTTACACTGCCTGCTGCCCCCACCAAAACAACTTCTCTCTTTGAAATATCTGGTAAGATCAAAATGTCGTCTTTTACTAGACTGTTTCTTATGGCTTCCCACAGTTCGGAATTCATTTCACACTTGACCACTTTCTGCTGTGACAGAATCTGCATAAGATGGGTTAAAGCTTCTTCTTTCCAGGTCTTAACCAAGGATCGTTTTCTCTTTGACAAGTCATGTGAAGGATGCACCATGATTTCTGGGTTTGCACAGAGCTCAGAAGGCCATTTGATCTCACAACAATGGCCTCCCATTTCATGTGTTATTTCCTGAAGTAACCTATAATTCTGCTGTAAAAACTGCCAGTGGCAGGGGTCAAGAGATACTTGGAACGGGTCCGGCATCTTAACTTGTCGTCCTTCCTTCCCATACACAGCAGCTCCCAAAGATTCATAGTATGGATAAACAGAAACTGGCACTTTCATAAGAGAATGCTTTTGCTGCAAGATGGTAGTTACAACTTTAAAAGATAAAAAGGGGAGGAAAACATAATTAGAAAAAAAGCTTCACAGAGCCTATCCTGCAACTTTACTTAAAATACACTGGAATTTATTGTAGGGCACTGAGCAACCATAAGCTTTCTATAGTTCTAAAACCTCTATCCTGTTTCAAAAAGAGGGCACTAGTTGGGGAGAAGCAGTTAGAAGTATCATTGTCCCAGGCAATTACTGGCTAGAGGTCCTCACAGAAGCAAGGAGCAAAATTCCCCGTGCCCAAAGCCCTGGGAGAACCGGAATCAGCAAGGAAAGCAGAAGCATCAGAGGTGTTTTATTTCCTTCCAGTGCTTCTTTGCCCAGTTGGGGAATCTCATCCTTACATTCTCTGTTTTTCTAATCTTCCATCTCTTCATTTGTTTGGCTTGTCTGTTTACAAATTAATGATTGCCACTTGGATCTAAGCTTCCTGTTACTTTATTCAACTAGCTTGTTTCTGAAGCACTGACTTGGCTGTAGTTATTAAAATAAACATTATTTATTCTTTGTTACTCCAGTGTCAGGTTTACACCAGAAACTCCAAAATCACTTGGTCCTGGTAAGCCTAATTAAAAGGGAAAACTAGAGCCATTTATTTGAAGCTTTTGTTCTGCCCCATTCAGATTCCAAGTCACGGAGGACACTTCCCCATTGAAGAATGGGTGGGGACAACTCAGCTACCTCCCCCAGATGGAACTTCTTACATGGAGAGAACAGTTACACTCAAATAGCCCAGAACTCAGCTAGGGGAGATGGAGGGTAGAGATCAGAAATGGATCTGCAGGCTTCTATATATTGTAGTCTTTCACATAAAGCGATTAAGAACAGAGATGTGGGTTTTCCAGAAAAAAATGAACTGGAAAAATTTCCTACACAAACAAGTACGATTCCAATTAAGATATTCATTTCTGTGTTTGTCCCTCTTATTTCCTTGCAGCTTCTCTTGCTGCTGCTTCCTTCTCCTCTTACCCAACCATTGAAACCAGTCAGGAGAGCCCTGATATCCCTGCTTTTCCATTTTCAGGACAAATGCCTGTAAAGCAAACACTACAAAACTTTGCAGCTGCCAAACCTCCCTGAAGTGGAAAGTATTGACCTTGGAAAAAATTCCAGCCTACAGCACTGATAAGGAGCATCCAAAAAAACCCCCCACCTGTGCTGGATTTGACAAAAGGCCTATCTAGTTTATTATTCTACTTCCACAAGATTCCATAAACAAAAGATAACATTATGGCTTCCACCCCCCACCCCCTACCCTGCTTGTTACCCAGCAAACGTCTTGAGAGGCCAACTGCTTCTGAAACAGGAGGTGAAGTATAGTCCCTCATCCTCCATAAATGTGCCCAATCCCTTTTTGTTCCATCACCACACATTAAAGCACACATCAGCCCCATTAAAGCAGACATCAGCATAACTAGCTCCTATTTGCTTTTTGCAGTCATCTGGTATTTGCACTCACCAAACTCTATTTAGGGAGTGTTTAACACCACACATTACCTTTGCCATCCTGAAATGTGATCACGGCAGAATTGTCTTCAGGAATGTAGCTGGTTTCCAGCACCAGCCCACCACCATGCTTCTTGCTTTCAAAATAGATAACAATATAGTCTTTAGAAATGCCAGGAGGAATATTTTCAACCAGGATGCTTTTAGTCATTTCCAGAGATCGTGCTGAAATCTTTTGTTGCTTAACCCTGTGGTACTGGTTGAATGCGTTGATAAATTTGTCTGTTTCTGCAGACAAAATTGAAACAGAAACACAGAGAAAAAGAATGTTAGATAATGTCACTGATTACTTAAGCCCTGTTCATTCAATTTCCTCATATAAAACTTGCTTTTCCAGTCTGGCAGGTATGCTGAACAGTCTATTTGCCTGGTATATCCTTGAACTTAATCCCTCTTGTCTTCTCCATCTTTTCTCCTTGCCCAATTAATCTATCGAAAGAAACTTTGATCCTTCTTTAGAATCAAGACTATGGTTAGTTTTACATCTTACTTTAGTGAAATCAAATAAATTTTTATTCCGTCATAGACCAGCAAATAAAACAGAAGAGCCACATCTTATAAGAATAAAAAGAAAAACACTTAAAATTCTAAAAAATCTAAGAAAAATTAGAAGAGATACTGCGGCGTACTGTACAAATTATAGAACAATACTTAGCTATGGTCAATGAAGTAAAATCAGATTGGTCTGATAGTAACAACTTAAAATAAAATGAATCCGAGTGCCCTGGATGTTTAGTAAAGAATGGAGATAATAATTCCTGGCGAGCATCTGCGTAGAGATGACAGTACAAAATGACATGTCCCATCGTTTCAATTACTCCTCTACCACATGGGCACTTCAGTCACTTCTCTGATTCCCATGGCCAGAATGGGCAGAAGTGAAAAGTGGTCGAAGTTCCTTACTGAAGTTATTTTAAGTACATAATGTATTGGATAACACAAGCTTTTCAACACGAGAAGGAATTTTCAACTCCTCTGCACTTAACGTTCCTCCATAAGGCAGAGAATTGCAGCTTTTTGGTTCAGTTTTGAGGTGAGATACTATGAAACTTTAAAGGCTGAAAAAAGGGGTCTTAATGGCCCTAAGTGACTCCTAGTCTGGGAAAGACCCACCCTGGTCTTCTAATGTACAAATGTAACCCTACACTACATCTTTAGATCCTCACTGAAGACCTCTCTCTTCACCCAGGCGTTCCCTGTATGAGTGCTGAACTAATGGCTGAATTTTGTTATCCTTCCTTGTTTCCTTTTTAATGAATATTGTTTAATCTATTGTTTTTATTATGCTTTTTATTGTAAATCATTCAATGTGCATTCAGTAAATCCTATTTTGCAAATGCAATCTACTTCTTTTCAGTTTGATTCACACACAAGTATAATCAACTGAAGTTTGCTTACATACATTTACTACTATTTCCTTAATTTACTGAAATCTAAGAAGTCACTTTAGATAGATCAGACCAATAATCCATTTAAGTCAGTGTTTCCTGCACTTACTGGTCACAGCACTTCACAACTCGTCTCCTAGACTTATCTGGAGATACCAACCACTGAACTTAGGAATGCCGCATATGATAAAGTCTAAACTTACCACAAAGGCTATCAGATGTTGGCTGCAAAAACCCAGACAGTCACTAGTTTTCTGGATCTTTTTGCTGCCCTCTGGTATCACCCGGATTTTTGCCAACCAGATGTGGTAGCCCTAACAACCACCAGCCACAACCTGTCCTACACAGAGATAATCATAGCCACCCCCAAAATCATATACAGTAGGTGCAACTGTTTAGATAAAATACTGTACACATATCTTCCAATGAACCCTCCATTCTCCCCTACAGGATTCAAATCCATTTGGGAGTAAACTATCTTGTGACTTTCCCACAATGTCTGATGGCTGTAACAATATTAATGGGGTAGTCAATCCTGGCTTGAAGCTTCCATCTTTTACAGTCTTGAATAAAACAAGGATTTTTACAGAATGCTTATTCCAGATGTTTTTGTTTGGCCTTTCTATTATCAGAGGACTACCACAGAAAACCAGAGAGTGCCATCATTTCATATTTCAGAGGAAACTCTCAGGATTGCATGGGAATCAACCATTGCCTGCTTGTTTCTTTATCCTACCACCTTAAAAATTCACAGCCATCTATACCAGCCAATTTGAATGCCTACAGTTTCCTTCCACGTTATCTTAAAACTCTTAGCTATGTAAGAATTCATGATTTTAATGATTAAATCAGTCTTTACTTCATAAAGCCCCATAACTCCTTCTTTTTGCCACATCTTGCTCAATGAAAATATCTAAAGAGTTTGAAAATGTTATTAAGGTGCAGTGATTTTACTAATTTATTATTCCTGATAACTCTCTTACCAATAGGCTTGATAAAAGTGATGACAGCAGCACTGCACTCAGGCACCATTTCCACATCAAACTCCTTGTCATCTTCTGAGAGACCACTCACAGTCTCTACCAACAGAACAAGCATGCACTCAATTGTAGTCTCTTGCACATTCTCAAGAACCACTAGAGAAGATGTCATCTCAGACTGATCTTGCCTCAATTCCTGCTGGTATTTTCTGACATGAAGTACAATTTTATTGAGCTCGTGATGATCTCTTTGCAAAACTTCTTGAGCATCTAGTTGAAGAGAAAGGTAATTTAAAAAGCTAACATTCCACAAGCTATAGAAAAACACCTAACCAAGTCTTCCACCTCCAAAACTTGAACTTCTTGTATGTTTCATTCCCCTTTATCTAATGTTGCTTCACTCAAGATTATAGGTTAGATCTCACTTGCAACCTCTAGCATGAAGTGGGCAACCAGAGGCTGGAGGCTGCACACAACTCTCAATCTCATTTTTTTGGAGTCCCCAGGGCCTGCTGCAACACACTGTACATGGGGCTTCCTTGGAGATGGCCCAGAAGATGAAGATGTACAAAATGTGGTGGCTACACTTGCACAGGGAAGGGTTAAGTGTAACAGCTAGTACCTTGTTAATGAGTGTAAGAAAGGCAGTCTCTTCTGGAAGATACCCTTAACCTCACACTGCTGTTGCCCCTTTTTACTGTACCTTTCTTTTCTCTCATGTTATGACTACACAGAATGCCTTTTCTCCCACCTCCTTGTGAACTTAGCGTTGTCTGAAATGTACATAAAGTACATGTTTGCTCATACAAAGATGGTGTACTTCTTTAAGAGGGGCAATTGGCTCAAGAAGGGAGGGAGAAAGAAGATAAAAAGCAGAGCTGAGACCACTTAAAAGTAGCCCTCACAAAACCATCTAATAATTTCTAATCTTTACCAGGCCTTTTCCTGCATAGAATAACTCATTGTATGCAACAAGACTCCTGACAGGTCAACCCTCTCAGACAAGAATAATACCTATTTGGAAGTTGACACACTGGTTGAGAATATGTTTCCAGGTCCAATTCAAAATGCTGGTTATTATCTTTAAAGCCCTGTGTTGTTCCACATCAGGCAACACCTTGCCGAAGCCAAATCTGCCTATCTGGCTTGATTATAAAGAGGGCCTTTGGGAGGGCTCCTTCCTTGTGGGATTCATGGGGTATGGGTCAGGGACAGTAGCATTTGCAAGGGAAGAGTAGAATAATCAAGATGGCAGGTGAGTCATTATGCAAGCCCCACCCATTTTGTACATGGGCTAATGCCCATGTGTACAAAAAAGGCAGGGTGTCAGGCTCTGCCTGCGATCCAGTAAAGACACAGACGCTAGCGTAGGCTTAGGTTCTGGCTTTATTGAGGAACAGAGTGCATGCCTTTAAAAAGCTGAGAGTGAGGGGAGTGCGCCGGAACGGGATTTAAATAGCCCACGCCGGTCAGCACTCCACCCCACTTTATTCCAGGTGCGTCCCACGAGTCCCACCGGTTTCGCCCCTGTCAGGTGAGAGGTCGTTAAGCCCCCCTGCGCCCCGGGCGTCGCCTCGATCGCCTTCCTGAACGGTAATGCTTCATTGCCGGGCGATCAGGCTCTTAATCCTTTGACAGCTCGGGCGCGCCTCTCTTGTTTAGTCAATTGCTTGTCGGCAACTTTGTATCGCTGTCTTCCACGCCGCCGGTCTTGGTTGTTACTTAGTTTCCTGCACCTGTTGCTTTCCTTTGTGTTTCATAGTTGCCTTTGCCTTAACCTGCCAGGGACCCATTTCCCTGTATTGTCATGCGAGCCGTTGCGATGTCACAAGCATCGCAACGGTGATCATGACACAGGGTTTACACTGTGATGCTGCATCCACCATGTTGCCAGTTTTGACCTGTTTTGCATTTTCCAGAGAGCCCTAAGCTTCACTGCAGTGATGTCCACAACAAACCATGATGATGTCAACATACATGCTACAAATGTTCCAATTACATACTTGCATCTTGCCATCTGATGCAAGTAAGTAAGTCACAGCCTTTGCATTATACCATTATCCATATTTTGTTAGTTATTATTTTATGTTGATTGTCCTACAGGCTGCCTCAGCTGCAACTGCAACTCCAGGCAGTTCACAGAATATAAATAAAATTAAAACCACCACCAGAAAAAAAAAATTCAAATGAATAAGACCCACATTGAGGAAACAATACAACCAGTTATCCACCCTGTAAAATAAAAAGTTGGGTCACAAACTATCCAAACCAGGCCCTAATATAGAAACCCAGGTCTTGAAAAATTTTCAAAAATGCAGCAGAGCCAAGGCAATGCAGATTTCAAGGGGAAGGCTGTTCCAAAGGGTGGGGTGGCCAGAGAGACAGTCTCTGAAGGCTGACAGTGCTTTACTGATGGAACCTGGAGCATACTGACTCTGCCAGATCTTACTGGACAGATCAAAACAACCCAAGAGAGATAGCCTTGAAGGTATTTGGGCCCTAAGCAATTTGCCCCTCTTGCTACCCCCATTCTCTGAAACTTGTATTTTGTTGCTTTGATAAATCAACTCAACTATTTCCTCCTTGGTCTAACATCTTAAAATGTCTGGAAAGGAATTCGTATGCCCAAAATGGCCATCTAGCAGCCCACTGAATTCCCAATGCATTAGGCTTACAATATGCCGCTTACCTGCCATTGTTTATCCTACAGCATAATCTGAATGGCTGCTACAAAAACCAAGTCCCGCACAGTCTGGTTGCAAACAGCCAGGTGGCTGTTCATCTGTATAGATCAGCCCTCTCAATACCACAAGAATCAGCAACATGATTCTCAGTATCTCTAGACCAGATTTTCCCAAACTGTGAAGTGTCCCTCCCTTCGGGGGGTGCAGACAGAGTCAAGGGGAGGTGTGAAGAATTTTTTAGTTATACATTGTTACAGTTTGGTCCAGTAGTTAAGGCAACGGGGTAGAAACCAGGAGACTTGAGAGTTCTAGTCCCGCCTTAGGCACGAAAGCCGGCTGGGTGACCTTGGGCCAGTCCCTCTCTCTCAGCCCAACTCACCTCACAGGGTTGTTGTTGTGTGGAAAATAGGAGGAGGAAGGAGTATGACGTATGTTCACTGCCTTGAGTTACTTATAAAAATAATAAAGGCGGGATAGAGAATAAAATAAAGAAATAAAGAAATAAATCCACCTTTCCCCAAGTTTCATTGTATTAATTTCACTGTTCATTTGAGTTCACTTTGGTGTTTGGATTTTTAGGGGAGGTGTGTATGTTAACATTACACTAAAGAAAGGCGCGATGGCAAAAAGTTTAGAAACCCCTGTTCTAGATGGTGATGTTCGCGGAGTGCCAAAATGTAAATGGCCTCCATCTTGCAGGGTTACCAAATCTTGTGAGAACTCAGCATTTCCTCATGCAGTTGCATGCAATAGGGGAAGTGAGATTTTGACCATTTTTTAGTTTTTTAAAAAAGTACCCACACATTGTGAAAGACCACAAAATGCATCCCCCAAGTGTTGTCCAATCTGTTGCATGTTCATTCATAGCCAAGTGCAAGAAAAGAAGATCCCATCCTTTCAAAATACAGTCTCTCTCTGATATAAGAAGCTCTTATAGAAATACCTGCTTCATTTTCGAAGGTAATGATGAATTGTTGGCCGTCTTTAATGCAGGCCTTAACAGGCCCCCCACCAGAATGCCTCTTATTCTCAAAGTACATCTCCAAGATGTCTATCTGAATTTCACTTCCTGCATCCACCATTACCACCACACTGAAGCCTTCCTGGACGGCCATTTTGCTTGCCTCTTTTTCTGGATAATCTGACTTGGCATCTGAACTGTTGTTTTCAAATGACTGCTCACCTACAGTACGTAAAATGTAAACAAAAACATTATTTGAATTAGGAAGACATTTCAGCAATTATTACTTTGAGAAAACATTGCTCAGTTGGTGACGACTGGAGATATGGTACTTCTTAAAATCAGTGACTTAATACTATACCTGTCTTTTGTGTAAAGGTTTATGACCATGAAGGAATATACTAACCAAGCATTTTACAACCAAGTGAAGCAGCAATATAAACAAAGTGTGTGTGGGGGGGTGTAAATTGGCACTCACCCAAAGAGTTTGATGTGAACATACATCACGAAGTTACAAGGTTGCCCATTCAGTAATATGACTTACCAAGCTGATGGGGTTCTTCAGCTGCAGCAGGCTTCTAAAAACAAGGCAACAATTAACCATTAGAAAAACAACACTGCTTGCTTTTTCAATTAATTTTAACTTGACCAGTTTCATAATCCATGGTTTAAAAATTTGTTTCAAAAATTAACCTGAAATAGCCTGTTAGTCCACGTTACAAGATGGTAATACGCTAACTAATTAATTTTGCTAACTAACCAAAAAAGAGGTGAAAGATTGCACCTATAAAATTCAGCAGCTTACAACTGAATAACCATAAAAAACCCTTAAAAGAAGTAAGCAAAATAGTTGTTAGAGCTTCAAAAATTGAAGCATACACAATTCACTTTAAAACCAGTAAGATCCCCAAATCACACTGCCACTCCCTTCAGCAATAACACTATCCTAGAATATTTCCCTGAAATTGCAAATTGGAGGGACAATTCATAGTGGATATGTAAGTTCCTTCCCTGGAAAACTTGCTAGGCATTACTCATTGGGTATTCTCACTGAAAACCTCCAGTAAAATTTTCAAGGAATCTTAAATCTTGATTATGGACAGTATACCTCCCCTTTCTAATGATGATTTTTGCAGATTTACACATCATGCTAAAGCACAATATATTTTTTATTTTTGCACTATGTACAAATGAGGCCACTATGCCTTATTCAACAAAGCATGATTATGAGCAGTGTAACCAGGGCATCCACAGTGATGGTCACTGGCCTCAAAATGGCAGACATGATAAAATGATCACAACACCACCTCTTTTTAACATGTATCACATGCATTGCATGCATGTAAAAAGTGCAGGGCTTCGGTTGCCCTGCCTGCCATTTTGAAGCCGAAGATTATCACTGTGGACACCCCTGGCAATAAAGTCCTGACTTAGCCCTAAAGCTAGTAAGTGGCTACAGGTATGTACTTATAAAGGCTTGGCAATCACATTGCTACACTGAGACATATGTGGTTAGTTTGGTTTTAGTCTAGAATCATGTATGGACCCAAATACTCTTGTCTGTAAACCAGTGTAAGGCTCGATATTATCACCACTAGATTTTTGTCCTGCCTTTATACACAGGCATACCTCATTTTATTGTACTTCGCTTTATTGTGCTTGCAGATACTGTTTTTTTATAAACTGAAGGTTTGTGGCAAGTGCGTCGAGCAAGTCTATCAGATGATGATTAGCATATTTTAGCAATAAAGTGTTTTTAATTAAGGTATGTACATTTTTTTAGACATAATGCTATTGCACACTTAATAGACTACAGTACAGTGTAAATGAGTACAGTGTATACTAGGCAGCAGTATTGCAACCGAAACTCTCCCCATGACCCGGGTTCGATCCCAGCGGAAGCTGGATTCTCTCTCAGGTAGCTGGCTCAGGTCGACTCAGCCTTCCATCCTTCCAAGGTCAGTAAAATAAGTACCCGGCTTGCTGGGGAAGGTGACGACTGGGGAAGGCAATGGCAAACCACCCTACTTTAGTCTGCCAAGAAAACGTCGCAAAAGTGGCGTCCCTCCAAAGGGTCAGACATGACTCGGTGCTTGCACAGGGGACCTTTCACATAGTGTAAATGTAACTTTTATATGTACTGGGAAACCAAACAATTCACGTGACTTGCTTTATTATGATATTCATTTTACTGTGGTAGTCTGAACTAAACCCACAATATCTCTGAGGTATGCCTGTATATCTATAACTCAAGATGGCAAACATCCTTAATACCCCTTTGTCCTATCTTCCCCACCACAACTACCTTGTGAGGTAGGCTGGGTTGAGAGAGAGGGACTGGCTCAAAGTCACCCAGCCAGCTTTCATGCCTAAGGGAGGCCTAGAACTCAGTCTCTCCTGGTTTCTAGACCAGCACCTTAGCCACTACACCAAGCTGGTTCTCAGTTATGTGCAAAAGGCTACTATGGTTAGTTCCACAAACCATGATTAATGGTAGACATGACCTAGCACAGCCACAGTCTCCAAAACAAAAGTGTATGGGAGATTGTTGTTGTTTATTCGTTCAGTCGCTTCCGACTCTTCGTGACTTCATGGACCAGCCCACGCCACAGCTTCCTGTCGGTCATCAACACCCCCAGCTCCCCCAGGGATGAGTCCGTCACCTCTAGAATATCATCCATCCACCTTGCCCTGGGTCGGCCCCTCTTCCTTTTGCCCTCCACTCTCCCTAGCATCAGCATCTTCTCCAGGGTGTCCTGTCTTCTCATTATGTGGCCAAAGTATTTCAGTTTTGCGTATGGGAGATACAAAGCACAATTTTATCCATTTAACTGGACTATCTTGATATAGTGTGCATACCTGACTTGGACCTTGTTCCTCCAAAGGCTCTTTGGCATTATGTGCTACTGCCACTGAAGGCAGGGAGACTGTTAGCTTCAATTTCTTCTTTTCTGGCAGACTGAGTTCATGGCTGTTCATATTAAGAACACTCTCTCTCACTGAAATATAGAAAAAGACAGTTGTTATTTGGCCTAGTTTTATCTTATAACAAAGATATGGTACCGGGTAAAGGCTGGGATTCAGGAATTAAAAGTGAGTTGGTTTCAATTTGTCTGTTAGAAAATCCCCTTAGATTTTGGTTTTATTCCAGACTGAATACAGCTACTTTCTATTTCTGTTCCGTGGACTACATTATGAACAAACTTTTGTTTGTAATTTCTTCTAAACATTTCCTACTTACAAGGAACAAAAGGTATTTATAACTACATCAACCCCAAAATAAATCCAAACTACAATAACTTCTCAGGATTACAGTAAACAATAGAATAACATCCTAGTAATGGTATGTTTTCAAGATATTGAGTCACATAAGGCGTGCAACCCCTAGTTTTTAATGCAGATATGCTGGAATAGCAGCAAATGTAAACTTCAGCAAACTAATAAAGTACAATTCCTGAAATTCAATGTCAATATATTACCTCCATTAGCCAGCAAACAAATACAAAGAAAGAGCAGACCAAAAGAAGTATATAAGCATATTCAGCATTCAGGTTTACTGTATTTTCAGGATGATTTGAGTTAAATGAGGCATGCATGCTCTTTTACTTGCTGTAATAAACCCGATTAAAAAGGGGGCATGTAGCAAATCTCAAGGTAAAGATGCGGTGTTAAGGGAAAGGTAAAAACGGAGTGTGCTTGGCAACGTTAAGAATCCGGTTTGGTATTGTCTGCTTCTCAGTTTAAGCCGCAGCCGTGGGATTCCTTGGGCGGCTCTCGTCCAAGCGCTAGCCCTGCCCAAGCCAGCTACGCGAGGGCTGTATTACTCTGTTGGACTGACTTCCCGATATTCTTCCGAATAGGCCTGTATTGCATCTCTCGGCCAGAAAGCTCTTCTACCCCGCGAGAAGCGAGACCCAACTCCATTATACCCACCTTCTTCCTTAGCGAAATACACGATTATCTGCTCTTTTCTGCTGGGGTTCACGTGGATCTTACATTCCCCTCCTCCCGATCTTTTATGGCTTTGGAAGTAACAGTGGAGCTTGTTCTTCAGATTTTTGGTCAGGCTGCAACCCCAGTTCCCCTCGACCACAAGGGGAAAGCGGTAAATTGCTTCAGCCTCGGCCATACTCCCTTGCTCGGAAGCCAAGACCGATGCCCGACCTCTACTTTCGATTTCCCCTCTCCGCTGCGACTCGCCCTTTCCTCGCGAGGCTTTAGGCACCGGCTTTCTCCAACCGGGCGCCCTCTAGATCGGGTGAACTCTCCAACACCCATCTCCTCTCCAGCCAATGCGACCGATGGGATTTGTATTCCAGCGCACGCGAGGGCTACTCGTTGGCTACTGTTGTTATACACAACGGGAGCTGAGTCCTGTTTAATTCGGTTGGATTGACTTCTTAGCAGTCAAGACTGGGACTTGAGATACTTCCTTATTCCACGGCTAAGCCCTGAAAAATATATACTGTAGTAATCAGATTGGAACGAGCATCTGAACGTGTACTGACATTACATAATCAGACCTAGGAGAGTTGGCCCTTCTGGGTTTTTCAAATTACAATAGGCATTATTTCACTCACCTGCTCTGATATTTCACTCTCACTTAAATATGAAGCCAGCTTTTAGTCTTCCTTCAGTTGCTCAATGTACCTAACGAATGAAGCTTGAGAGCCAGTTTGGTGCAGTGGTTAAGGCATCAGGCTAGAAAGTGGGAGACCGTGAGTTCTAGTCCTGCCTTACACACAAAGCCAGCTGGGTGACCTTGAGCCAGTCATTCCCTCTCAGCCCTAGGAAGCAGGCAATGGCAAACCACTTCTGACAAACCTTGCCAAGAAAACTGCAGGCAGTCACCATGAATCAACACTGACTTGAAGGGGAAAAAAAAGAAAAAGAAAAAAGTTTATACATACACTGAACAGCAAACTCATCAGGAACTTGTTGGCCTAGCATGTTGTGCAAACCAACAGACAGCAGTTACTTCGTGTGTCTGGTGTGAAGTCATGTAATTGAGTAAATGTAAAAATGGGTTAAATAAACCACTAATTAGTGTGTCTTGCTAATCCAGAAATATTTTCATCCCTGGAAAACCAGACAGATATTCCTGTACCAAGGAATATCAAATAATAATAATCTATCCGGAATCTATTCAAAGCCTAGATTCTCTAGATTTCATAACTGAAATAGGGACAGACATGAAAGAAAACCTGGAATAATTCAAGCCAAACAAGATAAAATTGGCCCACAGTTAAATGTAATTTTAAGATTAATGTTTAGAATAGCAACCCTGTTTTACATGCAGATTGCAGTGACTCAAGTTCCTGAAGTTTATCTGGAATTGGCAAACACTGAAGAGGTTTCTTTGATGAGAAAATATAGCCAGAGAACAGCCTGGTCTAAACTCATTGCTTAGCTAACTAAACCACTTCATTTGTTTACGTATCACATAACTCTCGAAGTCTGAAGTATGACTATTTAATAATATCATTTATGTTGTTAAAACAGAATGGACTACTGCAATGAACTTTAGATGGGGCTGCCTTTGAAGACCATTCAGAAGCTGCATTGGTGCAGAATGCAGTGGACTCCATGCTGCTGTGTGAGAGCTGCTATGGATGCATATCATCAGTATTGTGAGCCATTCATTCGTTCCCAATAGGCTTCTGAGTATAATTCAAAGTATTGGTTTCAGTGTTTAAAGCCCTATGTAGCTTGGCTCTAAGGTACAGGTAGTCCTTGTTTAACAACACTAATTTCAACTGGAAACTCCATCATTAAGTGACATGGTCGTAAGTCAAAATACCACATGGTGGCTCCACTTAGCGATGGTAGTTCCAGCAGTCCCAGTTGCTGTCATTAAGTGAGGACTGCACAGGTCTTTAAGCGAGGACCTCATGCAACTGTGACTTGCAACTTCCTGCCAACTTCCCCATCAACTTTGCTTGTTGGAAGCCAGCAGGGAAGGTTGCAAATTGCGATCATGTAACTGTAGGGACACTGTGACAGCCATAAGTATGAGGACTGGTCATTAACTACCACTTGTTCAGCGCCATTGTAAGTTTGAATGGTCACTGAACAAGTGGCCATTAAATGAAGGACCACCAGTACCTTCTAGACTATCTTCTCTAGGTGGAACTGACCTGTCCAGGGCACTCATACCAGGTGTGGAAATCTAAACTGCCCCGGTCATGGGGTAAAGGAGTGGGAGTTGGGAAATGCCCCCCTTGGCATCTTTTAGAAAGGCTTTGATGATGGGAGCTCTTCAGGATGACATTTGGGATGTTATGAATGATAAAGAAGGCATCATTGCCAAGATGGCGACCACAAGCAGACGCTGTTTGCCGCTCGGGGGGGGGGGTGAGTTTGAGATCACCCAAACTGCAGCTGCAGCTGCAGCCTCCGTTTGCGGTTTGAGGTTTTTATGGGGGCTAAAGACAACAATCCAAGCCCAAATTGGGAGTTGGCGAAATCCCACCCCCCGGACAGAGTGGTAGGAAGCAGTGGGCCCTGTTGCAACGGCCTCTTATCGGAGCCAGAGTGGGAGTTGTTCCTCCCTCCCCTGCTGTCCTTGCCTCCACCGGAGCCCTTGGTTGAAGTGGGGG
The DNA here is from genome assembly GCF_035149785.1 of Candoia aspera. Taxonomy (NCBI): domain Eukaryota; kingdom Metazoa; phylum Chordata; class Lepidosauria; order Squamata; family Candoiidae; genus Candoia; species Candoia aspera. The sequence continues at coordinate 216,677,466 of NC_086153.1, forward strand.
AGGTAGTGTTCCCACGGCAAGGCCTTGTGGCTTTGAGTCTCTGGGGTGCCTGGTGGCAGGTGAAGCAGCAAGCAGCCTGGCGGCTGGCAGCGAGGCATTCGGGTGACTGGCAACCGGGCGGCTGGCAGCGAGCAGCGGGCAACCGGGCCGCTGGCAGCGAGCAGCAGGCAACCGGGCGGCTGGCAGCGAGCAGCGGGCAGCCTGGCAGCTGGCAAGCAGCAAACCTGGGATGCTAGCCCGGCCTTGGCGGGGTGGCAGAACTGGGTGGTGCTGTGGACTCTGGTGGCCGGAAGAATCTGGCAGCGGTAGATCAACCAGCTGGCTGGGGGCGTTGGGACACAAGACAACGGACAACGAACAAGAGGCTGGAATTGAGAATTTGGCGGACTGGGGGTTTGAGGCACCAATGAACTGCAGCACGATAAATCAAGCCAGGCAGTCTTGAGAATATCGAGATAGAGATTATAGCAAATTAACTGACCATCCCTTCCTAACCGTCCCAGGATATAATTAGGCTATTAGGGATCCCTAAATGGTGAATGGTGGGCCCCCTCAGGTGTGGGAGACATGAGAGGGTGCCCAGGTTTGGATGGGTAGTGCGAGAACACTCACCTTTTTGAGTGAGAGGCAAGAGGTGAGGAGTAGTGGTTGGGTAGCCTCCCTGCTGACTAGTGAGAGAAGCTGAGGGGGGGCACAGTGTGTGAGTGTGGGCGGTAGTTGGGCTCTACTAGTGCCGAGAGCGTGAGCTGGTGCACTGGGGGGGGGGTGCCATCGCCCTGTGATTGAGTTGTAGTGTGGTTGTGTGAATGAATAGAAGGGTCCCTATCCTTAACCAGCGATCTTAGGAGTCCAGGAGTGGGGGCTAATGGACCTCAAGATCCCGGGGGTTGTAGGGCGGGGCAGGTGATTGAGGTGGTGACAGGTAGGGGATGATATGACGGGAGCCAGAAGGCGGGTCATCATAGAGGAAGATGCCCCCAGTGCTTGTTACCTGTGCTGTGTTCCAGCCCTCTGTGCTCGAACCCGGGCCCTGGACAGCAGACTCATGGTTGTCCTGACTTTTGGCTGCTGCTCTGTAACGCCAGATCAATAAACAACAAGGCCCCCCTCATATGTGACTTGATCACAGAAGTGGGGCAGACCTGGCGTGTATTACTGAAACCTGGCTGGGCATTGAAGGAAGTGTTGCTCTTTCGGAGATATGCCCGGCTGGGTTTCGAGTCTGGCATCAGCCGCAACCTCAAGGCAGGGGAGGAGGGGTAGCTGTTGTCATCCGAGAATCCCTAGTGGCCATCAGGGGTCCTGCTCCACAAGTGGCTGGGTGTGAGACCCTGTTCTTCAAGCTGGGTTCTCAAGAACAGTTGGGAGTGCTGCTACTGTACCAGCCTCCGTGCTGCATAGCAACCTCCCTGCCTGAGCTGCTGGAGGCCGTCTCAGGTTTGGCAGTGGAGTTCCCCAGGCTTATGGTGTTGGGGGACTTCAATCTACCTTCCCTGGGGCGGGCCTCGGAAGCAGCCCAGGAGTTCATGGCTATCATGGCAGCCATGGGCCTGTTCCAGATTATTCAGGACCCGACTAGAGACAGTGGCCTCACCCCAGACCTAGTTTTCTTGTCAGAGCAGTGGCAAGATGATCTGAGGGGAGAATTACAGCTTTCCCCTTTGTCATGGTCGGATCATGCCCTGGTGGCCTTGAGATTCTCTCGTGCCGCCCCCCTCCGCAGGGAGGCAGGACCCATTTGATTGGTCTGCCCCCGACGACTGATGGACCCGACTGGGTTTCAGAGGGAGCTGGGGGTTATACCCGAGTCTCTCCTGCACAGACCAGCAGAGGCCCTGGCTGCTGCCTGGAATAGGGAGGCGGCCAGAGCCGTGGACAGGATCACGCCTGTGCGGCCTCTCTTGCCCACCCAAACCCGGCACTCCCCGTGGTTTATGGAGGAGCTGAGGGTTTTGAAGAGGGTTAAGAGACGCCTAGAGCACCGCTGGAGGAAGACAAAAGCTGAACCCAACCGAACACAAGCTAGAGCAGCAATTAAGCCCTACCCTGTGGTGGTAAGAGTGGCAAAGCGCCAGTACTTCTCCGCTCTTATTGCATCCACAGAATGCCGCCCAGCGGCCTGGTTTAAGATTACCCGATCCCTTTTAGGGAAAGGGGAGTCAGACTTCCATCTACAGGGCCATGCGGAGGAATTTTTGGGGCACCTGCAGGATAAAATCGCTCGGATCTGAACCAAGTTGGACTCCAAGCATGAGACAGAGTCAGAGGAGACACCCAGGGAACGTACTTACCAGGTTATCTGGGACCAGTTTGATCCTGTTGAACCCAAGGAGGTGGACAGGATCCTTCAGACTATAAATGCTACCACATGCCAGTTAGACCCATGCCCCTCCTGGCTGGTGAAAGCAGCATGGGAGGTGACATGTGGCTGGGTCCAGGTGATGGTAAACACATCCTTGAGAGAGGGGGTGTTCCCAGCAGCCTTTAAGGAAGCACTGGTGCACCCCCTCCTCAAGAAACCATCGCTGGACCCTACTATACTGGACAATTTTCACCCAGTCTCCCACCTCCCCTTTTTGGGGAAGGTGGTTGAGAAAGTGTTGTTGTCCTAACAGGCAGGAACCACGCTGAGAAGAGGAATAAACCTCTAGTGTTTTATTATTGCTACATTAGATAGAAAATCCTAACAAACTGAAGAAGCATGAGAAAACCCACACAGATAAACCCCAAAAATCAAGGCGGGTCTGTTCTGTGTCTCTTTGAATGACTGCTCAATTCCTCGCTACTACGCATGCGTTTTCCCCCATGGATAGGGGCCCCCTCCTGCTCACCATCAGTGCTCATGACAGGTGGCTTTGCAGCTTCAGAGGATTCTGGATGAAACGGATTATCTAGACCCCTTTCAGTCAGGTTTCAGGCCCGGTTATGGCACGGAAACGGCATTGGTTGCACTTATGGATGACCTCTGGCGGGAGCGAGATGGAGGCAGTGCATCCATCCTTGCTCTTCTTGACCTCTCAGCAGCTTTCAATACCATCGACTATGGTATCCTTCTGGACCGACTTAGGAAGTTGGGGGTGGGCGGCATGGTTCTGCGCTGGTTCACCTCCTTCCTCCAGGGTCAGTCCCAGTCGGTGTTGATAGGGAGTGAGAGATCCGGCCCGTGGCCCCTCCTTTGTGGGGTGCCGCAGGGTTCCGTACTCTCTCCGCTCCTTTTTAACATCTACATGAAACCACTGCGTGAGATCATCCATCACTACGGGGTGAGGTATCATCAATATGCAGATGATACCCAATTATACATCTCCATCCCAGGTGAAGTAAGTGATGCTGTGGCCACCCTTTCCGAGTGCCTGGGGGCTGTGGGGGCCTGGATGGGGGACAACAGGTTGCGGCTGAACCCAGGGAAGACAGAGTGGCTGTGGATTAATGGCTCCTCGATTTCTGGGAAATTGTCATCTTTGGTTCTGGATGGGGTGGCACTGCCCTAGATAGACCCAGTGCGTAACTTGGGGGTCCTCCTGGACTCACAGCTCCTGCTCGAAGCGCAGGTGGCAGCCGTGGCTAGGACGGCCTTTGTGCAACTTCGTGTTGTGGGCCAGTTACGCCCCTTCCTGGAGCGAGAGGCCTTTTGAATGGTCACTCATGCCCTGGTTATCTCCCATATAGACTACTGCAATGCGCTCTACATGGGGCTACCCTTGAAGAGTATCTGGAAGCTTCAGCTGGTGCAAAATGCAGCTGCGTGGGCGATCTTGGGTTTCCCAAGATCAGCACACATCACTCCTTTGCTCTGCGAGCTGCATTGGTTGCCAGTATGCTTCCAGGTCCAATTCAAGGTGTTGGTTATCACCTTTAAAGCCCTACATGGCACGGGTCCAGGTTACCTAAGGGACTGTCTCCTCCCCATCACATCAGCCCGTCCCACCCGGTCGTGTAGAGAGGGCATGCTACGGACCCCTTCTGCAAGAGAATTCCATCTGGCGGGGCCCAGGAGGCGGGCCTTCTCTGCAGCAGCTCCCGCCCTTTGGAACATCCTTCCCCCGGAAGTGAGATTGACTCCCTCCCTCCTGGACTTTAGGAATCAGCTAAAGACCCAGTTCTGTAATTATGCCTGGGGCGGGAGAGAGAGTAGCCATTCCTGGGGATGGTTAGTTTCTTAGAAGGACCCAGGTCTGCCTGCAAATCATAAAGAACTTTTAGCCATCGAGGTTTTTACTATATTTATTGTATCTGTATTATAGGGTTTTATAGTTATGTATTTTTATCTATGTTTTATTGTAAACCACCCAGAGTCCCTTTTGGGAGATGGGCGGTGATAAATTTGATTAATAAAATAAATAAATAAAGGCTTTTTATGTAATTGTACAGTATTATATTATTGTTGTTTTCTTCTGTTGATTTCATATGATTCTGTGGTAAACTGCCAGGAGACAGTTAAAGCCAGCGTTACTGTATACACATTTGATAAATAATAAAATAACTAAATGAAACTTGAAGCGCAGGAAGAATAAGGGCAAACTTAGGATCAACTAAAACAAATCCCACCTCAAACACCTGTTCTTCAAAACAGAAGCTGCAGAGGAAATTTCCTATAAACCAAAGGATGTTTCCAGATGAGTTGCAAAAACATAAGGGTATAATCTGATTAAAATTGAGATAATTGTCTACAAAATTTGGTTAGGAAAACACCTAACGAGTTGCATAATACAAATGTGTAGCGGTAGCGTTTGGAATTAGATTCCAACAAGTTGCTTCGGAGGAGTACCACCTACATGCAACATGCAGGACATGAATCTTCTTTTTCTTCAGCGTACATTCGATGGGCAAAGCACAGGATCGAATTTATTTGAGGGTTAGCAAATTCAGAAGTACAGTAAGGGTACTAAACAGTGGGAAATGTTGTCCTGTTCGTATTAAAGAAGCCCCCTGTGTGCACGTGGTAGTAGATTTCTGCCCGTCTCATTCAGCACCATTCAATCCAGCTAGTCAGCAGGTAGCGCCCGCAATCCGCCGGCGGCAAGAGTGCGCGTGACGTCGCGACGTCGCTCACCTTTCCCTTGGCCTTTCTCCGCGCACCCCAGCGGCCCAGCTCCTTCTATCTCCGCCCATCTGTGCCGAGGTGTGACCAATAGCATTAATACTACTATAATTCCGCGCTTTCCTATTGGCTTTCAGGAGCGGCACACTTTCACTCCGGCTCCGAGACCTTGGAGGTAGGGGACTCGGGAAGGAGGAGGCTAAGATGGCGGCCGCCTTGGCGGTTCGGGAAGTTTTCCTTTCTTCCAGCCTGTTCTTGGCTTTCCTTGTTTTGGCTGAGGTGCTTTTGCTGGCTCACGGCTCAGCTTTTAGCATCACTTCTCCTTTCTGTCACCACCGCATCCCCAGTGCCAGGGAGGTGAGGATCCTGGGGGAAGAGGGAGGCAAAATAGTCCGAACAAGGGAAAAGATGGGCTGAAGTGCGGTGCTGAAGTCATACATTACATTTTTGTATGTTTTTCGTTTGCTGGTTTAAGTGTAGCAATATTCAGAGTTGCTCCCTCGTTGCTTACATCGTAGTTGTGACTTAATTGACTGAATAACGGGTACCGTTTTAAAAAATTTTCTCCATCCCGCACCTTTAACAGGGTTTGTTTGGAAGTACTGATAAACAATCTAAGTCATCATAATTTACTTATACACAGGAGTCAACATAATTTATACACACACACACACACACCTGCTCTCATTTTAGATTATTGAGTCAAATCGTGTAAGAACCAAACAGTCACTAATAGAATAAGAACCACATTGGAAAACATCATTTCCAGGTTCATGATACCTATGGGTTGCAAAAGAAAGGGCTGAAACAATGCGTTTTTAACTGTTTATTCTAAAACATTAGATCAATGCAGTCCATGGTAGCTTGCTTTTAAAGTAATAATCCCATGCCAGTTTACCTGAAAGTAAGCCCCATTACATCTAGTTGTTTTCATTGCTGAGTTCCATTTCACCAGTATGCTTTATTTGTCAGGCTATTTTTGTGAAAATTTCAAATACATTTCACAGGAAAATATGAAAATGCAAGGCTGCATTTTAGGAAGTTGACAAGTAATTTGAAAACTAAAAGCAAATATCTTCATTTAAAAATTGGTTCATAGATACATTTCAGAAACCTTGCCTATATAATTGTGGTGTATAATAGAAAATAGAAATAATAGATATGGGCTTTGCAGCCAAAGAATAAAATAAAGCTTTTACATACAATGTATCTGATTAAAATATGTTCTGTATTCCTCAAATGTTACTAAGGAATAAGGCTCATTGAGCTTATTAGGAAGAGAACACAAAGCAATTGGACTGTATGCATGCTTCAGTTCAAATATAAACATGGTAAAGTATAAGAATTGTAAAAGTTTAATTATAAAAGCAGTTTTATTAAATGCACTTATCCTTCAAACAGGTTATTTACAAAGTTTATCTTAAAGAAAATCGAGTTATGAAAAGAAACATTAATGAACAGCTAAGAATTAAGACTGTATATGACAGAAGTGTTGAGGAGTAAGTATAATAACAGCCTTCCAAAACTCTTATTGTTAATGGGAATAGCCTTTCATTTCCCTCTCCAAACAAGTAGCTAAAACAAATGTCAACTAGTAGCAAAGGGGAATGGGGCTCAGCTGGCTTTATGGGAAGTGAAGGGGACTAGAAATTTGTTTAGTAACAGTGCTTTATGAAGATTAAAAAAAAAACTCTCCTAACTGCTCTCTCTCTTCATAGATTGCTCCCTGAAAAAAAGCACCTTATAAAGGTAATATACTTACTTCTTGCATCCAGTTTTCTTATATAAAGTTCTGGCTTAATTATTCTGGGCCAAGGTCTGTGTGATTTATGCTTTCAAGGGTGAGTCCTACCTTGCCTGACATCTGAAATTGTTTTAGGAAATTACGGCAGATATAGTGTGACTTGGTTCACACATAATGCTAAGTCATAATGTGGTTTCTTTGTTTTTGTCTTAAAACAGTGTATGGACCAGGTCACTCTACCTTGTTTAATGAAGCACAAATATAATATCTTAATCGTGATTAAGATGTCAGCAATAAGCTATGGACTTGCAGTTTCTCATTTCCTTTCTTTACTCCTTGCTTGTGCAGATGCCATTTCATTTACGTCCAGATTTAGCAAAAGTCATAATATGGTTAGGACTAATTTGTTTCTATCCCAGAACTTGATGTACAATTAAAAAGAATTTTTAGTTTGTGCAGAATTTCTTCTAACGTTCCAAAAACAAAAGTTTGCTTCTATAGATAATATAAATACAGTGACCTCTCACCATCTGTGAGTTTACCATACGCAAATTTCAGTGTTTGTGAGAATTTTTCTGTATACCAGTTTTCCTTGAGCAATTCCCCAAAATTTGAGTATCTGCAATGTCAAGAAAGATCCATCAGAGATGGTGCATGCTGGATGCAAAGGTGAGTTGAGGATGAGAGGTGGAGGGAGAACAGCCATGCAGTCTGATCTCATTTTAACTCAGGTGCTAAGAAGAACCTAGCAGGCTGGTTTGAAAACTTGCAGAAATGTTCTAGTTTTCATAACATGAAATTGGCCAGAGCGGTGGCATCAGCAGATCGTGAGACAGTCAGATTTCTTCTGCCAGATTAAAGCAGATAAAAGAAAAACTTATTTCTATAAACCAGTCTCTAATGCCCATGAAATGGACTTCTTCTGGAAGCACGTTCTTGATCACAGTTTCATTTCCAAAGAGGTAAAAAGAGCACAGGATTTCACAGCTGCCAGAGCAAGCTAACACTTCTGATATGGGAAAGTTATTCAGGAAATTTTGTGGTAAAACCTGTGCTGTTATAGTTAGCCCTTAACCTTTGTGCTCTTTAAGGGTAAGAACAAGAGTCACCTTCTCATTAACTGGAGAGCAAATAGAAAAGCATGGGTAACTGCTGTGTCTTCATGGACTGACTCAAGAACAGTTTCAGCTATGCAGTAGACCACTATTTGAAAAACAACCATTTAGTTTTCATGGTGTTGCTGATTCTTAATGATTTTCACCATTCTGGGACAAATTATTATTTGCTCATACGAATATTGAAGTAGTGTTTCTTCTTCCAAACATCACCTGACATCTTCAGTCCATGGATCAAAGATGCACATCATCTGTTTGAGTATATTATTGATATAATCAACAATAATGCAAATTTGACTTTAAATGATGCATGGAAAGAATATGCCATGGCTTATGCACTATCATTACAGAATCTTTGGATGAAATAAAACAAACCACCTTTAATGCTGCTTGAGAAAATTTTAGTTGAAGATTGTTAATTATTTCACTAGTTGTAGAGGAGGTAAAACATGGTCCTTCTGTTCAAGGACTGGTAGGTGAGGGATTTGAACATATGCAAGTAAGTGATGTTAATCAGCTCTTGGATTTCCATTCCCAAGTGCTAAGTGAAGATCTCCTAGAGTTTATTGTTTTGTCAAACAGCGATGAAGAAAACCAGGAAGTAGATGCAAAAATGAAGCTGACTTTATCAGATTTAATTCATCCAACTTCACAAATGGCAAGGAAAACAGTATTGGCAGTCTAGTTCAATCCTACATTCAGTATCAGCAGAAGCTTCACAGACTCAGTACAGATACTTCGCTGTATTAAAGTCAAGAAATAAGTTGTATATACACAGTAGATCTTCCTGTTGCAGAACAAAAGAATCAAGTGTTATGTATATGTCAGCACCAAGGTTTAAATCCTGGCCATTTTTTCCTACCCTTTTGAGTCAGTAGAATTTTGGCTGTTCTTTTTCCTGCCTTGAAGTTGGAGACATCTATTTCATGTTTATGCAATGATTTGGTCTGACCTGAGAATCATTGATTCCCACCTCATCAGTTTCAGCCCTTACACAATTGCAGCATGTGACCAGTTTGGCTGATGAAGTGATGGAAATTGATCATTTTATGAAATGCACCATGAAGTTTAAAAGAATGATGAACAATATCCTGGTGCTGTTAAAAGAATACAGAAAGAGTTAAAGAAGCAAAAGTAGGTAGGCAGCTATTCATCTTTCTTCAAAACTCTTATTTCAACATCAGAGCCTGACTCAACCATCCACTAGTAGATACAGTATAAAAAGACAACATCAGTAAAGGTAAGAATCTTTTCAAGAGTGCCAGTATTCTAAAATATACAGTGTGCTTCTCTGGACTATTCTTTTTAAAATCTCTTTTATTGTTTTCTGATGTTATTGTTTTACTTTATTATAGATTTGGCACATAATATCTTTGAGGTCTTTTATCAGGTAGAATTGTTTCCCATCCTAAAATCTTAAATTTACCAACTACAAATTATCCAACTGTGACAGTTTTTTATGAAAGGAACCCTTGCAATTGATGAGTTACTGTATCTTTTAAAATAAAACTAAGTTATTCCATTGAGTCCATAAGCTATAAAAATATGCTTAGAAGGTCAGAGTTTTGACTTAATTTCTTAGAAGCTGATCACATTTTTTAAAGTGTCAAATCCTTTCTATTGTTTTATTTTTCTTTTGTTTAGAACAAGCTTTTCCCACAAGCCATTTCTTATTTAGAGAAGGCATTTCAAGTTCGGAAACCTATGGGTACTGTCCTGTTAAGTAGGTATGTATATTTTTCAGTATTTTTTAATAGGTAGAATCAGCAAAATCTGTCTTTACAATCCATATTTAGTTCAGCATGGGGTTTTTTACCTCTCAAGTATAAAAGGAGCTCAATTCTGATAAGCAACTTAATGTTCTGACATGAATACTTAATAGCTTTTATAATTAGCATGCTGTTTTGTGTGGGACTATTCTGTGCATTCATTTCACTCACAAATATGTGATTATGATTTAACTGAAGACAGTGTGTAACAAACCAGTATTTAAGGAAGAAGGATGATCCTCACAGATACTGTCGAGAAGCCTGTGCAGAATATACCAAGTGTGGTCCAGTTATAGTACCTGAAGAACACCTGCAGGTAACTCAGCCTTATTTTACAATTTGTAGCTCAGTTCATTTGGGAATATTTATGCTAACATGACATGCATGTATAGTAGCCACCACAATTCCTTCTAGTTAGCAAAAATTGCTAGGAAGAGTGCTAAAACACCTGTACCAGTTTAATTTGCCTGATGCATTTTGAACGTCTGTAGTAAAGAGACTTACTCTTCAAGTTACTTTTCTTTTGCACATGACCAAAGAAGGAAAGCCATGCTGTGACATCTGAGAATCTGAACAAGTGATAGATAGAGGGAAAAACATAACTTCCTGGCCGGATTCATCCATTGCTTTAAACAATAATATGGGCTGGTTGGTTTTGATTTAGCAGGTGATGTGAAAGCAGCCTTGAACTTGAATGCAAAGAAGTCAAAAGCTGTAACAGTACTGGTAGTGTGTTACCATGAATGGGTTTTAACTAGTTTTTCAATTGTTTTCCATTAAGTAAAAAAATATCCAACTCTCTATTATTCTTTTCAGTGTTCACTCACTCACCTAGTTTTCAATAAAGAACTAAAAGCTGAAAAACATTATTTTGTACCAATATGCAAATGATTTTCTCAGATATTTCACATATTTAAATGCCTAATTTTAAATATCTAGTCTTAGAACAGAGGTGGTTGCCAGAATTTTTAAAAATTGTGTGTGTGTGTGTGTTTTTTAAAATGGAAACCCAGAAAAAACCAATTATAAATCTACATTTGAATATTACATTCATTCTTTTTCAAATTGCTTTCTGACCTTTTGGTTCTTTTCAAAGCTCTTGGAGAATTTGGAATCAGTACTATAGAATATTTTGAAATATTCTCCATAACACTAATTGTCCACTTCACATTTCAGTTCTTTGGGAAGTAGATACATGCTGCATATCTATTGTCAGAATCATGAAGTAAATTTAGTGGCCTATGATGTTGACATGTACTAGGATTCATACTCTCTTTCTTTGGCTATAAGCAGTAGTACAAAAACTTAAAAATAATTAGTACAAAAACTTAATCTAAATGTTTCTTCAGTCTAAGGAAGAATAATGGCAATTTATTTTTATATATATAGTTAATAGTTGAAGACCATTTGAAACTGATTTCTTCAAATGTAATGTCTTAGCAATGTAGGGTATGTAATATAAATGGATGGAATTGTCAACCTGTTGGCAAAGCAGACCAGGAAGGTGTTCGAGATGCTGATTTTGTACTGTATGTTAGTGCTTTGACTACTGAAAGATGTGGCCAAGAAAGTATCATCGCATATGCAGCATATTGTCAACTAGAAGCAGATACGGACAGGTAATCTCCAAGCTAACTTTGATGAATAAACAGATAAAATGTTCTGAAAATATTTAGTTATGACTTCGGTTGATTAGCTTGCTAATCATGATTACCCAAGTTGATCTGGGTTGGTCAAAATGCATAACTGAAATTGTCCACTTCATATTTCAGTTCTTTGGGAAGTAGATACATGCTCCACATCTATTGCCAGAATCATGAAGTAAATTTAGTGGCCTATGAAGTTGACATGTACTAGGATTCAGTACGATGTGACCCAGGGGATTGATCAAATTTATCCCAGGGCAAGGATAGTGAATGATCTGTCGTCAGATCTACCAGCTAGTCTTCACAGCTGTCTCTTTTTCCAAAGTCAGGGTTTCCCAATCTCAGAAAATTTGGTTCAGGAGGTGGACTGTGGGGAGCTACAGATCTCAAGTATTTCCAAACTGATCAGAGATTTATCTGCATGTATTCTGTTTTAAGCAATGAAAGCGGGGGGGGGGGGGGTTCAGCCAAAGAGTCAGAAAGACATAAATACCTACCACACTCACTTGTACCCTGCTGATCTTCAGCTGATAATGTGTTGTTCTGTGATTACACTGCAGGAAAGGTCAGACAGAACCTTCAGTGAAGAGAACAGCAGGAAACAGGATTCCAAGTGAGTCCTGCTGGCTGAGTTTTTCCCATGTTAGAATAATAGGAGAATAATATCCCTGCAATGCTCTGAGGGTTTACATCAGAAGCCACGCTCTATAGCATAATGATATAGTGATCTCCATGTGGTGCTCAGGGGGGCCAGTTGGCCTGCAGAATCTCCCATGGCTCCATGCTTCCTGTCCAATTGATATTTTTATATTTAAAAAAAAAAAGGCAGACCACCATTCTCCAGCATTTATTCCCAGAATCTGCTGGCCCTCAGATGCTATGTACATAATAGTTGGCTGCCGCACAGTCTTTGTTTAGAAATATGCTCATCTGCCTAGAAAAGGACAAGAGTGTTAAGGAGCATCCTGCAAGATGAGGTTATATTCAGGTAGCATTTGTTCTATTTAACTGCTTATGTATCTCACAAGCTATATGTTTATTCCTGGTAACTCTGTTGCAAAAGCACCTATAAAAGCTCTTTATTTTACCTCTATTTATATTATTTATTACTGTATTTTATTCTGTGTATTTTATGGTTATGGTTTTTAATTGATTGTTGTAAACCTCCCAGAGTCCCCTGATGGGGGGAGATGGGCGGGAACAAATTAGATAAATAAACAAACAAACAAACATCATGTCAATATTTAAAGATTCCCACAGACCAAAAAGGTTGAGGCCTAGTGATACAGTGATTGTGCTGTTGCACTACGACTTTCCTCCTATCTTCATGGGGTTGTTATGAGGAAAATAAATCAGGAATTAGTGTGTGTAAACCATTTAGCGCTTCGGGAGGAAAGACGTGATATCAGTCTAATTGATTAATTGTTAATGAGAGCCAGTTTGGTGTAGTGGTTAAGGTATCAGGCTAGAAACCAGGAGATGGTGAGTTCTAGTCCTGCCTTGGGCACAAAGCCAGCTGGGTGACCTTGGGCCAGTCACTCTCTCTCAGCCCTAGGCAGCAGGCAATGGCAAACCACTTCTGAAAAACCTGCCAAGAAAACTGCAAGAATTTGTCCAGGTAGTCTCCGAGAATTGGATACGATTGAACAGATTAAAAAAAAATTAACTGTTACAAGATCTGTAGCCTGATTTCTGAGTCTGGAGAGAGAAATGTTTTGCTTAGGGTTCATCCTCTGAGGATCATAGGCTGTGTCTATTGGTTGAGAAAGTCCTAAATCTGAGAATTACTTATTTATGGCCTGTGTTGCTAGTTGTATAACCAGTGTTGAGTTTTTTTTATCAGCACAGTGAAAAGTGAGTATCTCTGTTTTAAGAGCTCAATAAAATAGATTTTTGATAGGAAAGTCTATAGATAAAATCTGAAGATGAACTATAGTAGTCCATGCATAAGTACCATAAATTGAGAGAGAATAATTTGTCTCTTTTCTCTGTTTATATTCCAGTGATTTGTTGTTTGCATGTGAAAAGGTTACTCCAGAGACATTTTGTATATAAGACCTTTGTAGGCTATGATGATACAAAGCATTGACATGTAATAATGATGCTTAGCATTTTTAAGGTCCTCATTTTGTATAATCTATCACTATTTTCCAGACCAATTGCAGGATATGCTAATCTGTGTCCAAATATGATTTCAACCCAAGCACAGGAGTTCACTGGCATGTTGTCTACAGTGAAACATGAAATTATTCATGCTTTGGTAAGAGCTGGTACTTGGTGCTGTGTTTATAAAATACTGCAAAGAAAGATTTCTAAGAAATTTCCAAGAATTTGTACTAGGGCTGAAAAAACTGAAAAAGTATACAAGATAAATCACAATATCCAGATCTCTATAGCAGGCACAAAATTAAAAGAGGAGGAGGAAGAGGGTGAAAATCGATACTGATTGTGAACATTTAAACATTCAATATCATTAGCATTTTTTGGTTCTCTCCAATTCCCTAACCTGTCTTTATGCTTTTTCCCATTCACCATTTTTCCTCAATGTCTTGCCTTTGAGATTGCCTAAAGAAGGCATTGCCGTAATACTTGGTTTGGAATTTAACGTATTAGTAATATTTTCTCCATGCTGTACTATGCTAGAATTTTTGTGATGGTTGTGTTTTTGTGGACTTTTGTGATACTTTGTGTTTTTGTGGACATTTCATATACAGGTAGTCCTTGCTTAATGACTGCCCTGTTTAGCAACTGTTCAAAGTTACAACAGCACTGAAAAGTAACTTTATGACTGGTCCTCACTCTTATGACCACCACAGCATCCCACGGTCATGTGATTTCCATTTGCGCGCTTCACAGCCAGCTTCTGACAAGCAGAGTTGATAGAGAAGCTGGCAGTAAAGTCACAAGTTATGTTCATGTGAGGTCCTCACATGAATTGGACTGTGGGTGATTCACTTAACAACTGTAGCAGAAGTGAGGTGGTAAGGCTGTCACAGTTATGTGATATCTTGTTTAATGACTACGTTGCTTAGTGTAGTCCCAATTATTGCTGGTCCCAATTGTGATTGTTAATTGAGGACTACCCTTCGTATGTGTGCGTATCTATTTTCCTTTCAGGCAATTTTCTGTCAGAATTTGTTGTGGGTGAAACATGCTGATAATATGTAATGTAAACTACTTTTGGGGTTCCATTTAAGGGTTTCTCTGCTGGACTTTTTGCATTTTATCGTGATGATGATGGAAATCCTTTGACTGCTAGATACGCAAATGGATTGCCACCATTTAATGAAAGGTATGTACTGACTTTTGTAATCTTTACAAAAGTAATTTCACTGAAGGGGTACTTGTGGGTACGATTAAAAATAATTCTTCTGTAAATAGCTTAATACTGCTTGCTTGCTGGGTTTTCAGTGGTAATTGCATATGAAGTCAGTTGTCATGAATACACAATTGCTACCTTGCTAATATATTCAGTAGTTGGCAGTCAATGTATTGATCATCTTAAGAACTGATCCTGCATCCCAGTTATATCAGCTGTCTTCCTTTCAGCCTTGGTGTATATCAGTGGAGTGATAAAGTTATACGTAAAGCAGTAAGATTATGGAATGTGCGAGATAATAACATTTTTCATCATAATATATTCCTTTTGGTAACTCCTAAGGTAGCTGTAAGTATTATTTTTATTTTCTTTCACAAAAAACTGAGCTGGTTGTATAGACACTTAGTTGCAAATACCAATGGAAGCCAGGTTGTACATGTTAAGATTCAGCCCTTTTATTCAATCTCTGACAAAAATGTTTTCCCGTATTGTAAATTTACTCCCCAAATTGGTTTAACTTGGAAACAAATCCCTGTGAGGTTCATGGATCCTCTGGGTGACAAGAGAAGAGAAACCAGGAAATATACCTGTAGATGCATATTCTCCAAACCCTACTGTCCTTCAGACACTGCCATACAATATGGAAAGAATATTAATGACACACACACACACCCTGCAATTTTCCATGGCAGTGTTTCTCAACCTTGGCAACTTTAAGATGAGTGGACTTCAACTCCCAGAATTTCCCAGCCAGCCATGCTGGTTGGGGGATTCTGGGAATTTAAGTACCATCATCTTAAAGTTGCTAAGGTTGAGAAACACTGTTCTATGGCAAGGACAAGCAAATTTGTCAATCTTTTAGGTGTTGTTAAACTAGTTCTGCCAGCATCCCTTATCATGCTCTGTGCTTCCCAGGGCTCCTGGGAGTTAAATTGAGGAACATCCAAATTGCCACATACTGTTATGTCTGAAAAAGGTTCTGGGAAAGTTCTTTCACTTCTGATGCTGAGTACCACACTGATGGTGTGGAATATTGCTGCTTCTCTTAGCTTATGGTGAATTTTTAAGGGTTCAATTGTGTTTGGATTATTAAATATTTATGTATTTTCCTGCTCTCTGTAATTTATAATGATTTTAAAAATTGAATCACTGCTAAATGCTTCAGAATAATGTACTGGGTGTGTGTGTGAGGCTGTGGGATCTGTCACAGAAGAACATACTCTTTCTCTGGTTTCTGAGTGGTATGAATTTAAACTAATATTTCTTGGTTTTACTGAAGTATGAGAGCATCACAGTGTTCTCTCATTAAAACTCCTGGCTGGATAAAGTAATGTTTTGTACATAATGTAAACTTTATGTGTAAAATGAAATAGACTTTATTTTGAAATAAATATTTTGCTAAATGAGATTGAGATTTGTCTAATACGTTTCCAAAGGAGGAGGCACGAAAGCATTTTGACTGTCCAATTTTAGAAGGAATGGAACTTGAAAATCAAGGTGGCATGGGCACAGAGCTTAATCATTGGGAGAAACGGTTATTGGAGGTTAGTATATTTAATTAATATGTAGATATATGTGGGGTTGTTACAATATGAAATTTAGGCTCTGGAATCTCAACCGGTTTTGTTTCTAGTATTAAGTAGTAGTAGAGCGACTCAAGAATGTTTAGAATTATTTTTTATTGATCAGTGCAGCCAGAATGAATACAGGTATACACCATTAGGTAAAAACTAAACACCACCAGATAACATATTCTATTCTTTTCCTCCATACCCAGACTTATTTAATTCCTTTATTTTGAAGGTTGTGGAGAAAAATTCTGTATTACTCTGTAAATAATACAAAATTGGCTGTTTGGTATGAGAAGGAAAGATGCAGATACCTTTGTCAAAATACCTGGCCAGGAGTGAAAGGTCATTTATATCTTCTAATTTATATTAAATCAAGAGAAGCATTCACTATAGTAACTACAGTATCTTAATTTAGATTCTCCATTGTGGAGTCCTTGGTGCTCTCTGAGTCTTGTTGTTTTCTTGCAGATGTTTCATTGCCAGACTAGGCAACACCTTCAGTGCAAAGAGGGAGTGGGCCTTGCTCTCAGTTTATATACTGTGGCTTGCCCTGCTTGTGTTGGTAGGGGTGTTGTTCTCTCCTTGGGAGTTCTTTGATTGAGCTGTTGTTTGCTGCTTGGTTGATTGCCTGAGTTAATAGTTCCTTGATTTGGGTGTATTGTCCTGTTTGATGGTTCATCTGGTGTTAATCCTAGTGTTGATTTTTGCATATCTGGGTGTTGATTGCTGGCAAGGGAGTGTACTGGTCTTTTGGCTTTTCTATTGTCTCTTTTGAATGGTATGTAAATGTTGTTTACCTCTATGTGTCTGTTGATGGCTGCTTTGAGTGCCAGGCTTCCAGGAATTCTCTGGCATTTTTGGATTTGGCTTGGTTTAGGATGCTCATCATTTCCCAGTTGAAACTATGGTTGAGTCTGTCCATGTGTTGTGAGATTAAGGAGTTCTCATCGTGTCTTCTGACTCCTAGTTGGTGTTCGTGGATGCGCTCTGCTAGTCTTCTGCCTGTCTGTCCTACATAGTGGCTGTTACAGTCTTTGCACTGTATGTTGTAAATAACTCCTGTTTTTTTTTCTTGGGCTATGGGGTCTTTTGGGTTGCTTGATATGTTTTGAAGAGTTTTAGTTTGTTTATGTGCTATGGTGATGCCATGTGGTTGTAACAGTCTGTTGGTGGTTTCTGAGATGTTTCTGATGTATGGCAGTGTTATCCTTTTCATAGTTTCCACTGGTTGGGTTGTAGTGGGTTGGGTGGTGAGGCACTTTTTGATAAAGTTGAGCAGGTATCCGTTTTGTTGGAAGATGCTGTACAGATGATCTTTTTCTTTTTTCTGGTGTTCTGGGTTGCTGCAGTGTGTAAGTACTCGTCTGAATAATGTTCTTACGTAGCTTCTCTTGTGGGAGGTTGGATTGTTACTTTGGTAGTGGAGCACTTGGTTGGTGTGGGTAGCTTTCTGTAGACTTGTGTTTCTAACTTACCATCATTTCCTCTACTGATGAGGATGTCCAAGAATGGTAGTGAGTTGTTGTTTTCTTCCTCCCTTGTGAATTTTATTCCATTAAAGATGTTATTGATGGTTTTGTGGGTTTCTTCCAGTTGTTTCTTTTGTATTATGACAAAAGTGTCATCTACATACCAGATCCATACTTTGGGTTGTATGTGTGGGAGTGCTGTCCTTTCCAGATGCTGCATTACAATCTCTGCTATAAGTCCTGAAATCGGTGATCCCATGGGTGTTCCTCTGATCTGTTAGTATATTTCTCCATCAAACTGAAAGTAGGTTGTAAGGCAGAGGTTGATGAGGTCCATTATCCTGGGTATTTCTATTTTGGTGTATTTGGCTAGGTCAGGTGTGTTGTGCAGAACTGTAGCCATGGATTCTTTCGCTAGTGCCCGGTCTATGGATGTGAAGAGAGCTGTAACGTCGAAATGATACCATGATCTCATCTTCTTCTATTTTTATGTTTTTGATTTTCTGGAGGCACTGTAGTGGGGAGTTGATCGGATGTTCACTCTCCTCTGTGAGGTGTCTGAGTTTCTTTGTAAGCTCTTTAGCTATGTTATATGTGGGAGTCCCTGGTAATGATAGGGTTCAAGGCTCAGAGAGCACCAAGGACTCCACAGTTCAACCCTGAGCTACAAATATTCGCTTAGATTTGCCATTCTTCCATTTAGCTACTCTGTTGTTCCATTTCTTACTATAAGAAAATAAGCTTGGATGTAATTTAAAGATAACTGCTTGATATCACAAGAGCAACTCCTAATTTCTAATCACTTTACTGATTCTGTACATTAAATACATTCATCACTTCTCGGCCCTTTGGCTAAGATCAAGTGTGCAATACATTCTTATAGAACGCTGAGCCAGGTCTAGCATTATATATTAAAGGTAAAGGTTTCCCTTGACATTAAGTCCAGTTGTGTCCGACTCTATTACTTAAAGTATTATTCATGGCTTGAGTCACAGATGGTCAGACAAAGCGCTCATGGTAACTTATTACTGTTCCTTTTCTTTCTCTGGTTGATAGCCTAATTTTGCAAAAAAAAAATTTCACTTTTAAAAGAAAAAGTAGTGGATAGATCAGAGTCATAACCACTTTCCCATTTCAAATTACACATTGCAACAGACGCTGTGGCTGTTCCTTTCTCCCAGCTCTGAGTTAACAATCCAGATTCAGAAAATATACAAGGCTGTGTCTGATTTATTTAAATTTCCTATCGATCATGGATCAAAATTATGATTTAGGCACTCCTTCTTAACCATAGTTTATCCCATGGTCCAGATTCATATGTCACTGTAGGTCTAATTATGATCTGGTTTAACATACTATGCAATGCGAGTCACTTTGATTATTAAGTTAATTAAATGGGCTTCCTTATTGGCAAAAATATTATATTTCTCTCCCATCTCTTTGCTTCCCACAAAATGCAGGGCTGTTTTTCTGTTCAGTCACTTTCCTGAGGCTAACTATTATTGATGTTGGTTAATTCCAGAATGAAGCAATGACTGGATCACAAACACAGAATAGAGTCTTCTCCCGGATTACTCTGGCATTAATGGAAGATACTGGGTAAAAATGATATATTGTAGTTATAGTGGAATCACTTAAACAGTGGTGTATTTTTTTCTAAATTACTTCCGAAGTGTTGCAAAGCCCTAGTAAGGAAACAAGAGAAAATACTTCTTAACAAGCTATAATTGTCATGGATTTCCCTGCACTGTTGGAAATGCATAAAAAGACATGGAAGAGAATAGCAACAGCTAATGGAATGGTACCTAGTCACGTAAAGTTGAACTGTCTGTATGGTGGATTTTGTGCTGGCTGTTGCAACACATTACCAATGGTTTGTAGCCCAAAAAAACAGACAAATTACTTCCAAAGTTTGCAAAGCCCTAGTAACGAAACAAGATACTTCTTAACAAGCTATAATTGTCATGGATTTCCCTGCACTGGGAAATCATTATTATTCAGTAATCTATATTCTAATTATTTGCTCACCTATTAGAATATATATTTCTGAATAAGTCTGAGTATTGAGAAGGAGAACCAGGAGTCTTGGACAACATAATATAGATGCACTCTTTGCAACCTAATAATCCCTAAGGTTATTAACAGTTTTGATTCTTTATTGTTAATGGTTCAGAAAGTTGGACTCTAAAGTACCATTTCCATTTCAACATATTTTTGCAGCTGGTATAAAGCCAATTACAGCATGGCAGAAAAACTAGAATGGGGTCGAGGAAAAGGCTGTGACTTTGTGATGAAAAGCTGCAAGTTTTGGATCAATCAGAGACAGAGAAAGTAAGAATAATATACATAGACTGCATGTTCATTGATGGCCCTGAAATCACCCTTATACATTAACAATAGCACATAATGATTAGTGTTTATTAATACATTGTGGCAAGTATATAAAATGTTAACTGCTGTTCTGTTTTTAATCTTAAGAAAAGAACCAGTAGCCCCATACTGTGACACTCCGAGGAGTAATCCATTACAATTAACCTGCAGGCAGGACCAAAGAGCAGTAGCGGTGTGCAATTTGCAGAAGTTCCCTCAACGGTTGCCTCAGGAATATCAGGTATGTTATAAGACACATAAAACAAAAGTATGCTCGTTCTTCTGAATTAATAGCCTTATTCAGAAGCAGTGTTAAAACAAAGGCTGTATTCATGCAGTGCACTATGCCATGGTTTATTTATTAAGCCACAATTACTTTGGTTTCATAATTGCCTCATGTCCTGCAAAGGCTTGAGCCATTCATAGTACCCTTCCATCTCCTCACAGTTGGGCTGATTTTGTCCAATGGGGGAGGGGTTTAAGAGGCAAAATGGATGCTTTAAGGCTCTGCCAGGCTCAGGACACCCATTTTGCCTCTTAAAACCACTGAATGCTAAAAATAGGGAAAAAAAATATCCCAGCCAAATACCATATTGCTTCAAAGAGCAGGAAGAGAAAATGTAGTAGGTCAAAAGGAGTATCTTCCCCTCTTATAAACTGTACTGATTAGGTTCAAACAATATGAAAAGCCACAAACCGACATTCTCCATTTTCATGTACTGTGTTGTGTGAAGCTAGGTTTAATATAAGGGTATCCTTTGTCTTCTAATAATATTATGGGGGCATCCTTTGTCTTCACCATCCCTGCCCTTCGGCTACTCTTCCAGCATAGCCAAAAAAGGGTTTAGATCAGTTTTTTTTAAATGAATCCAATTTTTTTCTTCTGAACTTAAAGGAACTGAAATCTACAGTATATAACTATACTTGAAGGAAAACAAGTCAGTCTTATTCATTGGCCATGAAGCTAGGTTGCTTTCATTTTTTTTAATATTAAGTTCTTTTGAATTGAATTGAATAACTTTTTTGATTAATCAAATGACCATATCAGAAAGTTGGGCATCAGCCACGATAAAATATAAAATGTGATACCATAAAACAGCTAAAAACAGTAAAATTAACTAGAATATACTATGTTGAGATAAGATACAATAAAATACGGTAAGATAAAATAGAGATAAAATTGTAAGATAAAAATGCAGGATGTGATAAAACAAGTGATAAAATACAGAAACAATGTGAGTTTAAATGAATTTGTCACCTTTACATGCCACCCCAATGCGTTCTATAAATTGCGTTCTCAGTTGGACAGCCCTAACTATAAACTTAACCGTTCTATTGACCATATACGTATTTGTGCCCTGGAGGAAGTAACATAGTCTTGTTACGATCCCAGTATGTGGTTCTGTCAATTACTGTCTGAAGGTACTGAGCCCTTGCTGGGGCATATAGCTGGCAGTTAAATAGGACATGTGCAATGTCTTCTACTTCGGGTGCTCCACAAACACATGTCTGCTCAAGGTAAGGCACTTGGTGAAATCGTCCGTATTTGACCATAGAATCTAACTGCTCAAATCTTGCTCTAGTAAGAGCTATCCTATGGTAAGTTCTTTTGAAAAAGGGGAAGAAGGGCAAAAGAAAAGAGAACAAATAGAAAAAAATAGATCATGAGGTGAATAAAGTAGAAATTTACAAGCATCATACAATTAGGTTAAAAATTTCAATATATTTCATTAATTAGCTTTTAATCTTATTAAAGTTAAACTGCATCTAAATAGAAGTTAATCTTATCTAAAGGTCAGCCTGATATGGAAGCATCCTTGTAGCTGCAACAGCAGTGGAGAGGAAAGGTAGGAGCCATCAAGCCATGGTTAGAATTAAATTTGAATACAGCCATTGGCCATAAAACCAAGTTTGCATATTGTGCTAACCCATACTGTGGTTTGTCAGGTTTGGCTTAACCTGTTACAGGAATTCAGCTATTTATTCTTGTTCAGAGAACCATAACTAAACAAAGCACACTTTAGCGCAATATGTGAACATGAGTTCAGGGATGGGTAGCTCAGCTTCCCAAATTTTTGGAGGGGTGCGGCAGATTGTTGGGTGACACAGTGATGTTATCGGAAGGGGCATGGCTGAAATATTTCTTTTTTCCCTCCTTTTCTTATGTTGTTATAAATCTTAGCACATTGTGTTGTTTCAATACATTGATTTTTGTATAATATGTTTAAAAGTTACTAACATTCCGTTATTTAGATAGCTTTGAATATTGAGTAAAGAAAAGAGAAAGAAAAAATACTCTGTCAGTGTTAATTATAATTTAGATGTCAACATTACATGCTTCGGACAATTTTAAGGGTTTAAAAGTAAAAAAATGGGATGGGAAAGCTTCCTTTCCACCCTTATCCCACTTTAGCTGTAGAAAAACACTGCAAAATTGGGCAGCTGAGATTTGGGCATTTTGCATTTCAGCTGCCTAGTCTCAGTGCTCTGGGGCTATTTGTAATCCATAGATCTCATGCTGTCCACCCCTGCCATAGGTGAACCACAGGTATAACAAGATTGCTAAAATATTCATTATTGCTGGAGGAAGCAGAGTGTAGATGTGTTTCGTAATATGCAGGCATAGGAAAGATACAGACTGGGCAAACTGAACATGAGCACTGTACAGTATTATAAAACCATACTTCTACTTGTACTACCATATGTAGATTTAATGTTATACTTCTGGTATTTTCTTGAAAACTTTTTAATGAAATGACAGTAACAAATTGTATCTCACTTCCTAAGCATAGTGCATTGCAACAGCACAAGCTTATATGTCACAACACGAATTCGTAACTTACCAATTTCTAACAAGGCCATTTTCTCTACTAATCGAAATAGGACACTCCATTTGGCATAGATTACATAATATTTTACAAGAATAGAGAAATCTTTATGTGTATTTTGGTATATTGTTGTTAAATACATATATCAATTCATGTTAATGCTTAGGGCTGTTTTTTTGTTTGTCCCTTTGTTTCTTTTTCTGTTTTGATGATGCAACAATGTATTTGTAGGATGGGTGTATATTACATTTTTTAATGTTTTTGTCATTTTTTGTATATTTTGTTTAAAATGGCATTTTTTAAAGTCACAACACAATGTATTTGTCACAACTGTTATTACCAAAAAGTACACAATCTGGGACAGATTTCATTCTGGTAACAATTGCAGCCAAGCTATCTAATTTTCTTTAATTTTAAGATGCTGTCTGTGAATATAATTTCTGCATTGGTGATAAAGATACAGTTACTGCCAGAAGCTGCTATTGTTAAACTTTTCTCTTGCCCTTGCATCTGTAACTCTTCTTTTTACAGTACTTCGATAGTCTGTACGGTGTGTTGCCAGAAGATTTGCCTTATTATGGTGGGTCCGTTGAAATTGCTGACTACTGTCCTTTTAGTCAGGAATTTAGTTGGCACTTAAGTGGTGAATTTCAGCGCAGTTCAGATTGTCGGATACTGGAGAATCAACCAGGTCAGCTGGCTTTGCACTTGATTCCACCTTTGGTCATATCTGGCAGTGTAAGTTTGGCTCAAATATAACATGATATGCAAGGCGGTCCCAGGTCACTCTGAAGGAAGCCCTAGAGCTGAGAGAGAGCAATGTGCTATTTGAATTGTAATAGTCTTGGTATGTGGTCAATGTATGGTGGCATTGCAGAGGTAAACAAAGGACAAATCTTTGAGGGACCTGCTATTTTAATTTTTTTCCCTTCCCTGAAATATTACGTGAGATTTCTTTTACCAGTACTTGAATGTTTAGGATTTGGCAGAAGTGTGCGTCTTCCCTGTGCTGCTTTGCACACAACTTCTCCCTGCCCTAACCATTCCACAAGCAGGGAAGTGCAGAATTTTCCACACATGAACTGTTGTGTGGACAGAATAGCTGGATTTGGGTCACCTGCCCCTGAATCAAAACAGGCAATCAGGTGTTTTGCCCTGTGCACAGAACTGAACAAAGTTGTTTTTCTATGGAAAAAAACAGCCATGCTGAGACTTCAGTGGTGGCTAAGGGAAGAGTGGGCCAGTGGAATGTCGCTTGCTGGTTGCTGTGGAGGGAGAGAAAGAGCAAGGACCACCAGCCTTGCTCTATATGGCCTTGTGCATATTTTATTTCATCCAAAACCCAGAATAACCAAAACGTTCCAGTTCTACCAAATTACAGCTGATCCCAAACAGAATGTGCTGTGGATTGTTATGGGTTTCAAAACAAAACATTTTCCCTGTTTTGTACATACCCCTATTCATATATGTTTCCTGATGGAACAGCTATTATGTTATCAGATCTGGTTCTGTCATCTTCTGTCATTGTAGCTGGGCTTCTATCAAAACCTTTTAGCACCATAGATAGCATAACCTGAATATAGCATTGTTCTGATATCAGTCTGCTGTTATCATGTAAGGGTGCTGCAGAAAGCAGTATCTCCTCTTGGTGTCTTCTAATTAGAAGTTGAATAAATGCAATTATAGTCTCCGCTTGGATGCTTATACATTGCTTGCTCATTTGCTAGAACACTTGATTTGTCAATCAGTGCAAGTATTACAAAGAGAACATAACAATGACTATCAATCATCATTACATAGAAATGCCTACCCATGCTGAGCATATGATGCATCATGGCTATATAATTGCTTTAATAAGTGAATAATGCTGTTAATTTTAAACTTGTCCTTGCTGCATGCCAGTCACAAATCATGCAGGCATTCTTCAAAATGTCACTTTTTCAGAGTTGCCTGCCTAGTGGACAGCCATACACACTGAACAAATGATAAATAAATTTGGTGAACAAGTTAGAAAAACAATTTACTGCCCGCTCTGCTTATGATGTAAATATCCTAATAGTATCTGATAATTTTGTTGTCTCAATAATCTGATAGATCTTAGCAGAAAACTGCATTTGTTTATTGTAGATCCTTTCAGAAACTATGGTGCAGAGAAATATGGGCCAAATTCCATTTGCCTCATTCAGAAATCAGCTTTTGTTATGGAACAATGCAGAAAGAAACTGAGTTACCCTGACTGGGGTAGTGGGTGTTATCAGGTAACTGCAAAATATTTTAATTTAGCTTTGCATTTTGTACTACTGTGTTATATTAAAATAATTAGATTATTTACTTTTTAAATTATTTGTTGCATGTTTTCTATATTGGTGCAAGTATTACATGACTAGACTTTTCTCCGAATGCTGAAGGAAAAATTATTCAATTACTATTTAATTAACTTGTAAAAGAGTTTCTTCTCACACATATTTACATAGTCACTGAACCTTCATTGTCATTTTACCAAATGCATGTGGAGATACCATGTGTTTGGATCATCAAACTTTATGTAAAGCAGTTAATACTAAGGTGAAAAGATAGAATAGGTTATCATTGTTCTTAAAAGGAATTTGGAAAGCACAAATACAGTTTGCATCTTTTTTTCTTTTGATACAATAAGATTGGAAACAAAATACATCACGAAAGGTGCAGAAACAGCTGCAATAATGAAATAGCTTCTCTGTGCAATCTACTTTGTAAACATAACACATCTGATTTTATTCCAAAGGTTTCTTGCTCTCCCCATGGGCTGACTGTTTGGGTCAAGGACATGGCATATTTGTGTAGTCACACAGGTCAAATTCTCACAGTGAATATTCAGATGAATGGATGGGTACATATTGGGAAACTAGTTTGCCCAGCATGCTTGGATTTCTGTGATTTCTGTCCACCTGAGCAAGATCCCCCTCCAATTGCTAATTTAACAAGAGTTGCACCTATTGGTAAGTAAAATCAGTAGAAAACTTTTAGAATTGCACCATTTAGTTACATTTTATTTCTGATCTTCCAATAGCTTGAACCTTACTAAAGTAACATAAGGTTTCAGTCACTTAGGCAGAACTATTGCAGCTATTCTTTGTTGCTCTAAACATTTATGAAGAAGAATAACGCATTCTGATGAAGAGTGGCACATTCACACAAACAACCTTGATTTTCTTATGATTTTCTCATTGTCTTTCATTTGGTAAATTCCTAAATCCCTGAAACATCTCAATTTCTAGCTCTTTTTGAGGGGTGGGGGAGTATTTTAAATGCTCTTCAAAGTACATGAAAAGCATCTGTAGAATTACTATTTTTCTTGTCTTTGTGTTTTTTTTTCTATTTTAGATTTGTGTTCTTGTTCTCCCAGCCTGGTAATAACCCTATGGCTATTGATGGTGAACTTGCTTCCACTACTAACTGGATTTCTTCTGTGTGCATGGAGTTAAAATGTGCATGTTGTTTGTCAAAGGTCCCCTACAGCTGAGTACATCTTGAAGGCAGTTATCCAGAAGAGCTGTCACATCTTCTACCTTTTGCAAGGAGTCCAGCTAGGAAATGCTGACTAAGATGGAGGCAACGCATACAAGGTTATCTTAATGAAGAGTTAGTGTTGACTGAAATGTATAATTTTTACATTGATAACAAATTTGGAGGAACAAATTTGCCAGTACTTTAATGCCTTCTGTTGCCACTATTCTGGATGAACTTTTAATTATGTGCAATTCCCTATGATATAATTTTGTAGTTGGGTTTTTGTTTTGGCATCTTTAGACAAAGATATACCTCAGTTTCCTTTAGTCAAAAGCCATAAAAGTCAGTTGCCATTACTGTCAAGAACAACTCTCCATTACGTATAGAATTCAAAAAGAGCTAGCTTCTTGGCTTTGGTGTAAAGATGCTTCCAGAATTACTCTGTAGACCCTGGGGATTCCGAGTTGTTTCTTCTATGAAGTTTCTGCTGCTCTGAATGAAAACATTTGTAATGATATCTTCATTTTAACAGTAAGCAAAACTATTATTTAATGGCTTTTTTTCTTCAAAGGCTAGAATCATAAGTATACTTGGTGGGATGCAAGCTCCCTTGAACTCAGTTGCACCCAGTATTTCTGAGTAACAGCATTTGGTTGGGCTACATACTTTGTTTCTTACAAGATAATTTGAAGAATTCAATTGTCTTCATCCATAGATGTTTTCCTTGCATTATGAAACATGCAAAGATTGATAACCTAGTATAAATCCCCCCCAGATACCCACCCCACCCCAGTTGACCAAAAAAGATTGAAATGATGACAGATTTCACCATTAGGTTGTAGGGCACAATGCTTAAGGAAAAAAATAGTAGTGATAGCAATTGGAAAACGTAACAGATAACATATGGATTCCTTTGGGGCAAAAATAGAGAGTTCCATTACCAAGGGACCCCATTTGGCTATTGGATGAAAGAGCAGTTAACCTCAATATTTATGCTGGGGATACAAAGACTTAAATATACTGTGGAGTCCTTGGTGCTCTGTGAGCTTTGTTGTTTACTTGCAGATGCTTCATTACCTGACTAGGTAACATCATCAGTGCTAGTGAATACAGGGTTTGCTCCCTGTTTATATAGGCCTTGCCAGTAGTCACAGTATACAGTGTAAGTGTCCTGTCTTGGCTAAGGCACACAAATGCAGGAAGCGGTTGCAACATTTATTTTAATGAACAACAACCAATAAATGCAGTCACACACACAGAGCCCATGAACTTCACCTCAGCTCTGTAAATGTCCCCGTCTGACTAAAGCACATGACACCGGAAGCGGTTATAAATGTTTGGTTTTACTAATAACAATAATTACACAAGTCAGTCTTCTCACACAGCTCCGAGGAGCGAGGTGTGGGGTTAGGGCAAGGCAAGGCATGGGGCAGCTCAGGGTTGGGCTTGGTTTGAAAGTACTGTTTGGCATGGAATCTGGGCAAGGCACAGGAGAGCAGTCCGTTGCAGATCAAAGCAAGACACGGAGAGGCGGTCTAGCATGGAGTCAAGGCGAGGCATAGCGGAACTTCCCGGTGCGGAGTTCGGGCTAGGCGCCAAAGAGCTGTCCGGCACAGAGAGTGAGGCGCGGAGCAGTGGTCTGACGAGGGTTCGTAGCAGGGCACAGAGGAGCAATCTGGCATGGAGTCACAGTTTGACATGGGGTCACGGCTAGGCTCGGAGAGGCGGTCCGGAAATTTGAGGCAAGAAGCAGGAGACAGGCTGAGTGAACAGTTGTCTCCCCCTTCTCTAGCGTCAGGCACTACTTACATCTTTGATTTTCCCGCCATTTGGGTGTGGGAGCAAAACAGGACACTTCTGCGCGCTTTTCCACCCTCCTATCGCGTGTGCTGGGAGGTGGCGATTCCACCCCCTTTTCTTCGCCAGTCAGCAGCTCTGAATCTTGGCGCCCAGGGCTTGGCTCTGCCTTCCTTTCCCACTCAATCTTGGCGCCTTTTTCTCCGCCAATCAGCTGCTCCCAAATCCTTCCCACCTTTTCCACAGTCAACTCCCCCTGCTCTTCATCAGACTCTGACCCCATCCTGACAGTAAATTGCTTACTGAGTAAGTTCCAAGTCCAAAGGGCCAATCACAAGAGTAGCTAAGCAGCTGCGAGTCCAGTAGTTCAGGAACGTAGTCAGTCCGGTTCAGTGTCAAGGCAAGGCACAGGAGATCGGTCCGATTCAGCGTCAAGGCAAGGCTCGGGGGTCAAGCTGGATGAACGGTTGTCTCTGACAACCTCTCTGTGCTCCAGGCTCTCTCTATATAGCTGCCGTCCCAGTGGTGCATGCATGCGCTCAGAAGGGCATGTCTGCTTGCGCGCAAGAAGTTCCATTAACCTCTGTTGATCTGCTCACCTTTCTGCTCTTCTTTCTTGAGTGCTGGGAGGAGGCAGCAGCTCAAAGTCTTTGCTTTCACCAATCAGCGGCGCCTGTTTTTGCTGCTCATTGATCAACCCTGCCTCCCCTGCCTGCTCAGGTTGCCATTCGTCCCCAGCTGTCTGCTCGCCCTCCTCGTTGTCCAAATCAGACTCTGAGCCCAACACCCCTCTCATGACAGTAAGGACTGTAACAGCTACTGCGTAGGACAGACAGGCAGAAGACTAGCAGAGCACATCCATGAACACCAACTAGCAGTTGGAAGGCACGATGAGAACTCCTCAATCTCACAGCACATGGGCAGACTCAACCATGCTTTCAACTGGGAAATGGTGAGCATCCTAGACCAAGCTAAATCCAAAACCATGAGGGAATTCCTGGAAGCTTTGCATTCAGACAAATTAGCCATCAAGAGACACACAGAGATAAGCCACATTTATACACCATTCAAGAGAGACAATAAAAAAGCTAAGAAGGTAAGAAAAAGACCAGGACACATCCTCTCTAGCAACCAACACCCAGATAAGCAGGGATTAACACCAGACAAGCAACCAAGCAGAAAACAATACCCTAATCAGGGAACTACCAAGGAGAAAGCCACCAACACTGGCAGGGCAAGCTACAGTATACGAACTGGGAGCAAACCCCACACTCAGTGGCACTGATGATGTTACCCAGTCAGGTAATGAAATGTCTGCAAGCAAGCAACTAAGCTCAGAGAGCACCAAGGACTTCACAGTTCAACCCTGAGCTACATATATTCTCTTCTATTGGAACTTAAATATACTTCTTACAGGGCACAGATTAATAGTTGTGCCACAGAAAACTGCAATGCTATATAAAAATTTAGTGAACAACTTTTATATTCCAGTTCCCTGGAGAATGAAAAGTGTTCAAGGACATAGTTGTGGTATTCTTTCTTTTAATTGGTGGATGTTGATTTTGCTTTCGAATTGGAAAGCAAATCCTATCTGGTCTTAACGGTGATCCACTGAAAGCTGTGACTGATAGAGATGGTGACTAGGAGTGCGCCTAAAGCCTCCTGTGAAATGTTCCAGTAGAAGCAGGCTAGATCATGTGACTAGATAAGAATCTTGGATGGGACTATCCTAAGAACTCTTCTCTCAAAGCAGAGTATAGTTCCTTCTAAAGGAAAATCTATAATAGTGCCTGTTGGACAACATTTTTTCTACAGTAATCTTTATTTTTAGAAAGCAAAATGGTGAAAATTAAGTGGCTTCTCTCCAGAACAAGCAAAGGCTGACTGAAGAATGTGTGAGAGAATTTCCTTATATTACACGCACTGCATTAGCCTTAAATAAAGGGAAGGGAGGGTGGGGTGGAAGTCATGAGAATAGCAATAAAATATTAGGATTGAAAAACGTGTACACTTTGAATGATGAATAGGAGTTCACTTTCTAATCTAAATGGTTATACAGCTCAAATACTAGGGTGAAACAGGTCTATAAAAATAAGGAATGGAAACTATTTTTATATGTGCAATATAAAACTTAAATAGCGTCTTGTAAGAATGCTTTAAATACTTGAACATTTTTTCCTTGTCTGTCTTGAAGTAAAACAATTGCACTGCATTAGCTTTTTGGTTTTGTAAGTATTTATATCTATGTTAATGTAATGTGGCTATAAAAGTAAAGCCATAGCATTCTTGACTGAGAAATGATTAATTTGTTGCTGGATTTTAGTTGATCCTTTTGAGAAATAGCTAGGAAAAAAGTATGATACGAGAGCACACAATATTTAAAGAGCTTTAGTCTGTTTTACTGTGGTATGTAAATGTGGGTATATCAATACATGTGATACAGACATGTCAGTGCTTTAATCTGAGATTCTTTGTATGAGCAAGAACATGGTAGCAATTAATAATCTAATCCCAAAATGTAAATCACTTTTCTGTATTAGTAGGAAATATTCTATCAAACCAATGAGCCTTCATACAGAGGTCTTTAATCTAATAATCTAATCCCAAAATGTAAATCACTTTTCTGTATTAGTAGGAAATATTCTACCAAACCAATGAGCCTTCATACAGAGGTCTTTAATCTTTGCAGAAAGCAGAGGTTGACATCTCAGATATCTAATCTGCTTTAAAGCAGTTTTTTTAACACATAGTACAGGGGTTTTCAAACTTTTTCAGGGTGCAGAACCTGTTTAAAAAAATATGCTTGAACCCTTGATCAAGAAGCAAAGCTGTGCTACATTCAAGTTAACTCCCCGCCCCCCCCCCCCCGGGTCTCTCACAGAACACCTTCAAGTTGTCACAGAATGCTTGAGTACTACAGAACACAATTTTCAAAACCCTGGCCTAGAGTGTTGCCAGTTAGGAGATCATTTGGAAACCAGTGCTGTGTCTAAGACACAAGAGATGCTTTTTTAAAAGAGAGAGAGAAGGAATTGATTTATATAAATTGAGCATTTTGTCAGAGTAATGGCTTCCTGCAGTGAAACCAACATTTTAGTAATAATTGCCTACTTTGCTTTCAAGTACTGTACGTTTCAGGCTGCTTGGGATTTTAAAATTAACAATTACGCTGAATATTTGAACAAAAACATGTTTTAGAGCAAAGGTAACACATTAAAAAGCTGTAACCAAATTAAAAAAAACCAGACTCTAATAGTTCGGTGGTGATTTCAAAACAGAAATAATCCATTAGGGGATGTAAGTGAAAGAGAATTTGGCATAGTATGATTATAGAGGATTAGACTAGGATACTATGAAGCTTTGTGAATGAGTTTAGGCCATACATATCTTTTACCTTAACCAACCTCACAGGCCTTTTGTGAGAATAAAATGGAAAATAGAGTTATGTATGCCACATTGAGCTTCTGTAATAAAAATGGGATAGAAATGTAATAAAGTTATAAATTGTGGGTGAATTTCCATCTTTAAATCATTTTAAATGAAATAATTATTTTGGTTAAAAATTATGGTACATTACCTCTTCCCTGTTTTACACTGTAACCTCTAGAATGGTGCTTAATTAGGAGGACATGCCTATACTATTCTTAATTCCTAGAACTTTGGATCTAGAGTTGATTGAACAAACTTAAGTTTAACCTTAATTCAGTATTTCATGTGATTATGATTATATGTTTGGGAAAACAAAGAAGTGATTTACCAATCCAGAAATTTTGCTTTTATGTAATGAACACCATGTCTATCTGAATGAAGTATAACATTATTGAGGTTCTTTAATTTCCCTGAATTTCTGGAGAACTCTGTGTATCACATCACTGTCTATGTGTGTGTAGTCTGATACTCTGAAATACAAATGTTAATGTTTGTACCCGTAATTCTCATTTCTCAAGCTGAAACTTGTTTCAGATTATTGAAATTAATATTTGCTACAAGATGTAAATATAAAATTATTTTCTATTTATTTTATGAGTGGTTTTAAGAGTTGGTTAATTTTGTGATGTTAAAAATATTTCCATTGCATATATTAAATATGTGGAAGGTTCTTTTAGTATACATCATGGGAACATTGTTGTGTCAGTTAAAGAAATGTGTTTCTAAAAGTGTTCATCTTTTCCCTTAAAGGAAGCAAGCATTTGCTTATGGAATTCTTTATAAACTGAGAAAAATATGAAAGATGCTTACAGCAGCTTTCAAAAAATACTGTAGAATGATGAATGGCGTTATTTTAAAAAATGAGTGCTATCAAAATTGTATGTTCCAGAATAATATTTTAAGTAACCTCATTGGAATTTAACTTAATTAAAAATGCTGTAAGCCTTGTTGTCTCTTAGTCTGATGTAGCCATTTTCATTTGCAGATTTATATTTTTCAATAGAATTTGGCAGAGTCCTTGGGGATTATATATTAATGTGGGAAATTCAAAGCAAAGTGTATGAAAGAAAAAAATGAGGTAAGACAGTAGACAGATTAGATAGAGGAGAAAATTGAAGAAAAAAGGCTGATATAAATACTGGAGGGTTAGGCTGGGCATTAGACAGGAGATGAGTTTTAATAAGGCTAGCTTAATAAGAACTAAAGTCAGTGGCTGGAAATTTTGGAAAATAAAGTAAAAGGAATAGAAAGTAGGACAGTTGTGAAAATTGCCTTGTCACCTTTGCACCCCTATCATCCCTAAGTCCAGTTGAAGTTGCCCAGAGATCTCAGAATTACTGCTCCTTAAGGCAGACATAGAAAGGAACTGTATGAGTTGAGGTGACTAGTAATTCCTATATCTTGATTTGTTATGTGGCAAGTGAATGGCTGAACTCATGCTGAGCAATTATTTGCTTAACCATAGTTTGAGGGACGCGGTGGCGCTGCGGGTTAAACCGCTGAGCTGCTGAGCTTGCCGATCGGAAGGTCGGCGGTTCAAATCCGTGTGACGGGGTGAGCTCCCGTTGCTAGTCCCAGCTCCTGCCAACCTAGCAGTTCGAAAACATGCAAATGTGAGTAGATTAATAGGTACCGCTTCGGTGGGCAGGTAACGGCGTTCCGTGTAGTCATGCCGGCCACATGACCACGGAAGTGTCTACGGACAAATGCCGGCTCTTCGGCTTTGAAACGGAGATGAGCACCGCCCCCTAGAGTCGGACACGACTGGACTTCATGTCAAGGGAAACCTTTACCTATAGTTTGTTGAGGAAGACACAATTGGGTTCAAAGAGCACAAGCTAGCAGCTAACAGACTGTATTATGACACTGTGACTTTAGTCAATATCACATACGCAGTTTAACCAACTACAGGTAGTCCTTAGTTAGTAACGGTAATTGGGACTGAAATTTCCATTGCTAAGTGGTGCACTCATAAAGCACATTGTCACGTGACTGCATCACTTAGCACAGGCAATCTCAGCAGTCCCGTTGACTAGGGTTGCGGGTCATTAAGCAAGGACCTCCTCATGACTTCTTGCCAGCTTCCCACAAGCAAAGTCATGGGGAAGCTGGCAGGAAGTTGCAAGTCCTGGGCAGCTTGCAAGCAGGCTGGTGGATGGGTAAGTGGCTGCTGTGGCGTGAGCGCAGCTGGGCATGGGGTGGCTGCTGCCAGGGGTAGGAGGGTGCACATGTGGCTGCTGTGGCCCAGCACAAGGACAATCTATGGAGTACGAGATCCCTGGGATCTCGTACTCCATAGCCGGCTCCTTGGGCAAAAAAGCAGGAGTGGGAGTGATTTACCAGAGCAACTTGGAACCTTCCCTACCGGCTTCCCCATTGACTTTCCTTGTGGGAAGCTGGCAGGGAAGGTTGCAAATGGTGATCATGTGACCGTGCCATGCTGCAACCATTGTAAGCGTGAGCTGGTTGCCAAGCGCCCAGATCACATTCATGTGACGGTAGGAGTGCTTGGATGGCCAGAACTTCGAGGCCTGGTTGTAAGTACCACTCATTCAGCACCACTGCAACTTTGAACAGTTGCTGAACAAATGGCCGTTAACCAAGGGCTATCCATAGTCAGTTCTTTGGCGGTAAGCATCTAGTTTTAAATTCTCCTTCCCTCAATCTGAATTAAGAAACGTAGCTCTTAATGCAAGTTAAGCAATTAAGCAGGTGTTCAGCACAAAAGTCTGAACAACTCTCAGAAGAGCTATAGTTACATGATTGACTTTCTGCAATTTCAGCTTTGCATGGAACATGAGTGATTAAAATGACATTCCAACTTGAGAGTCTTCTGTAATTGGCTGCTAAAGTTAATACTGAAATGTGCACTATCGTGTCTTCACACTCAGTGCAGATGGTTACTCAGGGCTCACAGAGTATTTTCTGTGGAGATCATAATGATGTTAATACTAGGAGCTTTTTTTTTGCATGTAGTTTGCTTGCTTTTATTCTCCATTGTCAAGTTGACAGAAACCTTGCTTGCTTGCCTTATTCTCCTTTGTCAGGTTGACAAATCTTGAGTTGACAGAGACTGTACTGGTAAGTTGCAGCATAGCATCTTATAAGTGTTCCGGATGATTTTGCAGGCAGGTGATGAACTCTTTGACTGACTTTCCTTGGTAGCAGATTAGGTAGATACTTGCGAATAGTGGAAACCTAGGAGAAATGCAATTGCTGAAGTAAATCTTCAGTCAGTGTGTCTAGAGTTTCCTACCCTACATAATCATTGATGTGTACAACAAGTATTGGTTTCAACAAAGTAATTTTTAACTCGCAATGGTTGATTCCTAGCATTTTATTAGACTTATTTTTGTAGAATGGCCTTCTCTAACTTTGTGGTCTCTAGATACTCTGGGCTATAACCCTCATAGTCCAGTATATCTGGAAGACACCAGGTAGGGGAAACTGCACCCAAGTCACTTTTCTGTGTCCAGTACTCTCTTGAATGAGATTAGCATAAGTACAATAAGTCTCCTGCTTGCTTAACATAAATTAGTACTGATGAGGGCCTTTGAACAAAAAAATAGAATAAAATTGCTTCTTTATAAAGCAACAAGACCATAAAGAGAAGCATTATACTGAGAACAGTAGGATGCTTTTCACTAGCCTAAATGTACAAGACCAAGATAAAATTATCAGACTAGCCTTGATGCCATTTAGCATTTGGATTTCCAATACTCTGGAAGTGGCATAATTTTTAAGATTATTTTCAACATGTCACAGTGTTGATCGTAAAACTAATCCTGGAGCTAGTTTCATGATGAAAACACTAGAGAAGATGGAGAATAGGATAGTCGCATAATTGAAACATTATTAAAGAGCATTGCATTTACTATCCATCACTGAGCAGCTAAGCCAGATAGCTTTTCTCTCAGCCTGCTGTTAATAGGATTTGACAGGTTTAACTACTGGATCTCTGTTGCTGCACAACTCTTAATACAGGAGCATTGCCATAGATTGCACCTAGGCAGTTCTCCTGTTAGACACAAGGAAGCTACCACTTCGTTCATAATGAATGGGGACCAAGCCCTCATCCCTTGTCTTGTGACCTGGAGCCGCTACTTAATTACCCCTAAAGCAGTGTTTCTCGACTTTAGCAACTTTAAGATGTCTGGACTTTGACTCCCAGAATTCCCCTTCCAGAATTCCGGGAGTTGAAGTCCAGACATTTTAAAGTTGCCAAGGTTGAGAAACGCTTCCCTAAAGCATACAGCGTTCCCTGGTTGTCTAAGGAAGTCCTTGGAATAAAAGCATTGTGAGATACCAGAGGTGGTATCTATCTATCTATCTATCTATCTATCTATCTATCTATCTATCTATCTATCTATCTATCTATCTATCTATCTCAAACCAATTTGTCTGATCTTGAGACCCCTGATATTTCATGGATAGTGATGCCAGTTTGGTTAGAACTGAAAGGCACAAGTTGTATAAATTAGAAGCTGTTTTACAAGTTTTGTTTACAAATTGCTGTAATCACTTAAAATTTCAATTAACTGTCCTTCACAATGAATTTGCAGACATATGGCCATCTAAAAAGTCTAAAGCCCCAAGTTCCTTTCTGGGGATGAACTTGAATAATCAGTTTACCCACAGTGGCTCATGTTATTTTATAATCATGTGTAAATGAAAGCCAAATTAAAACATTCAGACGTGTTCCATCTTTTTGAGAATAGTAGTTTTACGCCACAAGTATGCAATTATATATCCAAATATAATTTCCCATTACTTAAAAAAATTAATGAAAAATTGGCATGGTAGGAAAAAGTCCTCTTCATGGGTATCTTTGGAAATTTTTTAACATAGATGTGCAAACATGTGCTCCCTGTGTGTGTGATTGGAAGTTCTACAATCAAATAGCTAAATCAACAAGGGTTATAGCAAAAATATATTGAATTATCTGGAGTTGGTCTCAATTAATTTTAGATTAATTAATAAATAATAATGAAACAAAAATTAGGACTAGCATAACTGGGCTGCAAAAATTCTGACCACTAGAGAGCAGCAAAGAGAAATCTAACTCTTCACTGCTGTCTAGTGAAAATATTGCTCTGGATTTTTGCAGCCAACAAAAATAAAGCACCCAAGATAATCCATATAGTTGAAATGCTGGGAATGACCTGTGGCTGCTCACAGGTATATTTAGTATCTAAAGCAAACTACTTACTTGTCAACCATATTCTTCTGCTTCAGAATCTTATAGACTTCAGCTGATGTTTGAGGTCCTTGTAGTTTCTGTCCATTCAACATTTCTTTTTCCAACTGTTCAATTGTCTGAAATAAGCAAAGTATGAATTGCTTGTTTTAGAATGAAAGGATATGGCATTAAATTCTATATAAGCTGATGAACATATCTGAATGTCTTGAAGCTCTAGCAATGAAATGGCACCCTTGTCCTGCTTTTATACTCTCCAATAACAAAATAAATAAGGAATTTTGGAGCAATTCCTAAACTTTCTTGAACTTAATGGTCACTTTTTAAAATTATGACATGTATTATTATGGTGATATAATTTGGAGCCAAGCTATGTGTGATGCTTTTGGAGCCAAGCTACGTGTGATGCTAAACCTGCATACACACCTCATGCTAAGCCATGATGTTTAACCATGGTTTATTGAATAAGTCAGTTGGCTGGGTTCACAAAACTCATTTCCTCTCAGGGATTTATTGTATCTTCTAACATTACTCAGCCTTTGTTGAAAACAATATAAAGCCCATCCTCGTTACTGAAATATGGACATGACAATAATTGGATGACTCCAAGAGATGCTGTAAGTGACGGGTGGGGATCCTGCCCAAGAGGTGATGCATTCTGTCTGGGTTTGCAGTGTGGGAAAGCACTCTTAAATGCAAACAGAAAGATGAGGGTTTTTTCAATTATAATGGCTGGCAGAGGGGCTGGCTTTCGAGAATTCACAGGACTATGGCAGCTGATGAAAGTCCTAATCTTTGAGTTATTTATAAAAATAATAAAGGGATAGAAATTAATTAATTAATTAATTAATCCACCTGTGTGCAGTAGTCTGTATGCTATCAGCCCCTTCCCCCTTGGATGCCTGGGTTCTTCAGCAACACATTTGGCATCCAGGTATCAGATAGGTACCCTCCAAGTCCCCTTCCCTGAAATACTGCCATCTAGTGGGACCTTGGAAGTGTGCATTTTCTGTGACTGACCCTACCTTATAGAACTCTCCTGGCAATCGGGCAGGGCCCCACCCTCTTAGCCTTCCAGACAGCCATTAAAACCTGGCATCGGGGTAGAGTGGTGGGAGCCTACAGATGGTTGTTGGGGCACCCTGGAGGGATGAATGAGGCTCCGGGTTTTTAGTTTTTCTATATGGTTTTTATGGTTTTTGTAATTTTACTGTTGTGAGCTGCCCAGAGTTGTTTTAAGATGGGTGGCCATACAAATCTTTTAAATAAATAAAATAAATAAATCCTGTTTTCCTTCAGTTGGTACATCTGGTTTTATTATTGTGTTTGACTTAAGCTGGGCTGCACCAGTTGTTATAATTTTACAGGGCCCCAAGGTACAAGAATGGGCTAAAGTTGTTTCCCAAGTCTGAAAAGGATCCTGAAGCCCTCTATTTTAGTCTAGGGGAATACACCATATGCTTCATGGCAATATGTAGACCTGGAAGGTTTTTATGGGATCAGGATAGGATTCTACGATTGCATTTGCTTACTCTGTGGAGTCGTATTTCATTTAATCATGGCTTAGTAAATTAAATCACAATTGGATGGGTTCTTGCACTACTCAAAACTATAGTTTATAAATCATATTGGCTAGGGATAAATGTTAAGCCACAAACAAGCAATTCATATTTTGGTTCATTATATAAACCAAGGTTAAGTACAGCACAATTTTGCCTATATAGTAGAAACGCTATATACCCCATTGCCTGAATCCACACATCATGTTGAGACATAATTTGTTTAAAAGCTTCCAAGCTCTTCATTTAACTTCCACCCAGTCTTCCTCATTTCAGACTAGCATATAGAGACTTAGTCTCATATTGCATTAAGCCATCATCTATGTGACCAATCACAGCTGCTACGATTTTGCTAAAACATCAAGTTTTAGAAACCACAATGGTGGGATTTGCACAACGCACTAAACCACATTCAATAACAGCATAGTGCAATATGTAAAGATAGTCATTAAATATAATGGAGGGACTCTTACAGCAGATAGCTGTTTTTGTAATTCTTACGAAAAATAC
The DNA here is from genome assembly GCF_035149785.1 of Candoia aspera. Classification (NCBI taxonomy): domain Eukaryota; kingdom Metazoa; phylum Chordata; class Lepidosauria; order Squamata; family Candoiidae; genus Candoia; species Candoia aspera. The sequence goes on from NC_086153.1 coordinate 216,716,319, forward strand.
CTGTGGTGTCGTAAGCCACCCCATCAGACATGATTGGCATTGTATCATAAGGCCTCAGAATCTTGAAGAACACACCATTTATGTAGATGTCTCTGTATTTTTGTGGTGGTGGTTATTTATCAGTTATGTAGGCTTCTCTTCACTATCCTCTTCATCATAGATAGGAGGATTGCCAGGGACAGTGATTTCTCCAAAGCCAATAGTTTTCTTCAAGGCTAAGGATGGAACCCTGTAAGGTGGATGGCATCTACTTACACATTGTTTGCTAGTCCACCTAAATGCAAGAGTGGGAAGCAGCAGGTGGGATCTGCCCATTTTTCCTGCAGATTTTCTACTTGTGTAATTTATTTGCACAGCAGTGCTAGAGCTCAATGGGATTTTGGCAGAGAAGAAGTGATGGAGGCCTTTTGCTCCCAGAATAAGAAGTTCTAAGTCTGTAATAAGAGGCTGGCTGGATCAGACTGAAGACTTGTGTATTCCAGGAATCTTTCCTCCCAGGGATAGTGAAGGCAGCTGTAGGAAATCCACCAGCAGGGCACTATAGCCTGGCAAATAGCATTCTTCTCACAGAAGTGCTACATGGCCATCATAGTTTTTTAAGTTTTATTTTTAATTGTTCTGTTTTATTGTCTGTTGCTCCGAGTCACATTCGTGAGATGGGTGGCTTTATAAATTCAATCAATCAATAACTGAAATCCTCCCATAGAGTCCCTCAAGTCAGGCTTGATTCCTTATGGATACATAGATATTCCATATAATTCTATAAGCAGCAATATGGAACATTCACTTAAAACCCTTTTATGTGCTAAGTGAAATACTTCTCAACTGACCTTAACCCTTTGCCTTTTACATTTCATTGTCTGAACCTGGAGATAAGCTCTTACAACAGCTGCCTTCATACTGTTGTTTCTCTCCCATTATCTCCTTTCATTACTATGCAGATGGTACAAATATAATTTAGATAGAAGATATTATCAGATATGTGGAATCAACTTCAAACTGAGTGCCCCACCTCACCCCCACAATCAGCCAGCAGCAGCTCTGGCTGCTTTCCATAAATTGTGCTCTGTTAGACTATGTAATTTTATCTTAAAAATGCAGAGCAGACTTCTCTTCCTCATGCAGGGAGTATAGCAAAATATGCTCTTACTTTTCCACCATGTGCAAAAGCTTCAGCCACCTTCCTGTTACGTCCCCCGTAGCATGTGGTAATCAGATCTGCAACCCCGCAGCTTTCCAGAAATGTATTTATCGACACAGTGCCCTTGCAGAAGATTTTAGCAAAGGCAATCATCTCCATCAGGCCCAGGCGAATCACAGCTGCCTTGGTATTGTCACCAAAGCCCAGCCCATCACAAAAACCAGCTCCAACTGCCACGATGTTCTAATATCCAATGGATAGGAGAAATGAAAACAAAGGGGGGAAAAATCATGAGTTAAAGACATCGGATGATCTTGGCTTCTCCCTCATGGTCCCGGTAAACACCCCTTTGATGCCAATCAGGCTTGCTATCCAGGCTAGCCTAGATGCTAAATATGGATTATAGGTTAATATGTACAAATCCAGCTAGCAAAGATTGACTCAAACTGGCTGAACAAACCACAGCTTAGGGTGTTCTATGAATTTAGTCAGTGACTGAAATTACTCCTAAAAATATATGATTCAAGTATAGTAATAATTCTGTTTCAGAAAGTTGTATAGGACAAAGAGGAAAACATAAAAATAACTGATTGTGACTAATATGTAAGATTAACTATGAACTAGTAATCAACAAAATAAATTGGATTCATAACTAGAAACAACCATAGTATTAGTATTTTTAAAACCTTGCTACATTCTTCTTAAAAATGTTTATCTATGCACATATTCCAAAGAGTGTTTCTACCCTATCATAACGTCAGTGACTGGGTTCATATATCATGTCATGGTTTGGTTAACTGTAGCTTACTTAGTAAAGTCCATAGTTACCTGGATTCATATCACATATTAAGCCATGATTTCTAAGCAACTTGCTATACCAAACCCAAATCAACTACAATTGTAATTGAATGTTTTGTATTAATACGACAAGGATCTTTGGTGAAAAAAAAACTGATTAAGTGTTGCTGTGCTGAGTCTCACAGTGGGTATAGAATGGGGGAGCATATATAAGAAAGTGTGAATTTAATTACCCCATTAGAGGTTAACAAAATTTACAAAATAAGGTTATAAAAAATCATATGAATTCTCAGGAATCCTTTGAGAAGTCTGGGTCCTATTATACTTTTCAGGTTTCTAATAGCAAAAGAGAAAAACAGCTGGTAATGTATTTGTTAAGACACTCTTAAGGTATTTAAGAGCTTAAGGTACTATGGAGACAAAACAAAATCTAGGGAAATAATCCATGTTATGCAGTGAGAAATTCTAGGTTCAGTTACTGGCACTGCCAGTTTAAAACCATTATTTATTTATTTATATTTTATTTTATTTGTCAAATTTTACCACCGCCCATCTCCCCCCTAAGGACATAAAAGATCTCTACCAGACAATTTCAATTGATTTGCTGACCTCCAGACCTATTGGACTACAACTTCCATAATTCCTAGCCTACATGGCCTACATTCAGAGGAAACAAAATTTATCCATTTATTGAAAATATTGGCATAGAAAATACTGGCCAATATTATGGTTCATAATCTGATTTGTTATAAAAGTTTTCTAGTATAAGAACAGGCACATTTTAAACTATAGCATGAATCCATGTTTTTCTGTTTTGTCATCAGCTGAAAAATATAATGGGACAGAAATAATATACCATTCCTAGGTGTCACCTTCAGCACACTTCAGTCTGAATTTGAATTATTCTATGACTGAATTTACTATGTACTCTCAAATTGATCTAAAAGTATTCAAGGTAAGTTTTACTTGGGGAGAAAATTGTCACTTATATTAATAACAGGACAACTTTGGCCTCTGCCTTCACCTTCATTAATGCCAGAAAAGGTCACATGGGATTAAGATCCTATAACAGAATACCATGAAAAATGATCCTTATAAAAAAAGAAAGCATGCAGGTTTGATTCCTAATTAGTAACTACAGCTGAACAGCTTCCATTAACATTAGAGCTACTGACCAACTAAAATTACTATTGTTTCAATGGTGTGTTTAATTAATCTAGTACTTAGAATGTGAAGAAATATTGTTTCTATTTAGTAGTGATAAACTCAATTAAAAATCAGCATGTAAGGCTTTTATGCCACATTTTAACAACTCAGAGAAAACCCAGACTGCAAAATTGCACTTGGGCTAACAGTGGTTGGATTCACACAAATATTAAATCAAAATGTGATAACCTTGTTTGTGGCTCAGAGTGTTATGTGAAGCCAGCCAGTGAGATAGGTAAACCATGACTGATGGTTAAATATGTGGTAAAATCTAGCCAGTTGGGAATTATTCAGTAAATTATGTTTAAGCATACTATAGCTTAGCATGTTCTATGAACACAGCTACTTTCTTGGAATAACAAACCTTTAAGGCTCCACAGAGTTCCACAGTGTCACAGTCATCCACCACAGTAACTCTGAAATTTGAGGTCTGCATTAATTCTTTGAGGATCTTCCCATTTTTAGCATTTTTAGAACCTAGGAAAAGAAGCACAGGATTTTAACTGACAACAGAAGAAAGCATTTGACCTGATAGAGTTGTTTTCTGTATTTCTTTTCTTTTAAATGTGTGTATGTGTACGTCAAAAATATGCAAGAGTTTTGCAGAAACAGTTACATAGGGACAATTTTCCTGTGAAAATTTACTATCAATGAAGTATTCCAAGTTGGTCAAAAGACAGTGAAATAGACAAGTGTGTAACCTTTCCTAGACAACAGGCACCACTGTACGATATTCTTAATGGTAAAATGGCACAGAGTCAATTGAACTGTGGTGGGATATTAATGTAATAAATAAATAAAATGATTATTTATGGTTACCTGAGGGACTGTCTCATCCCCATAACATTGACCTGTCCCACCGGGTCTTGCAGAGAAGGCATGCTACAGACCTCGCTGGTAAGGGAATTCCACTTGGCGGGGTCCAGGAGGCAGGCCTTCTCTGCAGTGGCACCTGCCCTCTGGAACATTCTGCCCCCGGAGGTGAGGCAGGCCCCTTCGCTCCCGGCCTTCCAGAAGAACTTGAAAACCTGGTTCTGCTGCCTCACCTGGGGTGGGAGGGGCAATAGTTCTTCCTGGGGGTGGCTGGCGCCGTAGAGCCCTCCCCAGTGAATGAGATTTTCACTCCTTGAATTTTATATCTATTTGATTCTCTATTTATAATGGTTGTTTATATTGTAATTTATAACTTCTATGGATTTAATTGCTGATTTTATTGTAAACCACCTAGAGTCCCCCTTTTTGGGGGAGATGGGCAGTGATAGAAATTCAATAAATAAATAAATTATGCCATGGAGATAATGAAGAATACTAATTACAGTTATTTTTAAGAAGTTACGCATTTTTCCCCTTCTGATTACATTAAATTCAACTCAAGTTTCCTGAAAAGACTCTACCTCAAGCAATATATGAACTTTTTTTTTCTTCTTTTAATACTAGTCCCTGGATGACTATAAAACTGCTGTGTGGTGTCTTACGATAAATCTCTGGATTATGGCAGCAGCACTACCTAGAGAAAACAACTTATCTACTGAAGCTATCATACTGAGAACACAAGAGGACTAAGCTTCCTAAAAGACAAACTTTCTGCACTTGCTTAAAGGAAAAGAGAACTTCAATCTGACTGCATCTCCTAGAAGAAAATAAAAGAGATGGGCTAGTTTTTACATTAATAGCTGTATGATGATAGAACTAGGTTAAAACTAGTTCAGTATGTCATTGCAAACACAGGGCCAGTGAAGTAAAATCTGGATCTGCAGTACTGACTACTGCATCCCTACAATACACTGGCTGGCTTCATAAACAAGCTAGCTAGTTATGATTCAGTGACTCCTGTCGTCCCTGAAAACTGGATTGAGTAAACTAAGGTTAAGTAAGCAACGGTTAACTTAAGAGTGCCAGAGATTACTCAGCTCCAGATCCCTATTCAGCCATGAATTTCACCAGGTGACTTTGACCAATTACTGCCTCTCAGCCAGGCTTGGGGTGGATAAAGTGTAGGAGAGAACCATATCCACCACCTTGGGCTTTCTGAACAAAACTCAGGATGTAAATGTAAAAAATGAATGAGAGAATGTAAGAAATGCTGCAATAGCATACGAAGAATAACAGGAGTTGAAGTCTTGGCCAATAAAAGTCCAGGACTATCGTGCAAGATATGACAGGTTATAAAAAGAGCCTGTCTTACTCCATCTGATAGTTGTGGACTTGCTTCACTAGCATGACAGACCAATAATTTATGAGTCAATTACCAATTGTTGTTTCACAGAACATTTCATCTGCCACTTCATTGGCAATGTTGGCTCCCATGAGCACACTCATTTCTATCTTCAGTTTCTCTCGGATGATGTCTGATATGAGTTTCAGTCCTTCAGGGCTATCGTCTATACCCTACTTAACAGAAAAATGGTGTGTCAAAGCAAAGCAAATCCAAGTTGCATTGTGCTGCAATAGATCAGTCCTAAGGAACTGGTTGTACTCTATGAACTTTGAATGAAAAAATAGAGGTGACCTTTTTGCCGAAGACCCTCTCCTGTAACAGACAGGCTTTTCCTTCCTTCCTTGATGTAGCTTTAAGTTAGCACAGCACTCACTGCACTGGATTACATAGTAAGGGCACCCTAAATGAATATGTGCAAATCTGATACTAAAAAGGTCAGTAGAAATTTTGACATCATGGCACATGTTATGTTCTTCCGATTTGGTTCAATTGGTATGTTTTGATTTTCTAATCTTACTTTTTAAAACACTTTTTAGAAGACATACAAGACATACACAAATATGTACAAATGCAAAGTAATGGCTCTGACCTACAGCAGAGGATATTGTAAATATCAAAGTTGTGCCTTGGTAGATGATCTGGGAAGTGAAGCAAGGCCGAGCCTGATTTGTACTTGGAGGGGAGACTACATGGGAATTCCAGAGCTGTTGGCTGGACTGAGAAGTTTAAAAAGCATCTTGGAAGATGATAATGGCAAATCATTTTCATAACACTGGTCAATCTCAACAGGAGAGCTGCTTTAACATTTTTGAGCAAAGCCCTAATATTGTCCATAGTGGAATATTCCATTTAGATGTAACTAATTATCAGACCCCATATTTCAACCAATACCTGCACAGCAATATTTAATGCTGTTAATTTAATCATATTTGGATGATTATATTTTCCAGAATTAGGTGAAAGGTCCCCATAAAAAAAACAGAAATGGTATATATACATTGAGTAAGAGAGCACTGATAGCCAGAGGAAGGAGAAGCAATCTTTGGCCAAGATATGTGACCAGCTGTCTGACTCACCACTCAATTTTTTCTTAATGTTTAAACCAGGGTAGATGAGTATGGAAGCCAATTGTCACTTTAATTTCGAAATACGTATGAACAACTGATCTCCTACAGGCCAGCACTCAGGAAACAAACTGGTTGCCTATGCATTTATGAGACTATGAAGCCACAGTTGACTTTTAAGATGAGTAGAGGAGAATAAGCAGTTTTTAGGATTCCTATTGCAAGATATGATATCATTCCTTTCTTGAGAGTGTTCCCCCCCCCAAAAAAGGAAGATTGTACCCAATGCCAAATCCCTTACTAAATATGGATTAAGTTCACACACCAAGTTAGGGCATAATGTAGTTTTTATGGTTTCTGTATTAGAATATTGTATGAACTCAGCCACTGTGATTTGTAAACTATGATTTATACTTAGCATAAACTCTGAGCTCAGCTACCTAACTATGATTTGTTCCATAAATCTTGGTTACACAAACCACAGCTTAATGCAGTGTGTAACCTGAGTAATAGTTTATCCATTTGCAACAGTTATTTTTAAAATAGGTATTCTTAAATATTTATTTTACTATTTATTTTTTATTAACTCCATACCCCAACTTTCTACCAGTAATAGCATTCAGCATGGCTAACAATAAAATAACAAGATTATAATGATATTTTAAAACACACTTCAAATAAAGATCCATTAGTAAAATATCCTTCCAATGACTTAAGAAAATGTCATCCATTACCTTGATGAGTGAAATCCCAATTGCTCCTGCTTTTATATGACCAGTAAGCTGCTCACAAATTTTGGGAATAAACTGATGAGGTACAACAAATATTAAAATATCTGCTCCCTCTGCTGCTGCTCCTACTTCTGGTACAGCAACCTGAGGGGAAAAAAGATTACTGCGTTCTCCTACAGAATAGTGAATGAGGAAAGCACGGCAGGGATCTTTACCACAGCAAAACAGTCAGGTCCAGAGTACATACAACAAGCCATACATATTAGTTTGCCAACAGTTTGTGCAAAAGAGAAACATGTAGACAGATGGAACATATAGCTGGCACACAAGAAGCTAAACATAATGCATACTTTGTTGGGATGTTTGCACACTGGTGTTTAAAGGCATGCAGCTTGTACACGTAACACCAGTGTTTTCTACAGAAATTGCAACAGGTGATTTAGGATCCTTAGCAAAACAACATGCTTGGACCATACAGTAATCTGTTTAAGAACATTCCATACCAGAATTCTATTCATTCCTGCAACAAAGAAGGTAGGGCTTCTCTCACAGGGGTTAATTCAGAGAGAAAAAGTGCACAGCTTTATATTGACTTTTTTTTTTTAATCAATTCAATTGTGTCCAGTTCTCTGAGACTGCCTGGACAAGTCCCTGCAGTTTTCTTGGCAAGGTTTTTCGGAAGTGGTTTTCCCTTGCCTGCTTCCCAGGGCTGAGAGAGAGGGGCTGGCCCAAGGTCACTCAGCTGGCTTTGTGCCTAAGGTGGGACTAGAACTCACCGTCTCCTGGTTCCTAGCCCGTTGCCTGAAACTTCTTTTGCTGAGGATTGTAGGAGAATCACTCAGTGTAATGAAACTTGTCGTTCTGAAGGTTCTTAGTATCCAAAAAGCAAATGTTTTTGGTTTTAATCCTTGTGCACTGCCTAGACTCACTGTTGTGAGATGGGTGGCTATATAAATTGTTTAAAATAATAAAAAAAAATGAAATGAAATGAAAAGACTTGCCGAGAAGAGACCAGCTACAGCCTGCTGCTGCTGCAAACACATTTTGCCAGCAAGGAAAAATTAAAGTGCTATTTTGTTTTATTTTTTTTATGGCACCCTCTGCTTGGGTTTTTTCAAAATTTTCTGGCAATCAAGTTAATTGGCTCCACTGGCCACAGGGCTGATGCCAACAACAGTGCGGCATCTTGATCTCATCTGCATCTACTCCTATTCTTCCTTTACATTTCAGTGTCACGTTATGAATTTGGAAACTATAATTTGTTCTCACCTAAGTTACTTATTAATTCTACTTCCTTTGAACTCAACTGGAAAATAACTTAAAACTGAAACCATTCTTGTATGTTTTGCTGTCACTTACCACATTTGGAGGTAATTTATGCCCTGGGAGATATTTCACATTTTCATGTTCTTGGTTAATGATCTCAGTGAGTTTTCGACCATTGATTAGTTCCTCAAATACCCACATCTTCACAACAGGGTCAAACTGGTTGGATGTTTTGGTATTTTGGCCTATGATTTTTGCAATGGCAGATCCCCTTAAAAAAACAAAGAGAAAAATGTGAAGTTTCAAGTATTTATATGATCATTCATAGGAAGACCATACTTTCTTACAAGTTATTTTATTGTATTAAATTAATAGAAGAAAAAGTATATATATGCAACTCCATTAACAATACGATGTAATCTCAAAATTCATCATCATCATCATCATCACCATCAAAAAGAAAACTTATCAAGAAAAAAAGGCTTAGAAATTACCCCTGGAATGTTTGAATTTCAATTTTTGCACTGAGTAGAGGTGGCCTTAGTCATTCCCTTCAGCTATAGGATTCTAGGAAACCCTACTGTTACTCAGTTCTTATGAATATGAAGGAGACTGAAGCTTCTATTCATTAACTTTTTCTGTAAAGCAATATTACTATAGCACTTCTGTTTGTCTAGTTCAGGGTTTTTCAACCAGGATTCCATGGAACCCTAGGGTTCCGTGAGAGGTCACTAGGGGTTCCCTGGGAGATCATGATTTATTTAAGAAATTATTTCAAATTCGGGCAGCTTCACATTAAAGAGGTAAGTTTCATTCTTTATTTTTAGTTTAAGGACACTGTTAATGCATACTGTATATACAGGCCTACCCATGAAACAAATATAATAATTTTGTAACTTCTGGCCTATACTTGAGCCTGATTGTACAGGGGTTCCGTGAGGCCTGAAAAATATTTCAAGAGTTCCTCCAGGATCAAAAGGTTGTGAAAGGCTGGTGTACTTGGATGACTAGCAGCAAGGCTGACTCAGTTACAGTGATGACGGGTCCACCATTGGAAGACCTGAAGGACCAGGTTAGGGGCAGATCATCACAGAGAAAATCTATCCATGTGGTTGCTAAGAGCTGACACCAACTTGATGGCCCATAATCAATCAATTGGCCAGTTGAATTGCACCTCATTTTCTATTGGTCATGTCTGCAACATTTTAATAGCTCATACTTAGAGTCGCTAGGAGCCAAGCTCAACTGGAAGGAGATTTTACATGATTTACTCAATGACTTTCAAGTGAACTAATATTCAAATGCCTTACAGGTGCGTATGTTAAAAAAAGAAGGAAAAAAAGCAATAGCAACTGATGGAATTCCTGTAACTCAGACCGTAACCGTTTACTTCCTGCTATACACAAAGCTAAACAAAATAAAGCATTTGCCAAGAAAACTAATGCAAAAGGTTGAGAAGAGTTGTGAAAAGAACTGCTGTTACAGAAAGCTACTACTGTACACATTTTACATGTGTATATGACTTCAAAGCTTTTCTGTGACTCATGAAAGAGTTTATTTTTTTAAATATAGATGATAATGTATTTTATGAGTTTGATGCGTTAAGGGACAAAGCAGATAGGAAGAATTCAGGGCAAGTACTGCTGCGAAGTGATTTCAGCTATGAAAAAGCAAATGCACTAGAACCAGATCTCTTTCTCTATAGCTCTCTCCCCTCTCTCTCTGTCAGATTGAGCAATGTAATCAGAGCTTCCTTCATGAATGGTGGAAAGTGTTCCTTTGACATTCGTTAATTAGTTATAACCTCCCAATTGAACTTTGTAATATATATGAGAGCTTGCTCCGTCTATCAAAGCAGGGTGGGGAACTGGCCTGAGCTCAGGGACCAAATCCCAGCTCCCACCTCACCTTCTGATCTAGGTAACATCAAGGAAAATGGTTTATTGAACAAATGACCTCAGTCCCTAGGCTGAATTCTGCTCCAACAGAGGAGATGTGCTAAGCAACTAGATACACTAGAGGAAAAACTGTGGTATGGGCAAACCACTGAGGAACAGCTGGTGCCTGGCTTCACCTGTGCCTCTAAGGGGAAGAGTGTGATGTGAGTGGAGTGGAGGCACTCCAACTACAACAATTGTGGAAAAGGGCAAAGACTTTGAGGAATGGAGACCACCTTCCTTACAGCCCCTGAGGCCAGGGAGTCCAACAATAAGATAGATTAGGCTGGAAGATCAGAGGCCCCACCCTCAATATTAAACCTTTATCATGGAATTCAAGCTCCATGTAGTTTATAATAACATAACTGATCTATTTATAAGCTTATATATGGTTCCCCAATAGGTTTCAGGAGACTAGAGGTTAGGTTGTCCCTATGCTTGACTACAACATACAGGTAACAACCATAAATTCAAGACACATATTAAAATTATACATAGACAGCTAAAACACAATATGCCTAATAAATAGCCAAGGTAATAAATTAATTAAGCAGCCATGTGCAAAACAAAACCCATCAAAATAAATGTAGCGGACAGGCTATATTGAAAAAAAAATCTCTAAATGCTGTTCAGGTCTGGCCTCTGGGGCTGAGTGTCTGTGGGTGCCTCCCTTGGTGCCTCCCAGCTCCCTGTCCCACTGTAAAGTACCTTAGAGCTGAGACTGGGGAAGGCATGGGCCAGCTGTTAAGGGGAAACTGGCAGAAGGCATGAGAAAGAGGAGAGCATGAGAAAAAAAACTCAGAATAACCCCACCTTGACTTGTCTCTTGATGGGGCAGAAAAAAATGTGGACAGGCTTTCAAGATTCTGGTATTATACCCTATAACAATAAAGTTGTATTCCTGGAATCCCTGCCATGCCTATTTCTTGACCTGATCTACTTCAAAAGGTTGACCCACTGAATTTTTTTACATTAAAAACAACAACAACAACCACAACCAAAATTCCAAATGCACCCATCAGTCCAAAAAGGGTGGAGGACTTCTGTTTAAGTCTTTCCCTGGCCTCAGAAACCAGCCTGAATTTTAGGTTGTTCAATGTACTTTAATTCTTTTGGCTGACTTTGCAGCTGACACAAAAGAAACATAGAATTTGCTCTCCTCAACCAATCAATAGCTATTAGTCATATAACTCTCCACATTTGAAGGGCAGCAGTGCATCTTCAACAGCTGGATTCTGGGAGAAAACAACATGATTTGTGCTTATTTCTATTGTAATCTGGTGATAAAATTTTCAGGCCATTTACATCTCACCAGACTAAGAACCAGGTTATTCTTATATTCACTTCCTGGAACGTCTTAATTGAGCCATGGAAGATCACTGGATGACAGCCACACACACACACACACACACACACACATTTTGTAGGTGCAGTGTGATATCACATGCATGTACAAAAGGGGTAGAGTTTGTAGTGCAACAGTGCAACCTTGACTTTGTCATTTTGACTACAGGCTCCAATCTGCAAATGCCTTTGGTCACTAACTTTCAGCCCAATCTCCCCTATAGAGTAGCTCTTGCCAAGCAAATTAGAAGAAATGCCATGTAAGCTACCTTTTGCTCTTGGAGGAAATACAAGGCAAAATTCTAATACATAACAGCCTGAAACAGAGATGGGGAAGGATTTGCAACTTTGTGGGTTTAAACATGTCCTATGGTTTCCTTTCAAGATATCCAAAATGGATCTCCCTTTTTTAATGCAACTTTAGAATAGAAGTTCCATCTGGACTAAGATCTAACAGTAAAAGACACAATTGCTTTAAAGGTTTTTTTTCTTTATACCACCTTCGATGCAAACACCTGAATATTTATTTATATATTTGTTAGTTAGTTAATTAGTAGCACACAGGAAAAACTGCTTGAAAAAGTGTGATGGACAAATCAAAGTAGAGGAAGCCATAACAGAAACCCTCCATTTGATTTCATTAGATTAATTAAAATACATTGAATTATTTACAGTTAATATCAGTGTATTTTCAATGTATTTAATACGTGTTCTTGATTACATTGCATGTCATTTATTTAGGGACAACTTCTAGAGGAGTTCTGGGGGACCTCAGCTAGGACTATCAGGGACGACAATCCTGAAAATTTCAGTCATTAAAGTTAATGTGACCCTAAAAGCTACTGTACTTTTTTTCCCAGGCTTCCCTGGGAAAATCTTGAAAAAAGGGCTGCTTTAATGAATATTAGAGGTGCTAAGCTTGCAGAACTTCTTTGGAATCGTTTTCAAAACAAGCAAAGGCCTAGAATCTAACACTTCTCCCACCTAAACTTAATGCCCCCTTTATATTCTGTTTATAATCAGCACTTCTCATTATCACTAGACACTGATGCCAGCAGTAATTTGGCAAGGAAGCAGCTCTCTCCCTCATTAATTTCTTTTCCTCTTTAAATTGGCACCCACCACTGCTTTACATATATGTGGCTTTATATAGTCAGTGCTGATTAAAACAGATAAGCCTGATCCCATTGTGTTTCATTTTGCTCTCCGCTGAGGAGAAATATATATACCTATGAAAATGAAACAATGAAAAGGAACTTCAGGAGTCAGGAATTCTGGAGTACAGTAACTGGGCATGATGCTGCAGAACCAATGAAGGAAAAGAAGGCAGTTTATAGATGGATGCATTTCAGTGTTACACTGAATTTCTCCAACTTGCACAGTTATAATAGAAAAGGAAGTAATGAAGTAAGAAATGGATCTCTTCAAAAATTGCCAATTTTCTTCTTTATATTTTAATTCACTGTATTTACCCCAAAGGAAAATGCTCCTGAATTTCAGGCAACCAGCTCAAATGATTATCAGAGAGAGAGAAAAAAGATCTGCTTTGATTACTTCATTCCTCACTATTCTAAGACAACCCTCCTATTTAAAAGTAAATTATTTGGGGAACAAAGTAGTTTTTCCTTCAGTTAAATTTAGTGTATTTCTTGGATTGGAGGTTTCCTGCCACAGGTGTCCACAGGGTATCGTCAAAAAATCAAGATGGCAGCCACAACATCTTGGAGGCGTTCTGGGCAACGCAAATAAAAATCAGGTCGAGATTTGATTGCACTGTCGTGGCTGACGTTTTGACTTTTCTGACCATACGTGAGGATACCCCTGTACCCTGTTGTCTATAATATATTCCAGGAATTGGCCTTCAGAAAGAGAATCTCCTGATCTATGTCTTTCCAACAGCAATAACTGTTTCTCAGCAAAGGCTGTTATGTCTCAAATAAAACTTGGCAATGGGGTAGCTAGATACAAAGATTTCTTACACAAGTGTATCTGTAGTATCATTGTCAAAGCTCTATTACCTGTACTATGTAAAATGTATAACCTCTCCTTCAAGAAATTCAGCAGTTCTGCGGGGGGCTGGCTTTCCAATGATGCAACCTAATTTTCATTGTGTAATTGTCACCATAACCATTTGCTTCTTTTTATTTCTTTTGCCATTCAAAAACTGAGGTAAACCCTCATTATCCCTCGTTGATAAGGCTGATAAGGTTGATAAAAGTAACCTGAAACCACTTTCATATAAAAAGATTGTTGGTCAAAATCTCCCAGATGTGAGGGGGGTGACCTTACAAATCTAGCAAATGCTGAGAGGGCTCATGGGCTGAGCTCCATGAGATCTCCATGAGATCTCCATGAGATCATGTCCTTCTGGGTAAGAGGTGATGGAAGGATGCTGAGTTTCTGGAATTAAGGAACAGAAGCTAAACTTCAAGGATATGTTTTGCAATCACAGCCATATTTCTTTATCTGACAAAGTTTATAGCTGAGTAATCTTTTAAAAAACATTCTAAAAAAACTCTCTTGTACAAAGACACCTGCACATTTCTCAATAGCTGTTCTCTTGTTAAAGAGGTACAATATTCAGACTTCATGACCTTTATACAGATCAGTTATTTCATATTCAGAAACAGCTGCTGGTTGGAACAAATAGTTTTGCCAATTATTTTACCACCTACCAAGGTATAAATATTAGCTATTAAACTTGAGATCAGATTCATTTTTAACGAATTCATTATCACAAATAATTATCTAGATTCCAATCAACGTTAGGCTTGATCTTTCCATACCACACTTTTTGTCAGGAGACCAGGGTTAAAAAGCTCCTAGGACAGTTCAGTGTCACTCATAACACATCCACTTACTGTATATTATTATTATTATTATTATTATTATTATTATTATTATTATTACTACTACTACTACTACTACTACTACTACTACCCTGAGTTGATCCACTGCAGAATGAAGACCTCTTCACTGAAGGTTATGGACTGTAATCTACCATGCCGTTCCAGTGCAGGTTGGTAGATGTTTTTGACTTCTCAGCTTAAGCTGAGAGCGACTGGCACAAAGTCACCCAGCCAGCTTCCATGCCTTCAGGCACCAGGAGCAGGAAGACCCAGCTTTATCACTACACTACACTGGTTTGTAAGCACTTACACATTTCCAGAAAAAGTCAGATTGTTCCCTAAGGACAAGGCCATAAATGCCACAGAGTTTCATATGCTAATTCAAGGGCAAGCAACTGTTTTGTACCTGGAAGTTGCACTTTGAAAAAAATCTTTTAAATCTTTTTTTGGGTAGCTGATGTGGGGGCATGGCAGTGATACCTGAGCAAACAAAGGAGAATCTTTAGTACTTTGCCTAATTTTGGGGAATTTCATTAAAAGTAAAATAGGTTTATTAAGACTATTAGAAGTTTAATGCACTTATTTTGCAAAATATTGTACCATCATGATGTACAGGGGTTTGTTGCTGAACTTCAGTGCTACTATCTCATGGGGGGAGTGGGAGAAGCAACAAAAAGGGCTAGAGACAGCATGTGAATCATTGGCCAGAGACTACCCAATCCTGTGCTTAAATGTATGGATACATATTTAGAAGTAAATTCCACAATTTAGTTTTAGGAGGTGACATCACCTAGTTGACCCTGTATGGGCTTGGAAGCTAAGCCCAGCTGGGCCTGGTTAATACTTGGAGTGGAGACCAGTAGGAAATTGCATCATTGTGTTAATGAAATCACTAGGAACTGTGCTCAACTCAAGGGAGAATGTATGTTTGTTTTCCTATAGTCTAATTACTCCTGAAGCTCTGGTGATTGTGCAAAGATCATTAGTCTCTTTCCAGTGTCACTAATGACTTCAATGAAGTACATTTTGGACATTCAGGGAACTTTTTAAAAAATGTTCAGAAATGGGGGCCTTGTCTGTTGTACCAAGGGATTACTAAAGCCCACATCTAACTCTTCAGAAAAAAACAAACAAAACAATAGGTATAAAACACTTTTAAAAATGGTTTCTTTTATTTTAAAAGTTTGCGTGGATTTTTTTCTTTCTTTTGTTTTTGTTTTGCCCTTATCCAGTACACCTTGCTTCTGATTGAAAATCTTCCCTTCTGCTTGGCCAGCTTTAAAGGTTAGCCCTCTAAATGATGGCCCCTTCTGTTTGTACACCCCAAATCTGCTGCAAAGACAAAGGACCAAAAGAAGGAAGAAGGAAGCTTTGCAGCTGGTACCAATACTGAGACTGGAAGAACATGGCGCAGGTGAGTTGGAGGATACTGGAACACGTAATCAACAGAAGGGAAGATCGAGAAATTCTGTCAGCTGCTGGGCAAATGCCTTCAGGCACCCGTAATCGTACAGTTGCATGATTTTATTCAACATTGTTTAAACTGTTCAAGCAAAACAAAGCTTCCTTCAGTATGTGGAACTCTGGGAGAATGTCCAAGCTGGATGTCTGGCTGACAAAGCTGTGCTGTTCTATAATAGAAATATAAAGCTCTATGTAAACCGAAACTTTTATTAACAGAGACTAATCATGAAGAGCAGGGTGGGGTAGTGAAGAATAAAATGGATTTGATCAGTGTAAACATCATTAGAGTCTCAGCTTGTAAATCAGGTATTAAAATCTGAAAATATGTAATGATAAGTGTCAACCCAAGGGAGTTTGCTTCCTGGGAAAG
Source organism: Candoia aspera (assembly GCF_035149785.1). Taxonomy (NCBI): domain Eukaryota; kingdom Metazoa; phylum Chordata; class Lepidosauria; order Squamata; family Candoiidae; genus Candoia; species Candoia aspera. Next base: position 216,732,707 of record NC_086153.1, read on the forward strand.
AAAAGTGTAAAATCAGGTTATTTTGGCACCTGGAATCGGAAGAGCCAACAAGCAGCTATCAGAAGAGGTTGCCTCGCTCTGTCTAAGGTTAGAACTCCTCTATTACTTTTCTATGAAGGTGCTAACTCCAAAAGCTCACTTTAAGCTGACTTCAAGAATCAGCCAATAGGGCTACAAGGAGATACTGTAGATGTATCTGGCTATAATCATCCACTTAGCCCCCTCCAAAAGAAATCAGCTGTACCCATCCTGATCCCTTTTTGAAGTACAGACATACTTCTGGACTCAGAAGACAAGAAAGCTTGGGCCTGGTTAATATTTAGATAGAAGATTTCCAGGAGATACTAATAAGGTCCATTATTTTCCTCTTATTTTATTTCGTCCTTCTCTGTCCTTTTTAAAAATTGTAAATTAAATTGTAAATTCTCAGTTGCTTGGGGTTTTCCCATGTATTTCTCGATGAACAGCACTATTAATCCAGAAGAGAAACAGAACCTATGTCTGTTTCTATGTCTGTTTCTATGTCCCTCTCCCATGTAAATCATCTGGAGTGGATTGACTTTTGCAGGAGATGTTTCATCAAAACGTTTTCATGACAAGACAGCTAAAATTGCATGCCAGTTCTCTCTAGGGTTCTGTACAAACCCTTTAGGGATATATTAGATATCTCATCTGGTACTCAATTCCAAATCTTTGTAAACACTTCAAGAAGAAATGTCATATCCATCTCTATATAGTATTTTTATCATTATCATATATCATTATATAATTATATTGAATTTCTAGTTCATTGTGATCTTGGGTCAAATACTTGTTTTTTTGGCTTTTCTCAACTCGTGGTTGTTGGGTTGAAGGAATGAGGGAGCTTCTTTGAACTTTTTGAAGGAAAGGTGCACACAACTATATATTTTAATGAAATATTCCAGAATGAGGTAAAAAATCCCATGCTCAGGCTAGAAAGAACATCTATTTTCTGAGTACCCTGTTTCGAATAATATGATGAACAGTAGCTAAAGGATGTTCAAAGGACACTTATCTACAAGAACTCTTCGGGTACCTTAAAAACCAAACAATGTGCAGTGGCACAAGCTTCCATGAACCTCAGTGCAAGTGCAAGAATGTGTGAATCCCCCAAACGATTTTGTGAGTGGTCCCAATTTTTAGGTTAGCTAAAACCTCACTCTGCACTTCCTACATTTCATTTCCCTCCCTCCCGCCCTTTATTTCCTCCTCCCCGAAAGGATAGATATTATCCTGTCCAGGAAAGCAGAGGCCTTAATAAATGTGTTACTTTTTAAGGTGCCACAAAACATGGTTGATTTTACTGCAACAGACCCGTGGCGACACCGTTGGAGGCCGCGCAATTACAGCTCGGTGTTCATATGTGGTAAAGGGGTGTGTAACTGGGGGTGCCGGGTTGTGGGGAGGGGGTCGTTATTTTTCTCAGGTGTGTAATGACACAAGGGGAGACTGGCGCTGTCTGAAGAGCGATCTGACGAAGAACTGGCGCATTAAGGACTACAAAACCCGCGACTGTCTTTTCAAAAGATATAATCATCGTTCGCCCCGATCGCCCGCCAGCGACGCTGGGGTCAGTTCTCGCTCTTCGCTTAATAAAGGGACTAAAGACGACACCCCCACCCCCACCCCCGAAAGCCGCAAGCCAAGCTCTCGATTAGTGGCAAAACCGGGAAAAGAGGGGACTCTCAACAGGTCTGCAACCCCCCGCCGCCCCTCGGCGTCCGTAATCCTCACCAGTTGCCGGACCCGATGATGCAGACCTTCAGGGGAGGCATGGTGGCGGCGGTGGCGGCTTCTGGTCAGCGTTTCGGATCCCTCGGAGCGCCGCGGCTGCACCGGCTTACTCAGCGTCGAGTCCTGCTCTCCTCCGCTTGAAGCGCCTCGGCTGTGGCTTTGACACCCGCCCACCTGGAAGCCGCGCCCGCCGCCTTGTCCCGAGATCCAGCCCGCGGGGGAGGGAAGGCAGCCCTGCGGACCAACGGGAGAAGAGCGGGTTCAGAGAGAGCCAAGCCGGCTGAGGCCGGAGAGGGGGGCGGGTTCAGTCCCTGCTGGTTGCGCGTGTGGATGCGTGGCTAGAGCCAAGCATCCCCAAGGGTGGGATCCTGAGACTGGAGAAGAGGAGCAGCCGAGTTGGAAAGCAACAAGAACATAGCGGGAGGGGAGGGGCAAATATAAATCATGAAAGCGCTGCTTGCCCTGCCTTTTGAGTTTTGTGCCTGCTGAGGAGGGGTGGCAAGAAGGTGACACGGATGTGTGTCCGTAAAGTTGCCAGGAGTCGCGCTCGACTCGCAAAAGGGCCCCTTTCCCTTGAGAAATGTGACGGGGGGAGGGCTTAGCGTGTGGGCTCTCATTGCATCAAGAGAGCAGCAGAAGCGGCTAAGGTACGGCGCCGATACCTTGAGCACGCGGTGGGCAGGGTAGAATCGGCCCACACACTCGGACTCGGACCCACACAGGCAATTGCAGAGAAAGAGGACACCCTCCTCCTGAGGTGGGTGCCAGCTCCGCTGCTCTCTGCCGAGAGTGAGGGAGCACCCAATGGCTGCACGTTCGAACTTTCTCCCGTGCGCAGTTGGCGTTTCCTACTCATGACAGTGGCTGCAGAAGGGGCGAGAAACAGTCGAGGGTGTTTGGAAAGTGGAACTCTTCACTCCCTTTGTGGTCTGCTTTATGAGCTATTGATCCCATGAATCAACAGCTTTACTCTCAGAAGTCCCTGATCTAACTTGGGTTGGTGCAGTTATTTACATTCGGAGAACTGGAGTTCACTCTGTTAGAACCAGCGTTCTGCTGCAGAAGAAAAAAGGGTTAACGATATTTTTATTGCAATTTGTATATTTCGGAATATGAGAACAAATGTTTCATGTTTGTTCCAAGGGATATTAACTATTCTTCAGAAATACCAAATCTTTTGTTTGTTAGATTTATATCCTGCCTTGTCTCCAGGAGTTCAAGGTGCCTTACAAAGAAGCCTGCGATTTATCTATTGAGCAACAGACCTGTGAAGAAATTTAGGCTGAGAGGAGCTGTCTCAAGGACACCTTATAAGCTTCCAAGTCTGAGGGATGGTCCCCCAGTCCTAGTGCAACACCCTAACAATCACACTATACTGAATTATAGAACAGTGACACCCCAAACTGAAATATGACAATTATTTTCAATAATTAAAATTGTATTGTATAGCATTTCAAATCAGTCTTTCTAAGTGGAAGAGGAGAACACACTTTGCAGGTTCTGTTTTCAGCTTAAATACTCCAAAACTAGATGAAGTATCAGATTTGAAGATAAGGGAAATTTCACTTTTAAAACCAAAAGACAATGCAAATGTAATCTTAATTATGAGTGCTAATCATTATCTGGACCTTCATACATACATCTCTGTGCACTGAACTTTGGTTCCTTGATTAGTTAAGAATGCCTCTCTGCAGAAGGGCAATGATGGGATGAGAAATAAATTTGCACAAGAATGATAAAACTAATCTCCTGGGTTCAAGGGCCATTAGGCCCCTGAATCATTCCAAAGTAATAAAAAAGATGAGTACTTTCTATTAAGGTGAAAATTATAGGATTTGTTTTTTGGAACATTTGTCTATATATCAATTCCTGGTGAACGTAATTCAACATGGAACCTCCAGTTACATCTCACTGTCACATTCTGGGCACAAAGAAAAGGCAGTAATAACCTCCCGTGTGTCCTGTTTGTGAACTTCCCATGTTCATCTATGGAAAAGGAAGAGAGTCAACGTGGATCCTTTGATCTGAAGCAACAAGGCAGCTCTTACATTCTGAAGCTCTGAAATTTCTAAAGCAACAAAGTGGTTCGTAATCATATCTTTAAGCCTGTGAACATTGGAAGACATCAGTTTCAGCCTATATTAAATTGCTGGCAAAGTCATATTCGGTTGAAGCTACAGCACATTGCCTACAGCAGCTTCCCCCAGCCGAGCACTCTAATTTTCCGGCCAACACAACTGAAATGTGGCTGGTTAGGGGAGGAGAGCTAAGGTGGGGGCTCAAGCAGCCTTCCCCCACTTGACATGCCTGCAGGCAAATCCATATCACCTGCCTGGGAAAACTGATCAAGACCATCTGAAAGCAAAACTCTGCTTGTAGGGCACTGCTGGAGGAAGGAAGAGGGATATTGCTTGTTGACTTGCTCTTTCTTCTCGATTCCCAGGTGCCTGCCCCTGGGGATTTGTTGCCCACTCTGACATTTTCAGAGAAGCATTTCTCTGCACCATTTGATGGCATTTTCATCAGTCTGTGTTTCCCGATTCTGTTATTAAGGAAGACAGGTTGGCTGAATGAGTCATAAAGGGTGCTGTAATGCCAACAGAGCTGAGCAAACTCTTCCAATCATACTTGTCCAATCTATTAATACTATATACTTCCGTTCAAGGTTGTAGTCTCTTTCTAGAGCCATAATCAAAACCCCTTAATATTGGTTACTTACCCCTTTGAGTAAGATGGATAAACGTCAGTCAAAGGTTGGACACTTTTCCCCCACCTCTTCCAAACCTTGTTTCTGATAAATGTAAATTCTAACTCACACGAAGGTTGCAAATATGAAAACCAGACTGTGGTGTAGTTAATCCATGTTAATGAACCTGAAACAAGCAGTTCAACTTTTATGTGTTTGTCTGGTGTCCATATTTCAGTAATAAGTCCATAAATTAATGATGTGTTGGGATAGTATTATGTATCCCTATAAACAATAGGTTGCTAAATGAAAAATGGGATTACATAGCATGCTAACTTACAAAATGTAGTTTACATACAACAATGGCTGGATACTAAACTAGAACAAAATAAGTCACTTTTTAGGGTTTAATCCCACTTGCAGATGCGCCTGATGGGAAGCAAATTAATCATAATTTTTTTTTTAATCTGTTCAATCATATCTGATTCTAGAGACTGCCTGGACAAGTCCCTGCAAGGTTTGTCAGAAGTGGTTTGCCATTGCCTGCTTCCTAGGGCTGAGAGGGAGTGATTGGCCCTAGAACTCACAGTCTCCCCGTTTCTAGCCTGATGCCTTAACCACTACACCAAACTGTCTCTCAATCATTATAATAGTTAAATGTAACTTGGTGTAAAGTAATCATGTGAGCTTGCTCACCTAGGAAGAAGCCCCATTGAACACTACAACAGGTTCATATAACATGCCAAACCAACATGTGCATGCACCTGACCATTGTGGTTTCAGAATTATGGGTTTTGGCTTTGTGAAACATGTAACACAGCCAATTTTGGCTTATTCAATAAACCATGGTTTAGTCCAATATATGAACCAGGTCCTATCAAAAACAACACAGAAATGTCACAAGGAAACTGTCATGACCCCGTTGCAAGGCACAAAGAGCCTCACAACGTGGATCATGATCATTAAGAAAGAGAGGAAGGAGATAATTAAATCAACACTTGAACCAAGCACCCAAAGCACCCACACCCATGGAATCATATGCAGCTGAATAGTAGAACTTCAGATAAGCAGCGATAAACCGCACCTGGTGCCCTGGAGGACACACCTGAACCAAGAGGACAAGGACAGCACCGGGAAAACGCCCACACAGCCATCAAGAAACCCATCAAGGGGGATTGGGGACAATCAAGGGTGGAGGAGCACGGGACCCCGCAAGAGGGTATAAACAGGGCGCCTCACCACCGCACCCCCGTTCCTGTTTTTCTCTCTGTCAGTACCGTTTCAATAAACCGGAAATCCTTAATCCCTATTAAGTGAGTCCGTGTCTTATTCGGAGCGAGGCTGACCCTGACAGAAACTGGTTATTCATTCAAACTGGTTATTCATTCAAAATCCCCCCTTTTAGTGGGAGATGGGTGGTTATAGAAATGTGAATAATAAATAAATAAAATTATTCTTATCATCCCCAGGCAGAAAAAGAGTCTAATTAGTACATAATCACTTTAATGTTAAGTCAAATGGACAGATGCTTCATCAGATAAACGAACCCCCAGATCTTTACACTGTACAAAACCTGTTCTTCAAACTGGGAGATCAGTGATGTTCATGCAGTGTAAGGGATTCTCATTCTGGTCAAAGAAGGCAACACAGACATTTTATCTGCTGTAGATTCCCACCCAGCAGTGATGCCTAGACAACATTATTATTCCTGCTCAGTCCCCGAACCACACAGCAATTCCCTGTGCCTCCTCAGCAGTTAATCTGCGGAGTATCAGAACCACAATTGAGGCCTGGGAAATTAAGTTAGAGTGGGTGGCATATGGCAGATGTAGAGATTCAGTGTTGCCATAGGAACTGGTGTACAAAAATTAACAAGTAGGAGTAGTAAGAGCAAAGCTGTTTGGAAAGTAAAAGCATGTGAAGAAGAAGAAACTCAACACATTTGATGTGGCTAATACAGTAATATAAATGAACAAGGCTGGAATGAAAAGTAATGCTTCCACCTCCATAACTTTAGTTTAAATAGGGACATTTTGATCAATGAAAAGGAAAATAATCCTTGAGATGAGCTCTTTTGCTACCTGTATTTATTGATCCACATAATCGCCACCATTCATTACACAGTTCTGCCAACAATGGACAGGTTTCTTAAAGCCATCACAAAAGAACTCCATGCTTTTTCTCTCCATCCAGGTCCTTGCAGTCCTTTCCACCTCTTCATTTGGATCGAACAGATGCCCACAAAGCTATTCCTTCAATTTTGGAAAAGGTGGAACTCACGTGGCACCAAATCTGGGATGTATGGCAGATGGGATAAGATGGTGAGATCCAACTTTGCAATTACTGCTGGGGTGGATCATAAGGTATAAAGCCAGCATTGTCATATTATATCAAATTGTGCTTCTGGTGCTTCTAAACTCTGCTTAACTGTTGTTTCAAAGTTTTGAGTGTTGCACTCTCTGTTCATAGTGTAGCCAAGTTGAAGAAAATCCATCTATGTCCCAAAATACTGTAACCATGAGTTTTCCTGCTGAAGCTTGAGTTTTGAATTGTTTCTCCACAAGTGAAACTTTGTGACAGTATTCCATGGACTGAAGCTTCATTTCCAGGTCATAATGGTATGTCACCTTGCAAGGCAGTCAAGACAGGAAGCACACCCAGATGAACTAATTCAACTTTATTGCAAGGTTTCATTAACAGAATCTTGCAAGTCTGAAGCTACATTTCTCCCCTGTTGGCTTTACAGCCCAAGAAACTAGGGAGGATCCCTTCTGAGACATTTGCCACAGCCACATTCCTGCTGCCTCTTATCCAACCATTCCTCTGACTGTGGCTCTTCCCCGTCTCCCAAGGTTATTCCTACATACCATTACATAGTGTGAAGTTCCTTGCAATTCTTAGAGCGTGACAACAGTTGCTGGCAATTTTCCACCCCTGAAGCTTTCATTTCTATGTCAGCATGCAAGGAACCTATCTTGCTCAAACCTTCCAATATTGAAGAACATCAGTAATGTGACCCATACATTCCTGTGAAATGCCAAGCCTGACAGTGATTTATTCTCAAGTGATCCACTGATTATCCTTAATCAGTTAATTAACTTTTTGCATGTGAAACTCATTGGTTGCTGTCACAGATTGTCTCCTTCATTCTTGATCACACAAATCAGCTCTCCCCAGTTCATCATCTTTACATGTTTTAGTCCAGCAGTGCACACTATTCATGTCAACACAGTCATCACCATTAACAAGCCATATTCAGTGGTGAATTTTAATTGGAGACTTCATCAGTAGTCAAAACTTAAGCCATAACCATGGCTTATATTCACAATAGATGGGTTCACACAACTTGCTAAGCCATGAGTGCTTTGATGTTGTTTTAGCCCAACAATTGTGATTTACCAACTATGATTCTGTCATAGCTAGTTATACAAATACAGCCAATAACATTTATTCAATAAACCTTCAATAAAGAAACTATGGAATAGCATGAGGTATGTTCCTATGTTCCCCTCCATCTCCAGGCTTTAACTTAACCTTTTTTTGAAAGAACAGTTAATTTCCCCACAGTAATGCATGATGATTTGTTTATTTTCCTTTATTCTATTCTGACTGCATAGTTCTGGCAGATTTTTACTGTTCTCTAACCCATCCCTTGGAGGCAAATGACAAGCATAAGTGAGCCACATTTATAAACTTTCAGCTTTACCCCTCTGGTAGCTAGATGGTTGTTATCAAGGAAACATATTTTAAATTTCTCCAAAGCACACTAAAGCACAAACCATAAAAACCCTTTGGCACATCAGCAATTGAATTAAGTTTGCTGCATACTCTTTAAAAAGAGCATGGAGTTTGTAACTCTGTAAAGTTGTTTGCTATATTTTTAAAGATTCATAGATCTGCATACTGTATCTAAATTAAATGATCTGGTGCAAATTAGCAATATACATTTTAAAAGTAATTGTAGAGATGTGGGCAATATGTTTCAAGTTCCAGTTTAACATGTTCCTTACTTCAATCAGGACCCATGTGGAAAATGCTAAACCAGTGTTTTTCAGACTTGGCAACTTTAAGAAGTGTGGACTTCAACTCACAACAGGGAATTCCTTGAGTTGAAACCCACACATCTTAATGCTGCCAGATTTGAAAAACACTGTGCTAAATGTTTACCTTTTGATAAGGTCTCCCTTGAATCAAGCTCAGCCTTTGGTTACCACATGGACACATCCATGTAATTTTCTTGGCACCAATATGGTAGTGATCTGCAATTGTCTTCTGTTGTTGTTGTTGCTGTTAACTTCCTAGTCTACTTTTCAGCTCTGGACTTTCCCCAATGGTCTCACATCCACGTACTAAGCAGGTCCAACCTTGCTTAGCTTTTTCAAGAACTACAAAGATCAGCTACTGATGCCACCTGCTGGGCTTTATCATATGGTATCTGTCACTAAGTGGAGAATTGAGTATAGGTTGCTGTACCTATGCAATTAAAGCCAGTATTTTCCGTTTACCTTTCTTGTCCATTGGGATACAAACTGCTGTGAAATGCTCTGATGAATCATTTGACGAGAGACCCAGTGTTTTGTAAAGATTAAGAGTTGTAAAGGATTGCATGTCTATAGTAAAGTCCACCTTCAGCCCTGGAAACTCACTATCTTTAGACCAGTCATTCTTCTGGTCTTCTTCAATTTACCCCACAAGTCTATAGTGGGAAAAACTGGAGGAAGGAGTGCTATATATATTACCTTGAGCTTAAGAAATTAAATAACATCAAACATACCCTAGAGTTTTGCTCTTCCTTACTGGAGGTTACTGTTTCCTGACTGGATTCACACATTATGCTAAACTGAAGAGCATGTTCTCCTAACACATTTAGTCACTGAGGTTGGTTAATGGGGACATAGGTGCTGCCATCTTAACATCATCCTATACAACCCCCTAACTTCCATTGTGATTTAACTGAGATTCAGTATGCGACTGGAATCTGGAACAAACATCTTTTATGATTAGATTGAAATCTGAGATCAAAATTAGTTGATTTCAACTTCTGGGTGAATGCTAGCAATGTTGTCTGAACCCAGCCATTGTTGTTTCTTAAACTGAATTCTATGGAACTCCAGTATTCCCAAAATAACTTGAAGGTGTTCCGTGTCCTAATGCTAAAATCCAACATTTCCTGGTGGAGTTTAGTTTCATTCAATTTCAGTAGGCAAAGAAATAGCCTATTTATTCATAAATGAAATGTGATAGTGGCAGAACTCTTCTCAAATTCCACGTTGATGCAGTGGAAAGTGTCACCACTAAAAATATGGATGGAAGTTCATAGAGATTATGAACTTTTAAGGGCAAAGGCTTTGAAGATCCCATCACCTTTTCCTTCACTGTAACTTTGTGAAAGTGTATTATCAGCACTCACTGTGACCAAATACTGAAATACATGTAGCCTGAATGTTGTAGCAACTTCCTTTAACAAATTCCACTCCAGACACTGATGAAATATGCCATTCTAAGCAAACTTATACATCTATTAAGATTTGTAATTGATATATTAAAGGTAAGGGAAAATCAAAAGCAGTAATAAAAAAACAAATATTCATATTACTTTGAAGACATGGATGTAGGTATATCCCATTAAAAACAATATAGAGGTTGGTGTTTTGTTGCCTTGAAAAGTAAGAAGCACTGACTCTGGTATGTATATTATTACCCTGCTGAGCATCCTGGAAGAAAAATTACATTGTTATCGTGTATTATATTGGGCCTTACAATGAGTAGTGAGATTTCTTTTGCATTCTAGAAGTTTAAAGTAGCAGAGAGCAGAGATAAAATTCTTTCCAAGTTTTTGTATCAAATGTTAGCTGCCTTGTGTGCTCTTTAGCAAACTGCAACCCTGGACCTAGCAGCCATTGTGTGTGTGTGTGTGTGCGTGTGCATGCGCACGCCTTTGTCATTGTTGACTCCTGTGAACTGCCTGGACCAGTCCCTGCAGTTTTCCTGACAATGTTTTCAGAAGGGGTTTGCCCTTGCCTGCTTCCCAGGGTTGAGAGAGAGTGACTGGCCCAAGTCATCCAGCTGGCTTCATGCCTAAGGTGGCACTAGAACTCACCATCTTCCGCTTTCTAGGCTAGTACAAGAAAGTCCATCTGTGTTCCCAATACCTTTTATCACAATCTGTGACTTTTAACACCTAGCAAGCAGATGTTCTAGAAATAGGCCTTTCTATAGCATGAGTGCTTGACACATATTTCATAGCTATCGGAAAGGAGCCCAACTGCAAATCAAAAGGTGACAAAGCCAAAAATGAAAACATGAGTCCTGTTCATGCAGTTATTGTTGAATGTGCAAAAGGATGCATGTGCCCATTCTCAGTTGCTTGCCACCTCCTTAATATGAATGTTAAAAATTAGCTTTATCAGGAAAATAATGAATAGTGTAAATCCTATCACCAAACAAGTGTGTGAGTCACTTTTGTACACTGTACTAATATATTTGTACAGTATATATATACATACATACTGTACATACATACATACACACACACAAGTATATATACTTGTATATTGTATTAATATTTTTAGGAAATTCCTGTGCCACAATATTAGTTTTGCCATTGAGTTCTCCCATTTGATGAGGTTGGTGGTTAAAAAGTTATTTTTATCTACAAATGTCCCTTCCACCCACTTCTCAGAAGTGTCATGCCTCATGTTAACAGATCTCCTAACTCTCTCACACTTTTTTTCCTAACTTTTAAATAAACCTTGAAGCCTCTACCTTTATTACAGCAGATGTGCAGGGAAAGAGGATATTTCACTCTCCATTTCACTTCCTAATCTGGATCAACCCCGAAGTAGCTGTTAGCTTTCCAGCTCATAAAAGACAAGTATCTGCACTGTGCATTTGTATCGCTCACTCCTAGATGCACAGTGAGCGGAATACTCCTAAACCCCTTGAACTGAATCTAAGAACATTTGAAGCTGCCTTAGGCCTCAAAGCTTCATGCAGTCCTTGAACATCTTAATATGTGGCCTGCAGAGCTTCCTCTAGTCCTGGGGTCTTGGGGGCATCTTGGGGGGTCAAAAAGGCCAAGATGGCAGTCTTGCTCCCTTGTGTACTGACCCAAACCAGAGAGCCTTGCTCATGACACTGCAGTATTGTTGAAAAGTGATGGTACAATTTACTTTAATGTAAGTCCTACAATTGGCTTAACATCATTTCAAAAATGAAGACAGCCTCCCAAAGGAAAACCATGTCTCCCCAAAAATGGTTAAGTTCAGCTTCTGGATCACCAAAAGATTGCACACAACGTTGGGGCATCTGGAAATCATGCACAGGCTGAGTTCACACAACACATTAGGCTAAAATGTATTTTATGGATTAGTAAGGTATAGGAACCCAGGTACTTTAGGCAATTCTATAAGCCAATGTTCAGTTAATCAAGGTTTAACATATTATGAAATTCAGCCATACTGTTGACAGTCACCTATAGCAAATGGTATGTCATCGTTTGTAAACTAGATCAAATATTTGCTTGAAACATTTAATCTCTCATTCCATAGGTATGCTCAGCTCTTAAGGCAACAGTGGACAACATAGGACCCTCCATGTTGTCTATAGTTGCATTAAGAGCTGAGCATAATGTTAGCTCAACTTCAGTTCCCATCAGCTCTACCCAGCAGACCTAATAAATGATGATGGCAATTGCAGTCCAAGTGCTGCTTTCTTAACAAAGTGCTAATTTGTGGGAGATTCGCAGTTCTCACTATGGATCTTGCCTTATTAGTGTTTTTCTAAAAAAAATAAAAATAAAATGTTTGGGTTTTGCTCTTTCATGTGTAGTATTTAAGCTGATCAGGAGAGGGCAATAGTAGCTAAATAAAATAAAATCTCATTCTTTTTTTTTCCTTTTTTTGCTTTTAGAGTATTCTAGATCCCTCACTTACTTAAATCCCTCACTTAAATCCCAAGGTTAGATGTATCTGCATCTACAAAGATCAGAATCGTGCAGGTATTCCCTGTGACACAAGTGACAGTTGGACTCTGAAGAAGCAGGATAGAGAGTACTGATGTTGGAGGAGACTCCTGAGAATACCATGAACAGCCAAGAAAATAAACAAATGGATCAGAGTTCTCACTTGAGGGATAAGTGACCAGTCTCAAATTATCTTACATTTGAATACATTGTGCAAGTATCTAGCTCTCTGGAGAAGGCTCTAATGCTGGGAATGGTGGAAGGAAATAGAAGAGGACAACCAGCAGCAAGGGGGATGGACTCAGTTACAATGGTGATGAGTGCACCTTTGGAAGACCTGAAAGGCCAGGTTAGGGACAGATCGTCATGAAGAAAATCTGTTTATGTGGTTGCTAAGAGTCAACTAAGACTTGATGGCACATAATCAATTTAAAGGCAGCAATGGGTAGATTCTGCAGCTTTGTTCCCCCATCATTACCAAACATTGGCTGCTATGGGGAAAAACAACCATTAACGGTAGGTTGCCTGGGATGGAGGCTTTAGCTATTTTTAAAGTTGCCTGAAAAGGTCACTGGTACAATGCTGCTCTGTGAGGGTGTCTTATCATTAGGGCTGTTTCTGAAGATGAATCTAGTCCTCTTCTGAGCACTGTACTGTACCTGTTTCCTAAAACAGCCTGGCTGGCAGGTTGGGTGGACAGAGGAGGAACACTGTGGGGTGAATTAGGAGATTGCTTTCTGGTGCAATCTCCATCCTGAATCAACAATCAACCTGTACCTGTCCTCCACTCCATGCTGGCTGTATTTTTTTGTCACAAGTTATGGTAGAAAAGCACAAGATCTGTGTCCAGAAATAGACCAAGTGACAGGTCACCTGCAGAGCAGAGGGTTTGTGAGGAGCATTCAGGTGCTCCTTCCTGATTCACGACATGCTTCTTGGCTGCACCTGCAACCTGGGAGTTGAACTATAAAGGGCAACAAGTAGCCTTCTTATTTGTTTCTCCCCTACTCCTATATATCCTAAATGGGTAAGTGCTGTAAGGGAATGTTGGTGTTAGCAGCAAGTGGTCACAGCTGGCACACCTGGAAATAGTCCATGGAATTGAAATCATCATCATCTCAAAATGGAGTAAGTAAAGGCAGCATGGTAGATCCTGGTTCTCTTTCTAGAAGTGGTCCGTTCTCCAGAGAAGACTAATCCTTTTCTTTTAAAATACCAGTCTAACACTCTTTCAAAAGTTAGCTAAATCCCTGACTGCATCATCATCACAATCTCAATGAGGCATCCTAGATCATTTGTATGGCAAGCCTTGTGTGGGTAGAAGGGGAAACATTCATTGTATATTAACACTGAAAAAGCTAAATATGAATTTAGGCAGCCTCTACAGTGGGCTGGGGATGACACAAAGACAACATTATGAGGTTATCCTTTAAAAAGTAGTGAGGCATCTTTTGTCATGGTTAGCAGGATGTGAGGATGGGCTCATAGGCTGGGTTCACAAAAGATGCTAATCAAAATGTCTGATCAAGTTGCAAATCAAATATTACTGTGAATCAAGCTTTCTTCCTTAGCAGGTTATACAAACAAAAACATAGTGCTTGCTACGCTTTTTAATTGCATTATGTAAATCCAACCAATGGTGGTTTATGGTTAATTGCGCCATGATTTGTATTGGATGGACAATCCACAGTGAATGGACTGCTTGCAACTTCCAGAGCACCCTCAAAATAGGCAGGGCCAGTATTTATTATTACATTGGACCATGCTTTCTGCTGCCTTGTGGCCAAAAGCACCCCTATATACAGGCTTCCTGGCTATACCTGCTTATTTTCACCAAGAGGCAGTAGGGGTGAGACATCTCTCCCAGCAACTACCATATGGAAGTGTCACCCCTTTTTTTTCTTACTGTCACGATGCTACTGCTGAGACTGTTAGAGACTGCTAACAGAGACTAGAAACTGCTCTAGCCAATCTCTTAAAACCCAGAAATTTCACCAGATGTTGAATGTATGGTCAGAGCATTCAAGCTCAAATAAGAGTACCTGTCCAGGAAAAAATAGAAGTAGGTAACTTCATCCTCTAGAAACCTTAAGATACGTATTTCGTTCCTTAACACCCACAAAAACCTACTGTAAATTCTCCAAAAACCAAAAACTTTGGTCTTGTCCAGTCAGGGAGCATCACAGCAGAATTGGCCATACTCTTCGGCCCATGGAGGCCAAAGTAATTTTTAAAAATGCAATCCTATCAGCAAAACAAAAACCAAAGCCTTATATGTGTCTGGCTTTTTTTTTTGGTCCCTTCGAATCTGTGTTGACTCCTGACAATTGCCTGGACAAGTCTCCATGGTGGTTTTGGCATCATTTCAGAAGCAGTTTGCCACTGCCTTCTTCCTAGGGCTGAGAGAGAATGACTGGCCCAAAGTCACCCAACTGGCTTCATGCCTAAGGCAGGAGTAGAACCCACGATCTCCCAGTTTTTAGCTTGGTGTCTTAACCACTATACTAAACTGGTTCTCTACCTATGAATAAGCTCCATTAAATCAGTGCTTCATCAACTTTACAGCTGACCTGTAAACCTTTATTAATTAGAAATTTAAACAACCTTGCCATGATATGAAGAACCCCCCCCCCATCTCAGATAAGATCTTTTTCTTGTGACATGTAAATGCAGAGCAGCCATAGTTTCTGGTTAAATTCACTGCATGAATTTGGAACCAACAAGCGACCTTAGTTTCAAGTTCTGGTTAGTGTTAACTAGGAATTGGGGTGGACACATCCATAATCACTGAACACTTCTCCAGTTGTGGTGGTCCAAGTCATTGACAGTTCAACGGCTTGTGGTAGTATAGCTAACACCTATGGGCAGAATGAAATAGACTGAATTGTACGAGTTAAGAATTTGGTAACATTTTCTTGGCTTAGAAGTAAAACAGGCTCAACAGAAATACTAAAAAATAGAGTCCTCATAACAGATCAGACAGGTTTGGCGCACTATAAAATAACTTACTTTCCCTTGGCTCCACCCAGTAAAGCTGCTAACTTATATCAGCATCCTGGGAGCTCCCTATTGTTAAATATGCTAGTACTTTTAGTATGTCTATTATCATTATTATAAAGTAAGGCTTAACAGTAGATTACCTCATCATACTCTCAGTGCAATTCCCTGCCATAGCTACTCCTATAATCATTCTTACTGAGACAAGGTCATTATGGCTGGCATGATTTATAACTACTGGTCTGACATATCTGAGCCACTGAACTACTGGGGCAGTATAAAAGCATACACTCTAAAGGCTTATGAGGGTAATATAAAAACAATACTTACTCTCTTTAATACATATTCTTGCAAGTAAATGTCTCTATTATTTATTCAATTTGTTTGAGATAAATGTATTTATTCGGAAGATGTATATTCCAGGTGTTGCATTTGAAAGCAGTGATCAGACAAGTAGACCAACACAATAAAACACAGTATAAGCCAACAAAATAAAAAGGCAGCATGTTAAGAACTCTTAATAGGAAAGGTAGCATAAAAAGCTAACACTGAGGAAGAAGTGTCCAAAATTTGGCCAGGTATTATAAACAGGAAGCATTCCATTTGGAAGCAGGGATAAAAAGCAGTACTAGAGGTTTTGGATGGTAATATTGGATGAAAACTATATTCACAGGGTTTACACTGTGGTGAAATATAAGATCTCTTATGGCCACTTGGATTTTATAGTTATAGTTATATCTGATAATTGTATTTATATTTTAAATGTTATTTATGGTTATTGTTTTACTGTGCTACTTTTATTGAAAACCGCTCAGGGTCTCTCTCTTTGGGGGAGATGGGCGGTGGCAAAATTTGAAAAATAAATAAATAAAATATGTATTTTGAAGATAAAACTTTAAAAGATGACTTAGCAAGAAGTGACAATGGGACAGTAAGGAGAAAATTACCTTGTGTGCCTTAGTAATACTGGATGAGTTTATGCATTGCATGGAGCCTTAATTATCAGATTTTAGTGCAATGTCTGAAACGTATCCAGGAGGATAAGCTTAATTCCTGTCAGTGAAGAAGGCTGATATGGGGTCAACTCAGGGAGGGGAGAGTGGGGGAAAACAAGACTCTGATAGCAATGCAGCACATCTCCCGTTGAGACTTCTGTTGCCTGCAGAAAAAAGTTCCACCATTGCAGCAGCAGCAGCAGCAGCAGCAGCAGCGCATTTTCATCAGCAACACGCCCCACAAGGAGGCATCTGAAGCTGCGGGCGGCCTCAGATTCACTGACTCCAAGCTCCCTGCATTTGGTTCAGAGCTGATGCCAAGCTGGCACAGGCAGAAGCATGTTTCCACCTGATGGTTTTGAGAGAAGGGAAAATATCAGGGGGACCCTTAAAAAAGATGGACTTGGGAGGACTTAGGTAGTATAGGACATTCTGCTATGAACCTTCCTACCCTTTGGACTACTTGTTCATTGTTGTTGTTTATTCGTTTAGTCGCTTCCGACTCTTCGTGACTTCATGGACCAGCCCACGCCAGAGCTTCCTGTCGGTCGTCAACACCCCCAGCTCCCCCAGGGACGAGTCCGTCACCTCTAGAATATCATCCATCCATCTTGCCCTTGGTCGGCCCCTCTTCCTTTTGCCTTCCACTCTCCAGGGTGGAATCAGCATCTTCTCCAGGGTGTCCTGTCTTCTCATTATGTGGCCAAAGTATTTCAGTTTTGCCTTTAATATCATTCCCTCAAGTGAGCAGTCTGGCTTTATTTCCTGGAGGATGGACTGGTTGGATCTTCTTGCAGTCCAAGGCACTCTCAGAATTTTCCTCCAGCACCACAGTTCAAAAGCATTGATCTTCCTTCGCTCAGCCTTCCTTATGGTCCAGCTCTCGCATCCATATGTTACTACAGGGAACACCATTGCTTTAACTATGCGGGTCTTTGTTGTCAGTGTGATGTCTCTGCTCTTAACTATTTTATCGAGATTTGTCATTGCTCTTCTTCCAAGGATTAAGCGTCTTCTGATTTCCTGACTGCAGTCAGCATCTGCAGTAATCTTTGCACCTAGGAATACAAAGTCTTTCACTGCCTCTACATTTTCTCCCTCTATTTGCTAGTTATCAATCAAGCTGGTTGCCATAATCTTGGTTTTTTTGAGGTTTAGCTGCAAACCAGCTTTTGCACTTTCTTCTTTCACCTTCATCATAAGGCTCCTCAGTTCCTCTTCACTTTCAGCCATCAAAGTGGTATCATCTGCATATCTGAGATTGTTAATGTTTCTTCCAGAGATTTTAACTCCAGCCTTGGATTCCTCAAGGCCAGCTTGTCGCATGATGTGTTCTGCATACAAGTTGAATAGGTAGGGTGAGAGTATACAGCCCTGCCGTACTCCTTTCCCAATCTTAAACCAGTCTGTTGTTCCGTGGTCTGTTCTTACTGTTGCTACTTGGTCGTTATACAGATTCTTCAGGAGGCATACAAGATGACTTGGTATCCCCATACCACTAAGAACTTGCCACAATTTGTTATGGTCCACACAGTCAAAGGCTTTAGAATAGTCAATAAAACAGAAATAGATGTTTTTCTGAAACTCCCTGGCTTTTTCCATTATCCAGCGGATATTGGCAATTTGGTCTCTAGTTCCTCTGCCTTTTCTAAACCCAGCTTGTACATCTGGCAATTCTCGCTCCATGAACTGCTGAAGTCTACCTTGCAGGATCTTGAGCATTACCTTACTGGCATGTGAAATGAGTGCCACTGTTCGATAGTTTGAACATTCTTTAGTGTTTCCCTTTTTTGGTATGGGGATATAAGTTGATTTTTTCCAGTCTGATGGCCATTCTTGTGTTTTCCAAATTTGCTGGCATATAGCATGCATTACCTTGACAGCATCATCTTGCAAGATTTTGAACAGTTCAGCTGGGATGCCGTCGTCTCCTGTTGCCTTGTTATTAGCAATGCTTCTTAAGGCCCACTCAACCTCACTCTTCAGGATGTCTGGCTCTAGCTCACTGACCACACTGTCAAAGCTATCCCCGATATTGTTATCCTTCCTATACAGGTCTTCTGTATATTCTTGCCACCTTTTCTTGATCTCTTCTTCTTCTGTTAGGTCCTTGCCATCTTTGTTTTTGATCATACCCATTTTGGCCTGGAATTTACCTCCAATGTTTCTAATTTTCTGGAAGAGGTCTCTTGTCCTTCCTATTCTATTGTCTTCTTCCACTTCCGCGCATTGCTTGTTTAAAAATAATTCCTTATCTCTTCTGGCTAACCTCTGGAATTTTGCATTTAATTGGGCGTATCTCCCCCTATCACTGTTGCCTTTTGCTTTCCTTCTTTCTTGGGCTACTTCTAGTGTCTCAGCAGACAGCCATTTTGCCTTCTTGGTTTTCTCTTTCTTTGGGATGTATTTTGTTGCCGCCTCCTGAACAATGCTGCCAACTTCTGTCCAGAGTTCTTCCGGGACCCTATCTACTAAGTCCAGTCCCTTAAATCTATTCTTCACCTCCACTGCATATTCCTTAGGAATATTAGTGAGGTCATATCTAGCTGATCTGTGGGTCTTCCCTAATCTCTTTAGTCTGATCCTAAATTGTGCAAGAAGAAGTTCGTGATCTGAACTACAGTCAGCTCCAGGCCTTGTTTTTACCGACTGTACAGATGTCCGCCACCTTTGGCTGCAAAGGATGTAATCAATCTGATTTCGGTGTTGTCCATCTGGTGAAGTCCATGTATAAAGCCGTCTCTTAGGTTGTTGGAAGAGAGTGTTTGTTATGCAGAGTGAATTGTCTTGGCAAAATTCTATCAGCCTGTGTCCTGCTTCGTTTTGTTCTCCCAGGCCATACTTACCTGTAATTCGAGGTGTCATTTGACTGCCCACCTTAGCATTCCAGTCTCCTGTGATGAAAATAACATCTCTTTTAGGCGTGTTGTCCAGTAGGTGCTGCAGATCCTCATAGAACTGCTCTACTTCAGCTTCTTCAGCATTTGTGGTTGGGGCGTATATTTGGATCACTGTGATGTTAGATGGCTTGCCCTGAATTCGAATTGAGATCATTCTGTCGTTTTTTGGGTTGTATCCAAGCACTGCTTTCGCCACTTTACTATTAATTATGAAGGCTACTCCATTTCTTCTGTGGTCCTTTTGTCCGCAGTAGTAGATCTGGTGGTCATTTGATGTGAAGTGGCCCATTCCAGTCCATTTCAGTTCACTGACGCCCAGAATGTCTATCTTTAATCTTGACATCTCACCAATAACCACATCCAATTTGCCCTGGCTCATAGATCTTACATTCCAGGTTCCGATGGTGTGTTGATCCTTAGAACATCGGATTCGCCGTTCACCACCAGCACCGTCGGCCGCTAGCCGTCCTTTCGGCTTTGAGCTAGCTGCATCATCACGTCTGGGGCTAGTTGAGCTCATCCTCTGTTCCTCCCCAGTAGCATTTTGACCATCTTCCGACCTGGGGGTCTCATCTTCCGATGGTATACCGACATATCTCTGGTTGTACTGATCCATTTAGTTTTCACGGCAAGAATACTGAGGTGGGTTGCCATTACCTTCCCCAGGGATCGCATTTAGTCTGACCTCTCTGTCATGACCTTCCCGTCTTGGGTGGCCCTTCACGGTTTAGCTCATGGCATCATTGAGGTGCTCAAGCTCCAGCACCACGACAAGGTAACGATCCTTTGCTGAAGACTTGTTCATTACACCACTGATTTGTTAAAGTACCACCACCACGATCTGCTTAACATTTTACTTTTAATTAGCATATTTATTTGCAGATATAGTATGCAATATTCATTTATTATTTATTGTAAACTGCTTCCCAGTTTTTAAAAAATCTGGAAGTATTCTACAGTATCTGGCACCAGAAAACCGTGCTTACCCAATTGCATCTTTCCTGAGCTGTATAGTCTGGGGTATAATTGTAGTATCGTTGTATATATCTTGCTAAAGTCACAAAAAATCATTTAAAAAAAAATAAAATAAAATAAAAAATAAAGGCATGCTATTTAAAACTATTTTTCTGGAAGGCGAAGCTAAAATTAGACATCAGTGAAAAACAGCTTGATGCACGAAAGAGGGTTGCACAATAAATGATTCAGCCCGTCACGAACGAATCCCGCGCTCTGGAACTCCGCCCGCGACCTTTTCTTCCTCCACCACATTCTGGCCAGAAAGTCATCACGTGCAGAGACGGGAACTACAATCAACTGAACGCTGACCTCAGGCAGGGAACGGCACCCACAGCCTCTGGCTCCAAAACTCAGTTAATTCCTGAACGCTAGGTCTCTCTCCCCCAAATAACACCTACATTTAATTTACTAATTATGCGCACGCACAAAAGAGGGTGCCTATTTTCTTGCTTGCTCGGCTTTTCCCGGCCGGAGGATCTCTGCCCTTACTAAAAATGGCGCCATCGACACCATCTCCTTTTCTCAGGCGGACAAGGCGGTGGGGTGGGGTTAAGGCTAACCCGGAAGGGGTGGCGACCTGCTGCTGCTGCTGGCCCGGGGAGACGGAGCTCGGCCGAGCCGGGCGCGCTCTCCTACCTTGGCGGATCCCACGGGAGGGCGTGAGGAGCGGGCTGCCCTGCCAGGCTGAGGATCCTCTGGGGGAGAGGAAAGTGGAGTTGGTGTTTTATGGTGAGGCCAGCCCCAGCCACCTCTGGGTTAGGGTGGAGAAGGGCAGGGGAGCCGCCTTGAGCCTCCCCCTCTCCTTGCGCTGGAAGCATCCTTCTCTGTGCCCGGGCGAAATCTCCCCAGCTAGAAGAGCCGCCGCCCTCTTTCTCCTGCCAAACGCTTGAACTCTCTCCCGAGGAGACTGACGCGAAGCCGTTCCTTATTCATCTCCCCACACTTGTTTACCCGTCCCAGAGAGCTTGGGAGTGCCAGGCTACGCCTCCGCCCCAGCCACCCTCCTCGCCGGAGTCTGTGAGGGAACTCTCCCCTGCCCCCTCCCCAGTTGAAAATTATCTTCTCCCGAGACCTCTCTCACGTCTCCGCTCCAACTTGCCCTTGAGCAAAAGTTTCCTTTCAGGCTGACACTGAGGATGGCTTCTTTTTAAGGGGTTGATGACATTTTTGTTCCATTTTGTCCTGCCCCACTGTGGCACTAGTGCAGCTCTGATTTGCCTTCTCCCACCCCTGTGGGTGGGGGTGGTTTCATTTCTCCTGCCATGCAAAGTGGGGAGTCCATGCCAGCAGCTACAGTAACAGCTATGAAAGTGTCAGAGAGTGAAGGCAAGTTGGAGATCTTGCTCCCAACCCAAAACTGCACTGGCAAGAGCAGCGGCAGCGGGCTCAACAGCAGCCGAGGAGGAAGCAGTAGCAAAGTGTGGCAGTACAGGTACGTACTTTAACTGGAGCCAGGTGGGAACAGCATGTGTGAATCCAAGGTTGGATGGCTGTGACTTGCTCTTATAAAAAGGAATGAGTTGGTAAGCATGCACTTAAAAGGATCGTAGAGTTGGTAGCAGTGTTTTGTCCCACTCCCTTCAAAATCCTGCGTACACTATAGGTTATAGTCTGTGCTCTGTAAAGTGGCAAATGCATTACTTCGTGCTTTTCCAGGCAAGGAGGCATTCTTTCAAAATCCTTTCCTCTGGACCCCCAACAGGGGAAGGGTACTTTCAAAGTTACATGTTTCAAAAATGACATAATTAAAACAGGTCACAAATGGTGAGCAGATAAGTGACAAGGACTTGTGAAGGAGCAGTAGGGCAGAGGGCTTTGGTGTGCTTCCCGTTTTTCAGAATGTGGGTTTGGCTTAATATGTCAGAACCACTACACAGAGGAAGTAAACTGAATCTATTATAATCAATTCATGCTTCTCACAGAAATGGCTCTTGTGTATAGTGTGCTTTTGCAGGGATGTCACTGTTCAGAGAGAACATTTGTATAAATATGCTGAAATATGATACATGCTGTATGGTTTCTGCAGTATATTTACTAATGTATCTTTCGTAATCACACTGTGGGGTACTTAGTTACTGTATATGCAGCAGACACCCATATGAGATGGACTTTTGTGTTTCCATTGTAAGAGCCATACCTGTTATGTGTTTAGGTGTATTAATGAAAATAGGAAGGGTAAAGGCAATGAAATAGCAATTTGTAAACCTATAGATTGTGTTTATATGTTACGCTAAGCCACAACTTCCTTTAGATAATAGAATGATTGCTAAATTTACACACTGTATAAACCAGAACCAAGCTAACTTGTTATGGCCATTAAGGACAGGGAGGTGTGATAGAACAGGAACTACTTCTTGAGTGTATGTTTCTGAGTCACTAAATCTGGCACTGGAATTTTTGGAGTAGGCTATTGTGCCTGCTTTCAGCCAAAGTTCGCCTTCAGTCTGCACTGTCTATATATCATGAAATTCTGGTAGGATGCGAATATATTTTTGTGTGGTGGACTAAAAACTGGGAGACAGTGAGTTCTCATTCTCCCTTTGGCATGAAAGCCAGCTGGGTGACTTTGGGCCACTCACTCTCGACCCAACACACTTCACAGGGTTGTTGTTGTGGGGGGAATAGGCAGGGGTATTACATACGGTTCCTTGTATTATACAAAATAAATGGGGGTATAATATATTTTTTCTATTTTGAGTGCCGCAGATGTGGTGCAAGTACAAGTTTTGCCAGTTACTGCATTCACAGTTGTACCTTGGTATTCTGTAAATCTCACAGCTCTTTTGGGTATCACTTTATTTACAATTTCTCAAATTTTAGCCAGCTCTCTATTATAATTAAATGAAAGTGATTTAAACAAGCATTTGTAGTTCAATCATGTTTTATTATAGTGTGGGCATCTAAAATATGAACACATTGAAAATGCTGTTAATACAGGTATTTTCAGCTTCCTGTTAACTAGCATTTGCCTTAAAAGTTTCAGAGCTGTGTTACAGTTATTTTGTTTCCTTCTGAGTATTAATATTTGCCCTTTTCCTTGAAGAAAGGAAACAAAAACATTAATCTTGTCAGTGTGTGCCTTTCCATGTGTTATGCTAATTTTATTCCTAACTTTTCTACTGTTGACTAATATAGTGGTATATAATATCTCTCAGGTTTTATAATGAAACAAAGCAGATATTTTAAGGCACATAAAATATTTTAATAGAATATTAAAGTAGCACTTTAAACATGAAAATGATGCCATCAACAATTAAAAGGCTGTTAAAATATGTTTTAAATTTAAAGCCTTTTAAATTGTCAACAAGGTCAGTTCTCCTAATTTAGTATGGAATGCATTTTAGACACACGAGGTGGCTGTAGAAAAGGATGAAATTGAAAAATTGATGATTAACCTTTATAGACATCTATTATATGGACCAATCAGTTATTCCAGTTGAAGTATAATTTGATCAGAAGTTAGTAAAATTAAAATTGTTAAATAGTCTAGAATTTAATTAGCTGTTAGGTTTGCCTGGCTTTTGAATCAATGCTGTATGTAAATTAGTCATAATTTCAGAATACCAATCGGATTAATTTCTGAATTGTAAGGTTATATTTGTTCTTTAAGGTTACAATCATATCCATATTTGCTTGGTCCTACAAATCCAGCAAAATTTAATTCTGAATAAAAGGGCACAGGCTAATATTAACACATGTCTACCTTTTCAGTGACTACATTATTCCCTCTGGGATTTTTTGGTTAGATCTATTGTTTAAAATAGTGGTGAAATAGTATACACAGGAGATATTGAAAAACTGGCAGGATATTGGTTATATTTTGGTTCAAGCTTTCTATAGCATGTTGATTATGTGCTATCAAGTCGGTCTTGATTCTTAGCAACTAATTTGTGCCTAAAATGGCTTGCAATACATAATTACCAGTATCCATAGATTAATAGATACAATCAAAATAAAATCACCAATCATTTCAGGCCGCATCAATTAAAACAATACAAATAAACTGCTTTTATTCATGAAGTTAGAACTAATCAGAAATAAAAATGAAAATGGATTACCTTCAGAGGGAGATAAATCTCCATTACGCAAAGGAAATCTGGGCCTTCCACAGTTAACCCTATACGTATTGGCAGCTATACCATATGCCTATGGTAGACTTCCCCATGGAGAAGAGACTTGGATCTCCTCTGTCTAGTTAGGAAGGGCTATGGGAAAACAGTTAATTTTCCATTGAGCCTTAAATCTCACAGGATTTACCATGAACCAGTAATTATTTCTTGACCTAAGCTACTTTACTGAATTTTTGATAACAGAATGAAAGCAGGATTGGAATGATATGAACTGCTTGGGCTTTTTGTAGAAATAAAATAATAAGAACATTCCATTTTTTTTTTTTTAAATAATACATTTCGGAACAGTGAATCAATCAGTGTACAAAAGGGATCTAGAAAAATGTAGAACAATAGATAACATGCTGTAAATTTCTGAAAGAACACAGAAATGATTTATTTATAATAGATGAAAACTATAAATAGTTGATTGCACAATATTATTTATCACAATATGCCCAAAGTGAAAAGTGTGATGTTATTTGCAGTTCTATGTCCTTTTGTAAAAATACAAGAGGATTCATGTTTTACTTGTCTGATAATTGAAAGTCAGTGTAAGCAGTCTGTCAAATTTATCACCAATAGGTGCCATTAAAAAAAACCCTGCTATCACACTTGAATGCTCTAGACATGAGGTTAGAAAATCTAAAACCATGAAGTCTGACACTCAAGGCAGTTCCAAAAATAGTACTCAGCACTTGCCTTTGATTTACATTTTGAGCAAATTAAATGTCCCATGTGAAAAACATAGCTAGAGGGAAAAAAATGCAAAAATATTTTGATTTTTTTCTAACATGAATGCAAATGGAAATTACAATAATGTAGTTCCAATAACTATTCTGTCATCATCAGGCATTTGAACATATCTGCTGCAAAGAAAACACTAGGGGACAAGATAAAAGTTATATTGACTTGAATATGAAGTTTAATATCCTTTTGATAAGAAATAGCTCTGCATCTACCTGAAATTGCATGGCTTGTTGAATCTGAGCATGTTGAAAGAGAAGCTTACTCTAACTTTAATCTTAAATAAAAGCCCATCTTTGAATTTAAAAAGATTGTGTGAAGTTAAAACTCTGCTCAACACTTTTAGTAGAAGTTCAGTTTTCAGGAGAAATGTGTTTATGCATCCTTCATAGTTGCCACTAGTTGTCAATGGATACAGCTAAACTCACCAGAAATTAATGAGGAAACAAACAAAATCTCTTGTTTCAGAAGTGGACTCCTACCTTGTCACTCCCCTGACAAGCCAGAGTCTGAAGCCATTGTTTGACATAGGTTTCTAATTCCTGAGTTTGTTATAAGAATGACAAATCAGGGTATGGTCTTGATCATAATGAGAGTTTATGGTTTCTGAATAATTAAGCTCTACTTGCTGGTAAGAAGAACCAAACCAGCAGGATTTGATTACTGTACTGTATGTTCTTGTGACCAGTAAACCAAAACTCTTTTTGCAAATTTGACTATTGTTATGTCTTGTATGAGCTGTTGGATGGGTGAATTATTTTCCTACCATTTGACAATGCACATTTCAATAAGGCTTGATGAAGTGTCCTGAGTTTCATCTTTTTTTGTTGTGAGATTCCAGCAATTGTGATTTATTTCCCTTTGGGGCAGATTAGGTTGTTGTCATCAAAAACTTTGAAGATTATAATATATGACACAGCTTGGCAGTGCAACATTTGTAGGCACCACATCTTATGTGATTCATCACAAATGGTAGGCCCCCAAGTTAGATTAGAATGGCTGAAATCTTGCAAGACTTTGATATTACTGCCAGAGATCTTGTGAAATTTTGGGTGAGCATGCCAATATCTTGCAAGATTTATGAATTTCACGAGAGTATAGTTACTTTTAAAAAAATACTTTGATTTTGTTTCTCATACCATAGGCAAAGCACAGTAGCTACATGGAACATTAGTGGTGCCCAGACTATAGGATGGAAACAGTGGTTTTATTAAACCATGACTAAACAAACCATGGCTTGACATGATGTCTGCATGGTGCAGAGACAATCTATGCTGTCAAGTTTTCCAAGAACCTAAGAATGATATTTTTTAACTGAACTTGCTTTCTGTAATCATATCAACTTAGTATCAACTGATAGCAATGGCAGAAGTCAATGACACCTTGTTGACTATTTTTATAGATAATATTTTTTTCATTTAATAGGCAGACATTCCAATCTTGCTCTTAAAACCATAGCCATGTCTAGAAACTAGATAAATGTATACTTTTTCTATTTAAAAATATCAGTTTTTAAAAAGCAAAATGTTCCTAACATTGGCTTAGGCCTATGAAAGGGTAGCATCTAAAGAAGCAAACAGAAAGTTACAGTCGTATCAGCCAAATGGTTAGTTACAGTTTTTTGTTGGCATCTGCTTAAAACGCTGTCTGCAGAATCTGGTAGACTGCAGATAATAGAAGGACATTGTGTGTTTACTGCAGGCAACGATAAATAAAAATACAGCCTTCCATCTCTGTAT
This sequence comes from Candoia aspera, assembly GCF_035149785.1. NCBI lineage: Eukaryota > Metazoa > Chordata > Lepidosauria > Squamata > Candoiidae > Candoia > Candoia aspera. Next base: position 216,759,615 of record NC_086153.1, read on the forward strand.
GAACTGCTTGGCAGTATACAACCTATGAATCTGTGAATTCTTTCTCTGCAGTAGGGTGATCTAGATATAAATTTGCTTTAAAAGAATGCATAGATGGTTCTTGGAAAGAGACAAAATACCATAATGCGGATTTCTAGCTCCTGTTCCTGTGATGCTATAGCTACATGGAGTGTTCTATTTTGCTACTATTTCTGATGAGCAGAAAGAATTGTTATTCCTGTATCTTAGATTACTTTAAGAATCATCATATTTGGACTTAATTGGCCATATATTGCAAACTGACCTTGACAAAGGTTCTTGAACAGATGAAGTTCTTAAGTAGATGGTTTAACCTGTGACTGAAAAGCAAAGCAAAGCAAAGTAAGTCCTACAACTTAAAACTCTCCGTCTGTTCTCTTTAGAGAAATGCATAGTGTTCGGGACTCAGCTTTGGGAAATGGCAGTATGTCAGTGATAGAACATAGATTTTGTACACAGAAGGCCCTATTTTCAATCCCTTGCATGTTTGGGTCGAGCTAGGAATAGCTTTGAAGAGTCACTTCAGTTAATGCAAAGTAGGACAGGGGAACTTCTGACCTGCAGGACCTCCCCATTCAACCTAAGTAAAAATTCTCCCCAAAGCCTCTCCCCTGCACACAATAATTACTGATCATGGAGAAGAGACTCGGGTTTTTTTTCATCACCAGATCGGTCCATATATAGCTTTGCAAAAGGCAGCCCAATTCTCCATGCACAGAGAGCCATAGAATGCTCTAACTGTGGAGGAAGAAACTTAGCTTTTTTTTCTTCCAAGGCCATGTTGTTCTGTTTCTGTGCATGTAAATAGAAGAGCCCTTTCTCCATGGAAGGATAAAATTTTGATTCAGCTGTGAAGGAAGTGTTGTTCTGGATAACAAAATCACTGTTTCCTGAATGGTAGTTTGGAAGAAGCTTTGAACTAGACAATGATGTTATGAAACGTTTGGGAGGTGACCTGTGAGACAATTAGCCATATACCCCAAAACAGTTTTTCAAGTGATGTTAAGCTAACTGGACAGTAACTTGACCTAACATAAGGCATCTTTGTATGATTATATTCCCCATCTGGCACTTACAAATGTCCTTTGCCACTACTGTCTGAAATTATGTGAAAAGCTGGAAGTGCTATTAGAAGTAATATTTTGAATCATTAAAATGCTACAAAGAGATTGCTTTGCATCTGTATGTTTTTCATTTACAAATGGATTGCTGCTGGATTGAAATTCTTGTTATTGAAAGGTTGATGTTAACCTTGAAGATATGAGCCATAGCAGGGAATAGGCCACAGGAAAGAATTATGTGGAGTCCTTATTGAAGTATGGCTGATAGCAGGTGATCATATTAGCTTTGCAAACATGCCCTCAAGAGTTAATAGATTGCATGCTCATGCATGCATCTCTTCATTCCCAGCCAGAAGGAAAAGGATAGCTTTTCATAGTATACAAAAGACTCTGGAGTCTCAAGAGCACATGGGGAGAAAATAGTATTGTACTCTTTATTGATTTCTTTTCTATCCTTTACAAAACACCCTTTTTACTTTCTCTCACCTTGTAAGTCACCTATATAAGCTCTAGTTCTGAATAGCAAATAGTCAAGTGTGCAGGTTCTTATTTTCTTTCTCTCCCTACTCCTCCTTCCCCAACATATGATTTAGAAAGGAAAGAACAAAGCAGGGCACCTCATTATTTGTACAAGCAGTTTCCTGGCTCATAACAGAGTACTCATTTTTAAGTGTCCCTAAGGGTATAAATGAGAGTGGTGCATAAATTTGCCATTTTAATGTAGGTTTGTTTTTGCATCGGCTTGGCCATCTCTAAATCAAAAGAAAACAGCAAACAGAAATCATATTGCATCTGAAAAAGGTATTTGTTTTTCAAGTCCTATTACAAATTGGGAGAAGGCTGTGACTGAGAGTAGGGTACAGTAGCTCTTCTGTTTAGCCAGAGGTGATAGAGAGGTTAGCGTGGTTTCCAGGCCAAAATCACACTTACGAAAGATTAAGCATACATCGGTCTACTGCAGTAGCTTCCTCAGAGCACCATCTAACTAAATCTAGTGTTGAAGTACATTTTGAATCCTTAGGTGTAACTGACTTGTGTTCAGGCATGTTGCATTTAAATGCCAAAACAACAACAACAACTTGTTCCAAACAAAATAAAATTCTGATTTAAAATAAAGGTGAACTTGTTTCCTTGCTCTGCCCTTTAACCAACTATGCTCAGGGAGAGGGGGAAACTAAAATCACTGCTCATGAGTTTGCACATTCTCCACTAAGCTGTGCCCATGTTTTATTACAATACCCACATGCGGTCAACTTCCTGTTTGAAATATATCCAGCGTATGGTGGTCAAATGTAATTCTTGACAGTAAATATCAAGCAGATTGGCAAATCTTCTGGATTACATTTAGAATATCCTTGTTTTATAATGTTGGAACACAGTTTGACCAGTCAGACTATTTATGCAAGCATACTTATGCGGGAATTTTTAAGACAGGTTTATATGTGAGAAGATACCATGGCCCCAAATTATTGAGGCCTTTATTTAATAGCTTATGTTCATGTTGTTATAGGTCAGACATCTATATAATAGCTGCACTCTAATGCAGTTGTTTGTGCATTAATGTTAAAGGTAGACCTATATATGAAACATTATTCTAAATTCTGTTTTAAATGTAATATCAGTGATTTTTGTGAGAAGGATGGGAAATGTTTTTTTTTTAACTTTTTAATGAAGATAACTGGCTGATTTTAAAATTAGCAGTATGATTCCTGTGTTGAGACATAGGTTCTTCATTCCAGATGCTGATTGATAGTATTAATAATAATGTCACAGACAGCGATATTATAATTATTTCCTCACTATGTTATTTAGTTACATAAAGCTTAAAACCTGCCCCTGAAACAATTGTTCAAATTACTGAGTCTCAAGCGTTGTCCTGTTCTCATGCAAAAATAAACTCCTATTTAACAGGTAGCATAACTTGTACCATTCCTGGGGGTTTCATAGCCCAAAATACATTCGTTGTTTTGTAGCAAGCACAGAGTGAAAGGGATTGACTTGTGGTACATGAGAAATGCAAGTGAAGAACCCTTTAGCTCAAAAAAGTTGCTGACTGAAATGGATAATGATGAATAATCAGAAATAGTCAAAAATGGAACAATAAGGTAAAAGGAGTTGTGGTTTTAAATTACTCTCACAGGCTGTTGATTCTTAGAGCACACATTTTCCAGTGGAGGATTCCTGAGAGAGCTGGTACCTGCAGGGAACTCTTGAAATCTTTCTGAAACACGTTACACTCGGGCTTGGCTAAACATCAGAGGTTTTTGGGATTTAAATGGCCATAATATGGATCATTACAACCATTAACACGAATGGAGGAATTGATACTTAGGCATGGAAGGATATATGTAGTGTGATATATGTAGAATAACGTATGGTAGAATACATAGATTTTCCTTTTTCCAGTCTAGTCGATCGAAATACTGACTTTAGATAATACAAGTTCAGTATGACCATGAGCAGTGGGAAATGAGTTATGAGCAATGTAGAATATAATTGAATGGCTTAATTATCAAAAAGTCATTCCTTCTGTTTTACTATAATCTGTACACTAAATGTTATGAGCCTTTTGGGTAGAATAAATGAAGGCTCTTTGGGGTGAAATAAAAAGGAAAGAATATACCAGTGTCTTGGCCCCAAACAGTTAAGCATGTCCTCATTTTGAGCAAAATATTGGGTGGAAAGGAGGAAAAAAAAGAACCCCATATATATCAAACTGACTTTAAATGGTTCTACAACTCATGTAGGCAGGTAACAGTGTTGATGCCAGTAGATCCTGCTAAAGCATCATCAATTTTTAAATTTCTTGGCTCTCTACTGGAGTAAATATCTATACAGAGAATGTTATCTTCAACTCTTCCAGGTTGTATAACATTTATACTTACATTTTGGAGCAAAAAATGCTTAGATACTTAGTATTTCTATCTCCAGGTTATCTAGAGATGGAAGATGAGTTCTTTGTTATCTTTTTACTTGCTTGGGCTAGTTTTGTGGGTCCAAATGTAAACAAAATTGGATAATGTACCGTAGATAGGTTTGAGAAGTGTAATATATTATCTGTTCTTTTCTATCATGGCGGATAAAGTTGTCAATGAGTATTGGTGATAATAGTATTACTCATTACCTCCCATGTCAGAGCTAGGATGCCTCTCAATAGAAATTGCTGGGAAACACTAATTGACTGGTGTTTTTGAATTAGTTGCTTTTGGGACTTCTCAGAAAAAACATGCTGGCCACTATGGAAAAGTTGGCCACCATTTAGATAGCCTTTGGACTGATTCAGCATGTTGAAATGATATAGAATATTTTAACAGGCAAAGTACCTTTTTAAAAGTTGAACAACATTGATAAATTTATTTCTCAACTTCCGTTAAAAATTAAATTAAAAAATCAATTGTATGAGAGGTGTAATTGCTAATCTGATTTTTCTTGATAGAGAGTTGAGGTGAATGGAATATCTTTAATTTGAACCTTCATAGGGTTGCCAGCATTATTTTTGATAGATTAAAAATGAAGTCAACTTGCATTCACAGAGCCATATAAAACTGAACTGAGCTGAATAATTTTAGAAATAAATAAATAAAGACTGTGAAAAAAACACTTGCATTAACAAGTTGTTTCATGGAATTCAACAGATAATGCAGGATCACTCCCTTTTGTTTGTCCTCTTGCAACTGATACTCAGAAGGACATGGCCTCTAAAAGCTAGAGGTTTTGTTTGAACTATAGGCCATATTTGTAAATTCTGCTAAGGCTTGTTCTGGTTTGCCTTTCTGTGGCTTATTTCATGTCCAAACCTGTTCTATGAAAGAATCTAGGATGTGTCTTCAAGTGAGAAACCATGGTTTCTTGTTAGCTTACTGTATGAGATGGCATTGCAGCAGGCCCATAGATAGTTTCTGTGGAATCTCTATATTAAATAAATATAGAGATTCCACAGAAACTATCTATGGGCCTGCTTCAATAACGTTTATATTTTAGATTGATTGATTGCTAGAACTCAGAGAAGATTTCAGAGTTCTTGCATGACATCCTCTCAAGTTTTCAGGGAAGAATATCAAGAATCACAAGAGAGATCTTGGTCATTTTAGAATTTTATATATTTAAAATAATTTGGCACTTGTGTCACAATAACATAAGAAGAGTTCGGTGGAATCAGGCCACAGTTAATCTAGTCCAGCCTTTTGTATCACAGGGGCCAACTGAATGCATTTGGGAATCTCACATGCTTGGAGTGATGTTTTCTTTACAGCAGCCAGTACATGTGCTGCCTATGATTCAGTAGGTAGTAAATAGCCATCATTATTAGAATTCATTGATAACCTGGTCTTTCATAACTAGTCTAGGCCCTTTTAAAAACCATCCAAATTGGCTGCCATTATTACAACTGAATTCCACAGTTTAACTTACAGTTTTGTCTTGCTTAACTTCTAACATTTATTTAAATATAAGTGCTGAATTACTTGGCTCTATGCATTCTGACAAGGGTGGACAGTGAACCCACCCTCTCTCAAGGCTAAGAACTTAGTCTGCAACAGGTAATAAAGATGAAGGAAGGCTCTCTGTAGGGATGCATGGTTAGACTGCTTGAAACTCATCTGAGTTTGACAACCCCAAGGAAGTACATTGAATGCCCTGCAACAGTAGTTTTGGTTTACATTGTTATCTTTGGCATTTTCTGGAGATTTTCTGGGAAACTCTCAGTCCTGCCTTAAAGGCATCTAAATTATCCCCTCATTGAATAAAGGCAAATGATGTATATAGGTACAGTGTATACTGATGTTGTGAAGGCTTGGAGAATAGTCCCATTTGCAAAATTTATGGATCACTTTCAACAACAGGAAGAAAATAATTGGCAGTACACTGGACCTGGATGAAACACAACCAGAGTCAAAAGTGTAATCCTTAAGTATGTTGACCAAGCATTGTGGCACCAGCTGTGGCATAAAAAGTTCTCAGTGAAGAATCATTTCCTTTTTTCCTCCTTGTTCATAGTAATAAGGAAGAGTTAAAAAATTATGCTATCCAGGATCCTAGTGACATCTGCCTGAAAGAGAAGAAGGGGCTTGGTTGTCCTTGGTGTGTGGTGTTCCAAGAATAGTCAGGAAAAGCCTGCAGAACTACACATGGTGTTTTTGTGATAAGCAGGAAAGTATCTCAGTGAGGCTGCATCTGTACTATAGTGTTTCAAGGATGATCAGACCATCAGGAGTGAGTGGGTAGAAGTGGGAGAAAACAAACTATAGATGAAAGACAAGCCAGGGGTCACTTGGCCTTTTGCGAGCATTTCATGGCTGATGCAGCAAATCAGGATGAACATGAAGCATGAGTTAATGCTAGGTATGAATATGGCTATCACAGGAACTGATAATAAAGCTAAGGACCCGTTATGTCATGAGCACCGTTGAGCTGAATGCATCAGCACAACGGCACACATAACAATACCACGGAAACAAGAGTAAGGGATTAAAAGATAAGCAAAGCGACGCACAACAACAGACACAGACCCCGAGGAGAAGGGAACGACCCCGGTCAGAAAAACCAGTCAAGAGAACACAAAGGGGGAAGAAAGAGCGACAAAGACAGGGCGGATCACGAGGCACACCTGAAGCTGTCAGCAGGAACGCAAAGGATATCGCCCAGCTGAAAGCAATCACCGGCCGGAGGAAGAAAACGATTATGAGCGAAGCCCGGGGCACCAGCAGGGGCCCCGCGAACCCTCACCTACCGGCAACGAAGCATACAGGACTTGGGGGGATGACACAACCCAAGGTGGGGGGGGTGCTGACCGGCGCGGGCTATTTAAACCCCGTACCGGCGCGCTCCCTTCACTCTCAGCTTTTTCTAGCTATGCACTATGCTGAAATAAACCAGAACCTGATCTTCCCTGAATTAGTGTCTGTGTTTTACTCAGTAGTAGGCAGCGCATGACATAAAGCTGAGAGTCATAAACTCAGCCTCGCCAAGCCCCACCGGACAACAACGAGCCGCGGGAGGAACAGACGGCGAGAAGAACATGAGCGGAGAGCGATGGAGCTGACGCGTCGCAGCCAGGACGGGCGAGCCGCACGGCGAGAGGCGGAGGAGAACCGACAGAGGCCAGAGGCAACGCGGACCCCAGGAGCCACGGACACCCTCCCGGCTCATCCCGAGCCTCAGCCCCACCCCTGGAGGGAGGCGGAGGCGACCCGACCATGGGAGGGAGCAACATACCTCCCGAGACCCGCGGAGACCTCCCCGCCCCACATCGCACCCCAGCCACCAGCATGGAGCTTCAGCCCAACTGCAAGAAACACGGTGGAGGACGGAGGGACGAACCAGCTGATTCGCTCCCAAGTCGAGGGAGCTGACCAGCGGACGGAAACGCCTGACCCCCACCGGTGGCCCAACTATGCGGAGACGCCGACTGGCCTGATCACAGCTGCGGCGCGGACCTTGGACCGAGAAACGCAAGCCAGACTCACGGCCATGGAGGCCCAACTAAGGGACCTCGGGACCATGCTGCAGTCGCTGATGTCCTCCATGCCTCACATGAACATACCCGTGCAGGTACACACCCCTATTCAAACCCCGAGCGGGTCTTGGCACCCCCATAGGCCAAATGCTAACCAGCAAGCTTCCCCGGCGGAAGAAGCCATGGGACGGGACGCGAGGAGAGGGGATCCACCGAACACCAGGGCCCCAAAGGACTTCCCCATTTTCTTCGACGGGAACCCTGCGAAGCTGTTGTTTTTCATCACGAACGCCAGGGAGTTCATGGGGCGGCACGGACACTCCTTTGACTCCGAAGCGGACAAAATCACAGCTGTGGCGATCAAGTTGCAAGACAGGGCGGCGGACTGGTACGTCCAAATGTACGAGTCCAATTCCCCCGCCCTCCCTGACTTCCACGCCTTCATCACTGAGATGAAGCACTATTTTGAGGACCCGCTAGCCAAGGAGAGGGTTAAAAGTACGCTTCAAGCCCTCAAACAGGGTGCATGAACTGTCGCGGACTACGCCCTCGAATTTAAAGCCCTCGCAGGGAAGATTAACGACTGGTCCGAGACTACCCTGCTAGAGATGTTCAAAAGGGGCCTCAGCCGCGAGGTACTCCAATGGGCACTCTACCGGGATGACCCGGAGACACTGCAAGGCTGGATCTACCTAGCGGGGAGAGCGGAACACGCTCATCGCACTTCCTTAATGACGGCAGAGGACAAAACAAGCACCAGCCCAAAGGTACCCGCGCCACACTTGGGGCCGGCCGGTCCCACGTACCAAAAGAAGAAGTTTGCTCGCGGACCCTGCGCGAAGTGCGGGAAAATGGGGCACAAAGCGGCAGACTGCTTCTCCAACCGAACACTAACTAGCGCTCCCAAACCCGCACCGAAAACGACGTTCAAACCAACTAACCCACCGCCACCCCCCCACCGCCGGATGACTGGAGCCACAGCGACACCGGACGAAGACTTGGACGCTTACTTGGCGGGGGAGGATGCCAAAGTCCCAGACCGGCTGGAGGGAAACGCTCCCCACCTGCCTTAAAACGCGCCACGAGGCAGGTGGTGGGACAGGGGAGCGAAACACACAGACAGAGCGATGAAAGCTCCGTAATAATGGGGACAATCAGGCTTTCCTTCAGCAACAGAGCCACCACGGCCGCGGCGCTAGTGGACTCGGGGTGCTCCAAGAACCTGATCCACCCCGACATAGTCGCCAAGCTCGACCTGCCTTGCCTCCCCCTCCCCACACCGCTGGCTTTCCACCAACTGGACGGCTCAACAGCGGGAGGGAAACCAGCCACGACGCAGACCGAGCCTGTCAGCCTACAAATGGGCACCCACACCGAGCGAACATCTTTTGTGGTAACCCACATAGGGCGGCCCATCATAGTCCTAGGAATACCGTGGCTTGCGACCAACAACCCGTGTATTAACTGGCAGACCCGCACCTTCCAATTCGACGACGGCGCGTACCGGGCACCAGTTCCGGCGGGCAGAATCAACCCCACAGTGGGACGGGCAGAGGCAGCAGCCCAGGACAACACAGCAACCCCAGAAGACCTACCTGAACAATATGCTGATTTCTCAGAGGTCTTCGGGGAAGAGGAGGCGGACCAACTACCCCCCCCCCGCAAGACGGACTGTAGAATTGAGCTGCTTCCCGATGTCCCCTTACCCAGGCCGAAGATTTACTCGATGACCCCGAAGGAGATGACAACCCTCCGGGAGTTCATCGATAAAAACCTGGCTAGGGGTTTCATAGAGCCGGCATGCTCACCGGTCGGAGTGCCCGTCTTATTCCGAGAGAAAAAAGACGGCACCTTACGGCTCTGCACCAACTACCGGGGCCTCAACGCGGCGTCCCTATCCAATAAATACCCCCTACCCCTCGTGAAAGACATGCTCGCCCACCTGTCCACGGGAAGAGTATTCTCCAAACTGGACCTCCGCGAGGCTTATTACAGGATCCGAATCAGGGAGGGGGACGAATGGAAAACAGCGTTCAACTGCCCCCTAGGCGCCTTTCAGTACAAGGTGCTGCCATTCGGACTAGCGGGGGCCCCGGGAGTGTCATGCAGCTCATCAATGAGGTACTGCATGAACACCTGTTCAAAGGGGTACTAGTTTACATAGATGACGTACTCATCTACACCCAGACGCACGAAAAACACGTAACCCTAGTCAGGCAAGTCCTCGAAAAGCTAAGAAGGGCGAAACTCTATGCCGAATTCCATAAAGCACGCCTAGACTACCTGGAGTACCGAATCTCCGGCGAAGGCATAGAAATGGACCCCGCAAAAGTCGAGGCGGTGGTGAATTGGGAACGCCCACGTAACAGGCGCCAACTTCAAAGCTTCCTCGGCTTCGCGAACTTCTACAGGTCATTCGCACGGGGGTTCGCGGAGATAGCCCTCCCCCTAACAGACCTCCTCAAAACTAAAGGAGTTGGGGACACACGGCGAGCCAAGAACCCAGGGACAGTACTAAATTGGACTCCCGCGTGTCAGCGTTCAACAGACTGAAAGCGCTGTTCACAACGGAGCCAATCCTCGCACATCCGGACCCAGAACAGCCGTTCGTGGTCCAAGCCGACACCTCAGACTTCTCCCTGGGGGCCATACTGCTCCAAAAGGACCCTGCAGGAAGCCTGAAACCATGCGCCTACCTGTCAAGGAAATTCTCGGAGACGGAAAGGCGCTGGCACGTATGGGAGAAGGAAGCGTTCGCGGTAAAATCGGCGCTAGAAACATGGAGGCATCTATTGGAAGGAGCCACCCAACCATTCGAGGTCTGGACAGACCACCGGAACCTCGAGGCCCTCCGGACGCCCAGACGCCTCAGCCCGAAACAGGTCAGATGGGCCCAATTCTTCAGCCGCTTTAACTTTCAACTGAAGTTCATACCGGGCAAAAAGAACTTCCTGGCTGACGCCCTCTCCCGACTGCCCCAAGACGAAGAGCCCGTCCCAGATATGATTGGGACGGTCCTATCCGCCTCCCAGCTGGGGATGGCAGTGACCACCCGAAGCAGCGCTCAGAAACAGCCCAACCCCACGTCTCAACCGACAGCAAGCCAACCAGCGAGCAGACGGCGCCACCCGCGACTGCCAGGAGGAATACGCGCGGACCTCACCGCCGCCCTCAAAACCGACCCCTGGCTACTAGCAAACCCCGACAAGGTAACAATGGAACAGGACTTAGCATGGGGGGAAGGCAGAATATATGTCCCGGACTCGCAGCGCCAGGCAATCCTGCGCAGATCACACGACAGCAAACAAGCGGGACACTTCGGATTCCTAAAGACCCTGCACCTAACACGACAATTCTGGTGGCCCGCATTGAGATGGGACGTGAAGGCCTACGTAGCATCCTGCCCGATATGCGCTATGGCCAAACGGGCACCGGGTAAGCCCCCGGGACTACTACAAATGGTGGCGGAGCCCTCCCGACCATGGGAGGAAATCTCCATGGATTTTATAGTAGATCTACCACCCAGCCAGAAGAAAACAACCATTTGGGTGGTGAAAAACTACTTTTCTAAACAAGCGCACTTCATCCCCTGCTCATCAGTCCCGTCTGCCCAGCAGCTGGCTAAACTTTTCCTCGTACACGTGTACAGGTTACACGGATGTCCCGTATGCGTGGTGACCGACAGGGGCACACAATTCACCTCGAAATTCTGGCGGGCCTTCCTAAAACTGATCGGGACCCAACAAGCCCTATCCACAGCCTGGCATCCCCAGATGGACGGAGCCACAGAGATCCTCAATGCCACCCTAGAACAATTCCTATGCTCATATACCAACTACCACCAAGACGACTGGGTCGACCTGCTTCTGTTTGCAGAAGTCGCATACAATAACGCCATTCACACGAGTTCAGGGAAAACCCCGTTCGAAGTAGTCTCCGGGCGCGAGTTCGTACCCATACCGGAGCTACCGCAACCCCCGGGACCCCAAGTGGGTGCTAGTGACTGGGGACGGAAGATAGCGGAATCATGGCCAATAATCACGGCAGCGCTGAAGGAAGCACAGTCCGCCTACAAAGAACAGGCCGACAAGCACCGGCGCCAGCAACCGACATTCCAGGCAGGGGATATGGTCTACCTATCCACCAAATTCATGAAATCACCTCAACCCTCGAAGAAACGGGCCTAAGTATATCGGGCCGCTTCGAGTAACACAGATAGTGAACCCGGTGGCAGTACGCCTGGACCTGCCGCACAATCTAAGGAGACTCCACCCGGTATTCCACAGCAGCCTCCTGAAACCAGCAACCACCTCCCGACAGCACCCAAGCACGCCTCTGCCCTCCCCAGTGATGATCGACGGCCAACAACATTTCGACGTAAAAGAAATACTCGATTCCCGCCGTCAACGGGGCACACTATACTATTTAGTGAAATGGAAACACTTCCCCCACCCAGAATGGGTGGCGGCTCAACACGTTAAGGCACCGGACCTGACCCGAGCATTCCACACGACGTACCCCGACAAACCAAAGGGGCGCCCAGCCGAACCGGCCCCTAGGACACACTTCCCCCCTCAGGCCTCCCCCCACCCGCGTTGCCCCCAGGGGAAGGGCCCCCCCAAGCCTGCGACTTGAGTAGACCTCCTCCCCCCTGAGACTCACCCTCCCCCCACCCTCTCCGGGCCCACTGGGGAGGGAAGATTGGTCATAGGTGCATCGCCAGAGGGCAAATGGCCAGGATGCACACATGACAACACGACGAACATCAAACAAAACAATCAACAAAACAAAAAGATAAGGATCCTACCTGGAGCTGAAACTGCACCCGACCAGCCACGCCTCCTCTCACGACGAACTGAGCAAGAACGAGCAGGGTGTGGTCGAGGCATGCGCACTTGCAGGGTGTGGTCGAGGCATGCGCCCTCGGAACACACCCAAAAGATGGAAACGAGGTAGAGGGCGGAGCAAGGGGAGGGGTGAAAGCACTCCGGCGGGAAATACAAAAAAAAAAAATAAAAAAAATTTTTTTGACAGCTCTCCCGGAAAAAACCGGAATGCCGGGGGGGGGGGGGCTACCATTCGAAAGGGGGGCAGTATGTCATGAGCACCGTTGAGCTGAATGCATCAGCACAACGGCACACATAACAATACCACGGAAACAAGAGTAAGGGATTAAAAGATAAAGCGACGCACAACAACAGACACAGACCCCGAGGAGAAGGGAACGACCCCGGCCGGAAAAACCAGTCAAGAGAACACAAAGGGGGAAGAAAGAGCGACAAAGACAGGGCGGATCATGAGGCACACCTGAAGCTGTCAGCAGGAACGCAAAGGATATCGCCCAGCTGAAAGCAATCACCGGCCGGAGGAAGAAAACGATTATGAGCGAAGCCCGGGGCACCAGCAGGGGCCCCGCGAACCCTCACCTACCGGCAACGAAGCATACAGGACTTGGGGGGATGACACAACCCAAGGGGGGGGCGCTGACCGGCGCGGGCTATTTAAACCCCGTACCGGCGCGCTCCCTTCACTCTCAGCTTTTTCTAGCTATGCACTATGCTGAAATAAACCAGAACCTGATCTTCCCTGAATTAGTGTCTGTGTTTTACTCAGTAGTAGGCAGCGCATGGCACGTTAGAGATTTTATCCCCTACCTGTGAATTTCCTGTTATACATATATGATGAAATATTTTAAAATATTTATTTATCTGTTTTAATTGAATCAGTATTATTTTATCCAATGAGAACAACGGAAAAACCTCTGTGCACTTATTCCATATCTCAATTATTTTTTCCTACTTTTCTAACATGTCCCTTGATTTGGGGGGAAAGGCTTTAAAAGAAAAATTTAAAAAAGAGCTCTAAATGCTTTGACTGTTCTTATAGGGAAGGATTTTGGGGGACCCAATTTTTTTGCTTTTTCTTCCAGATCAGATTATCAGGATCGGACATAGTCAAACAGGGCTGTACCATAGGTTTATTTACACTTCAACATTATGATACTATTTTATTTTCAGTTCCTTTTCTAATAGTAGTCTGTAACATGGGACATACATCTGTTTTTAATTGTTGCACAATTTATGTTATGTAATTTTCGATGTCTACTACAAGATCTCTCTTCCTTTGGAGTCACAGTCAGTTTAGATCTCATCACTGTAAATCTAAAACTGGGATTGTTTTTCCCTGTGCATGTTTCTCTTCGGTCTCAAAGAAATAAACGGAAAGGTAGAACAGATGCTTCATTAGAGGAATAAGAAAATTGGATCGAAACCCTTCATAAGAAGGTTGTCATGTGTGTGTGTGTTTTAATGTTGTAAATCATATATGTGAACATTAGATTTTTTTTTTATTCTGAACACAACTGGGGTTTTGTTCTGTGTGTGTTTTGCAGGAGACCAGAGCATAAACATTTTTAACCCTAAGTTTCATTGATTTAAAGTATTAATTCAGGACAGAATGGATGAATTGGAATGCCTGGCTTAGAAGATAGTATAGATATAATGGGTGTAACTGAAACCTAGTGGACTAGAGAAAATCAGCAGGCCATGGTTATTCCTGTTTACAAACTCTGTAGGAAAGACAGGGAAAGGCATAGTGAAGGAGGTATTACCCTGTATGTAAAAGAATTGAATTAAGTTATCATGGCATCCCCGAAGGGACAGATCATTCAACAGAATCACTCTGGGTAGAAATACCATGTCATAAAAGTAGGTTGATCCTGGGGATGTACTATCATTCCCCTAACCAAGATGTTCAAAGAGATCTGGAAATGAGGGAAATCAGAGAGGAATCCTGAAAAGGAAGTCTTGTAATTATGGGAGATTTCACTTATTCACACATTGACTGTGTAAATGTGTGTTCAAATCATGACAGAGAGGTAAAATTCTTAGGTGCTATACATGACTGTGCACTGGAGCAGGTGGTCATGGAACTGACGAGAGAGGGGGCAATAATAGACCTATTCTTAAATAGTGGTCAGGACTTGGTGAGAGAAATATATGTAGTCGAACCATTGGCTATAATGCAATAAAATTCAACATTCAAAGAAGTTATTCCACAAAGTCATATTTGACTTCAAAAAATGGAACATTTTAAAATTGAGAATACCAGTGAAAAGGAAGGTTGAAAGGGCAAGCTCCTCCAAAAAGCTTGGTTGTTATTAAAAACCGTAATAATAGAGGCTCAGACACAATGTATTCCTAAAATTAGAAAAATGGCCCCAGAGTCAAAAAGGTCTGGCTGGTTGACTAGCATTGTAAAGGAAGCTATTAGGGCCCAGAAAGTATCATTTAGAAAGTGGAAGACTTGTCCTAATGAAGAAAACAGAAAGCATAAACTCTGGCAAAAGAAATGCAAAGAGAGAGTGAGGGAGGCAAAAAGAAAATTTGAGGAGCATACTGCCAAAACTGTAGATAAAAGATTCTTCAAATACATTAGAAGCAGGAAGCCAGTCAGGGAAGCCATTGGTCCCTTTATGAAGGAGTCAAAGGTGTGCTAAGAGGAGAAAAGGAAATTGCAGAGAAGCTGAATGAATTCTTTGCTTCCGTCTTCACAGGAGAAAAATTGGCGGAGATCCTTGAGTTCTTAGGAAGGGGATCAGATGAACTGAGCCATATAGTGGTGACAAGAGAAGAACTGCTAGGCCTTATTGACAAATTGAACATGAACAAATCACCAAGCCCCAATGGCATCTACCCAAGGGTTATTAAGGAGCTTAAAGCTGAGATTGTGGACCTTTTAACTAAAATGTGCAACCACTCTCTACTATTGGCCTCTGGAGTTGAGGACTGGAAGGTAGCCAATGTAACTCCAGTTTTTAAGAAGGGCTCACAGGGAGATCCAGGAAATTATAGACCTGTCAGCTTAACATCTGTTTCAGGGAAGATAATGGAAACTTCTATGAAAGATAAAATTACAGACCTTGCTCAAGGGTATCTAACATGGCTTCAACTAAGGGAAGGTTCTGTCTAATTAATCAACTACAGAGTCATTGAGAGTCGGGTGGCATAACAAATTTGATTGATAAATAAATACTAGAGGGTTTTTTAGGGTTTTAATAAACATGTGGATAAGGGCAAGCCAGTAGACATCATCTGCTTTGATTTTAAAAAAGCCTATGATAAAGTCCCTCATCAGAGACTTTTCAGTAAACTTAACACCCATGGAATAAAAAAGCAGGTCCTGTTGTGGGTAAGCAACTGGCGAAAGAATAGAAAACAAAGACTAGGAGTAAATGGACATTTCTTACAATGGAGGGATATAGCTAGCGTGGTTGCCCAGGGTTCTGTCCTAGGACCCAGGGCTTTTTAACATATTTATAAATGATCTGGAATCGGACATGACTAGTGGAATAATCAAGTTTGCTGATGACATTGAATTGTTCAAAGTGGTAAAAACAATAAGGGACTGAGAAGAGCTCCAAAGAGATATCTGCACATAAAGGAGTATGTGTCAAAATGGCAGATGTTCACTGTGAGCAAATGTAAAGTGATGCACATAGGTGCCAAAAATCCTAACTACTTATACAAATTAGTGGGATCAGAGCTAGTAGTGACTGATGAGGAAAGAGGCCTTGGAATAATGGTAAACAGTTCAATGAAGGTGTCAATATAGTACGCGTCCACTGTAAAAAAGGCCAATAGCATGTTAGGCATAATAAGAAACTGTACTGAAAATAGAGATGCCAATATCATAATGCCCTTATATAAACCAGTTATGTGACCACATCTGGAATATTGCGTGCAGTTCTGGTCGACACAACTCAAGAAAGATATAGTGGAGCTAGAGAAGGGTGAGAGGTGGGCAAAGATGATCCTGGCGTTTGAGCAGTTTCCCAAGAGGAAGGGGGCTTTTTAGTCTAGAAAGAAAGGGTATGTGTGATTTAGGTGTACAAAATTATGCATGTGTGGATAAAATGAAAGAAGAGAAGCCATTTTCCCTTTCCCAAACTACTAGAACCAAAGGTCAACCCATTTTTAACACAATGCATACTTCAGGTTTGGAATTCACTACCACTAGATGCTACTAGCTTGGCTAGCTTCAAAAAAGGGTTGGACCAATTCATGGAACTCATGGGGATCAATGGCTGTTAGCCTTGATGGGAGTGGGACTGCCTCTGAAGCCATCTGTTGGGAGACTAGGGGCTTCCTTGTGCAATTGGTTGGCCACTGTGAGAAAAGGCTGCTAGTCTAGATGGGCCAGGGGCTCCGATCCTGAAGGACAGTGCATATGTTGTTACGTTCTTACATAGAGCATAGGATTCTACAGGTATTAATAAGTGGACTTATGGAGATTGGACTTTTGAAGTTTTGCCAAAGAATCCATTAAATTGAGAGCTTTTAATATTCTGATGAGTATGGTGATTTGTATATATAATTTGTTGATGGCTAGTTTTCTTTTATGCTTTTAAAAATAGCTAGACTTTCTCCATGTCTAGCTTTTTATTTCGACCATTTCCCCTGTGTACAGTGCTGTGTTCCAATATTGATTTAGAAAAGCTCCTATTGGATCTCACCTGTGAAAATTATTGGACCTCTTACTTGTTCCTGTGATTCATTTTGTAGATGTTTCTTATTCCAAACAATTAATATAACATCACAGTATTTCTGAGTTACTTGGTTGGTAGAAGTTGGATAGGTATGTAAAGGAATGTAGAGATGATCTTGGTAAAAGAATGGATGAGCCAGTAAGGGAAGAGAAATGGCAATTGAGTCTTAGGAAAGTGGAAAGCATGAGAAAGAAACTAAAAATAATCCCACCTTGACTCTGATTGGTATAAGATAGGGCAGAGAAAAGCTTTGATAGGCTTTCAAGATTGATGTTACCCTTTTGAGGTAGATGAGGTCAGGAAACATACACTGCAAGGATTCCAGTAGTTTCTCAACTACTACGTTATGTTGTAGGATATAACAATAGAACCTTGAAAGCTTGTTAGAGTTTCTCTCTGCCCCTTCTTATATCAAACAGAATCAAGGCAGGTTTATACATTCCTTCACCAAGGTTATCTCTACATTCCTTTTCAGGATAAGACTGGGCAGGCAGTCTGATGGAGCTTCAACTCCCATCAGCCAAAGCAAAATAGACAGTGCCAAGGAATGATCAGTACTGTAACCCAAAATATTTGAAGGACACCCCTAGGTTAAGGAATAAAATGCTATCCTATTATACACTGGATAAAATCATATTTTGTTTTTTAATCTTTACAACTTTCAGATCAGCTTCCCATTTGCAAGAAGGTCAGCTGATAACTGCAAAATAAGGATTGTAGCTATAATAGTGACTTCACATGTGATCCAGCTTTTATGATAAATGGTTTAAGACTCTAAATAGACTCAGGTTCCTGACAGCCTGTGCCCTAATATTACTATCTGGAAGTTCTTTGTTTCTTCCACTTTACAAATACTTACCTGATAATTCTGTGTTGAGGCAGGCATGGTTGTATCCTCTCTGCTTCCTTTCTTCTTTCCAATTCTGTTAACTTTTCTGTACTGCTTCTCTGAAAACAGCTGGTAGTTGGTTAGTAGGATGCATTGTGACATCAACAAGAAAGCTGCCAATCAATGAGGTGCTCCCTCCTCTAGTTTCATTAGGTTTCAGTTCTGATGATTTAGTGATTGAAATGCTTCTGTAATTATTTTGGGTGTTCTTCTTAAGATGGTATTTTTGGAAAATCTAGTTTTAGTTCTGCCCCCTTACACAATAGTTTATGTTAAAGATTACACATCTATAATCAGAATGACTGATTAGGATTTTAAGTACAAAGACTAAGTTAACATTTAATTGGTATACAAGTAGTCCTTGCTTATTGACCACTCATTCAGCAACCATTCAAAGTTACAAGGATGCTGAAAAAGAGATTTTATGGCCCATTTACAGCCATTTATGACCTTCTCAGCATCCCTCAGTCATGTGATTGCCACTACAGTCAGTACCCATTGTCCTGTGCCTGACCTGTGGTTTTTTTCTCCTCCCCCCTTGCAGAGCAGATTGATTGGAGAGAAAGGGATTGCAAGAGAGTAAGCTGTTTGCTCTTCTACACATTGAAAGCAATGTGATTACACCAGCAGTCCGGGGCTGGGAGCCACGGGCACGCTATGCAAACAGCTTACAGTACCCTGTTGAAATCTCTTTCTCTCCAGTCTCTCTTCTTTGTGAGGAGTGGGGGGGGGGGAAGCAAGTGATTTCTGTAGGCAATCTGTTTTGCCTGACTCTTCCTCCCTTCCCCCGCAGTGGAGAGAGATTGGAGAGGAATTGATTTCAAGAAAGTAAGCTGTTTGCTCTTCTACACACTGAAAGCAATGTGATCTCATTGGAAAGGGTCAAGCAAAGGAAAGATTGCCTACAGAAATCACTTGCTTTTTTTCTGGAGAACTGGAATGCTCAGCTGCTGTCCTGCAAAGCTTCTTGAATATGATGCAGGAATATTTGTTCTTTGTTGTCTACTGGGTTAATTTTGTGTTTGTGTGTGTGTGTGTGTGTGTGTGTCAAAACTTTTCAGGCACATCTGCTTCATGGTGCCATTGCATCACTTAGTTGTGTTAGAGCTGCATAATTCACATTATTTGTCAATGAACTCTTTCAACTTCTTGGTGGCACCTCGTGACTGTTAATAATTGCTACTCAGCTAGATGGCAGCATCTAACTGTCTTTGACTGAACTAGGGTATGCAAACCACTTCTCTGTTGCTGCCAGGAAAGGGACAAACTTTACCTTAATGTAATTCTTATGAAGCAGTACAAAAATGGATACTGTGGGTCCACTGTATCTGAGGACATAGATAACATGGAGTGGGTCTGCTCTGTGATGCACACACCTTAGTTATTCTTTTTGGCTGCTGGTGGCATTTGGAAATTTGTTTGGTGGGGAGAACTTGGCCATTCGTAAAATGGCTGCAGTGGAGGAATGTAACAGTTATAAAGCACCAGTGTACAAATGTCCTCCCTGTCTATGCAGTCTTTCCCCAGTATGCTTCCCAGTAGTTCTGCTTAGCTTTTATATAAGCGGGCATACCACCAAGCAAAACTCCATTTTTATTTTCTAAGGAAGTTTATGAGGCAGAAGGCATTTTTGGAAATAAATAGAGGAGATTGGAGGCTGGAATTTTTCTTTCTGTACTAAATGTTCTTTTAAAATTAAAAGACATTTTTAATGTAAGAAACAGATGGGGTAGGGAGCCCAGTATATACCAAGAGAAGCTTGGTGTGGCCCACAAAGATCTTATTAAAGAGCACAGGCTTTATGATTTAGTTATTTGGCAAGATAAGATTCAGAATGTTGTGCTTGAGCAAAACAATAGTCTCCAATGATATTGATGATTTATAACATGTACTCAGAGTCCAAGAAGTGTGCATCAGTTCAAAAAAATTTAAATGTGCTTTTCCTTAATTAATAGTGGCTAGTGATTTATTTACTTAATTCAATTTTTAAAGTTATTCTTTTAATCTTAATCAATAGCCATTTTCATAATGAATAATAGTTAAAGAGCCCAAAAAGCTTTCCTTAAAGTTGGAAACCTTAAGGGTACTCAGTAATTTAATCTTTAATATTGAAGCTTTATAAACAACTCAAGAGGTGCCCAATAATTTATTACTGATCCCAATAGTTTATGCATCAGTAATGTTGGTCCCAGTTTGACGACTGGTAGATTATTTAAGGCATCTCTGTTCTGAATCTGCAAAGACAAACAAGGAGCAAGTGTTTGCAGCAATTTCTGTTTTAAGAGGCGTTTGATATTTGTGCTGAGTTACAAAGTCTGTTCTATTACTCTATCAAATATGAAATTACAGAACATCTATGTGAAATATTTTAATTGTTGTTATTTGCCTGTAGCTGATGAACTCTGTTCTTATATTTGCCACAGTGATCACATGGAAAACATTTCTGGCTATTTGATGAAGTATACAAATCTTGTAACAGGCTGGCAGTACCGGTAAGTTTGATTTCCCAAAATGTCACTATTTTGGATGGAATAGCTTTTATTGGTCAGGTAGAAGCTGTTATTAAAATGCCAAGAAACATAAGAAAATTGAATTATTTTTGTTGCATTTTAGAAAAAAATAATGAAGAATTGTTTCAGCAATAATTTTTTTTTAGTGCAAGTATTTGATTTCCTGAACTGTAAATTTTTCATTAAACCAGAATGCTTCATGTATTTTACTCTTCGAGAGATAATGCGAAGGAAAATACAGCTATGAAATACATCTGAACATCAAGGTTATAGCAAAGTTACTATTATAAGCAGCATAAAGATAATTTTGGATGTAATATTGGACTTTTGATCAGTCAGAGATTAAAAAAACTTTTAAGATTGTAGCTCATATTTTGAGAGACTTCTGGAAGTATGATTACAGTAAAATCCTATGTACTGAATGCCTGTACAGAAAGAAGACTCATGGATTTGTTTTGTAGTTTATTCCCTGGTAGAGATATGTAGGAATTTGCAGTCTTGGTGCAACACAATTCCAACTATCTTTTTCAAAGTGAATATTTGGGTGAGTTTCAAAAGATTTGAACACTTGGTTTTTTTTTTCAAGTTTACAAAGGCTTTTGGGAAGCTAAGTTTTTGTTCTTGCTTATCTTCCTCCTGCCTTTCCTACTACTATAAAAATTGTTATGATATGACAAGATCCCAGGAACACTTTTTCTCTTTGAAATACTCTTTGAAGTATGGTCTTAAACAAGAACAAAAAACCCCTTCCTGTTTTGCCTTCAGTCTTTTTTTTCCCCTCGGTGCTTTGAGTTCTGTTTGTTGAACATTAGGGATCCATATTCCACCTGTTCCTGCTGTTTGCAGTGTAAATGGATTCTTCACTCTATGAGCTGTACTTTGAAATCTCAGGATGTGCATAGCCTTGTTGAGCTAAGGATGTTCATTTTATTATTGGTTCTGCAGTGATTAAATTATGCCCATATCAAACCATTGCATTTTTGGTGTCCAGTAGCTTCTAAATGGAATAGTAACTATCTTGATTTTAGTGGCACTACCATTGTAATAAAATAACATCATCTTATGTAACAGAAACATGTTTTCTTACCACAGATTATATTTAGTGTAGTGTGTGACATTGACAGTCCTCTCATTTGTCCACTGAAACTCAGTAACTAGTCTAAAAATATTGTGTAGTATGTTTTTATGATAACAATGACAAGCACAGTAACATTTCCATGATCTAAATTACCCCATAGAGCAGCCATATTATATGGCCTGCTGTTGCTAAAATAGGGATTTCTTTCAGTCAGCAATTGCAAGCTTGCTCAAATTAGGGAAAATTTTGGAATGTTACTTCTACTTATTGGTGTGTTCATTGCTGATTTTTTATATAAAAATCTCAGCTGAGAAATTGGGATATATCAGTAGCTCTGGCTCCTGGTTCCTTGTGGTTTCTGTAGTGTTCAGCTTCTTCTGTGTATATCAACAATTCATCACCCTAAGGATAAAAGTATCTGAGAACATGCAAAATCCTATCTGAGAATGGAAAGACGAAGTGCCTCTAAACATGCACACAGTCATTATTATTATTATTATTTATTAAATTTATACACCACCCATCTCACTATATAAGTGACTCTAGGCGGCTTACAGATAAAAAGATAATAAAAAATCTACAAAAAATATGCAAAATTAAAAAGACAGAGACAGCATACTCAACCCACCAACCACCCCCAGGGCTGCATACAACTGTCAGATCCCCATGCTAGGTGGCAGAGCCATGTCTTAACACTGTTCTGGAAGGCTTGAAGAGTGGGGGCCAACCTCACCTCAGGGGGCAAGATGTTCCACAGGGCGGGGGCAATGGCAGAAAATGCTCCCTTCCTGGACCCTGATGGTCAGAATTCTTTAACTGACGGGGTTTGTAACATGCCTCTCCTGCCAGACAGGGTGGGATGGGTGAATGTAATTGGGACGAGATGGTTCCCCAGGTAACCTGGGCCCATGCATGAAGGGCTTTAAAAGTCATAATCAACACCTTGAATTGGACCCAGAAGCAAGCTGGCACCCAACGCAGCTCACGCAGCAGAGGTGTTATATGCGCAGCCCTAGAGTCGCCCATAACTGCCCGTGCTGCCACATTCTGCACCAGTTGCAGCTTCTGGATACTTCTCAAGGGTAGCCTCATGCAGAGCACATTGCAATAATCCATAAGGGAGATGACTAGGGCATGAGTGACTGAGAGAAAGGCTTCCATTGGGAGTCAGGCAGCATACAAGTTTGATAAATAAATGTATGGATTTTTGTGTGTGTCAGGAAGACTTCCTTGTCTGTCAGAGGACCAAAGAGCAAGGTTCCTCTACTAAAAGGTTCCAAGCAAGAAGTAAGTCAAGATCCAGGCCATATATGTCCTCTGTTTAGATCTGTGTTTTTCAAACTTGGCCACTTTAAGATGTGTGGACTTCAACTCCTAGAATTTCCCAGGCAGCATTTCAGCTCACACTGAAGTGTGCAGGACTTTTCAAAGGCTGTCTATGCAGACAGTCACTTGTAAGAGGGGACTACAGCCTCATGGATTGAGATCTATATGTGGACATATTGCCTGAAAAGGGCTCAAATTTGGAAGTTAGCTACATGTTTGAAAAAGTGGGGGGATTTTTGAATTTGCTTTTTCCTTTCTATTATAGGTATTTTGTCTTAAACAATGAAGCTGGCCTTTTGGAGTATTTTGTGAATGAACAGTCCAGAAACCAGAAACCTAGAGGTACCTTGCAGCTGGCTGGAGCCGTGATATCCCCTAGTGATGAAGATTCTCATACTTTTACAGTGAATGCTGCTAGTGGAGAACAGTATAAACTTAGAGGTAGGTTTTTAAAAAATATATATAGTTCCTTTGTAACAGTATATTGTTTGTCCACTAGGAAGCAATCTTGCTTTTTCTTTGATTAGTGGTCTGTACTGGCCTTGGCTTTCATTCTGTCTGAATTCAGGCAGGATATTTGTTGGTATAGAGAAAGAGAGAGAAGCAGGCATTTTATAGAAAATAAAATCCAGGTATTTACTTAATTGGGCTAATTCATAAAACAGTGAGAGATTTCTGAGCAACTCAAGACTGTAGGCCTTTATAGAATGTTTTTGTAAAAAAGACAGTGGTTGTTGGTGCTGTCAGTAAAAAGTAATTTGAAGATGTCTGCACCCAACTTCTCACTTGCTATTGACCTTTGAAAACAGTGACCAGCTGGTATAATTTTAATCTAAGCTTTAATCTTCAGACTGTTTTTGTTAGATGCACTCCCTTCTGTTCTGTCCTATGAAAATGAGTACAATGTTAGAGCATGCTTGTTGTTACTAGCTCTTGTTACTGTTGTTTTACTTGTGTTTTGGCAAATACTTCACTACTGTATATCTTTTGTTAAAGCCATTGGGGTTGGGTCTGTCATTAAATTTTCCCAGTTTAGTATCCCCTGAGCAGAATTTCACATTTGAATGTTGCTGCTAGCAAAAAGCAGAGACTATTTTCAGTGAATTGCATCATGTTTTTTTCCTCCTGTCATCTCCAGCATCATCCTATTTGCTGTTTAGGAGTCTCCATATTCTTCTAGAAAAGAGTTTTTAGGAGAGGAGGAAATAGCCAGTCATTCTGCTATGGTAGTGGTGGGGAACTTCATTTGTGTTTGCAGGAAGCTGGGCTCTTTCAGTATAGCTTGAATTGAAACTGTATTTGTATTTTTGTCTACCTGTATGTGAGCTTTCTTCTCCTTTTGCTTTTTATTCAGCTACAGATGCCAAAGAAAGGCAGCACTGGGTCAGCAGGCTTCAGATATGTACACAACACCATACTGAAGCAATTGGAAAGGTACTGTCTGTAACAAACACTGTAAGTCATGCAGCAACAATAGTGTAAAATGTCTAAACCATACGGACCAATGGTCAAAGTTACATTTACCAACAAAATGAAAACCTGATAGAAAATGACAGCAATGTCAAGATCAATTGGATTTGATTTGATTTGAAAAACAGTTCTACGGATTAAGGGTCAAACTTCTTCTTGTAGCTGACTTATAGGCTCCTCTTTCTTTTAATGTGCAGCTAAAGGTTTGTCCCAGAATATGACATGCTTCAGCAAAATTATCTAAAGCAGAAGATTCCAGTTATT